>NW_026853824.1:0-406730 GCF_026571515.1 Ruditapes philippinarum
ATTCTATATAACGAGAATATATGACGATGTAATAGATTATTTTCACAAACAAAATGATAAAAATACTGGGTCCCTTTTAAATATATTAAACTTTGAGGGTTTGTTCGGATTCATTCATTTTAACTTGGAATTTAAAAAAGAAGAAATTGCATCTGATCCCAAGCATCTTACATTAGATGCAAAATTAAATGTACCGCCAGCTGCAGCTATTCGTGTCTATGCCATTGTAATGTATGAAGAAACAGTTCAATTAAATACTATTGGAAATGAAATTGTTATTGTTTAAGACAGACGTCTTTGATGAAAAAAAAAAATAATTATATAAATTATATAAATGTCTTACGTTGAATATAAAATAAATTTATCAGAAGGACAAAAGCACAAACTTGCGAAATCATATAGAGATAAATGCCCTTATACTTTAAGATTGAAGTATGAAGATTTAAATGGTACTTTCCCAATACTTTTAACACAGACACAAATAAATAAAATTGATAGGGCTAAACAGAATAAATCTGGCTTAGAAATTAAGATATCGCGGGAACAAATGCGCAGTCAAGGCGGTTTTCTTAACACTTTAATTCCGTTTATTACAAAATTGGCTCCAAAAATATTAGCCCCTTTAGGTGTTGGAGCATTAAGTGGTTTGGCTAGCACTGGTGTAAGTAAAATACTTGGAAACGGTATGGTATCTGTAGCAAGAAATAAAAGAAATAAAATATTACCATTTATTACACCCCAGCAAAGAAAACAATTAATGAATGACGGGGTAATTAAGTTAAATAACAAGCAACGGCAAGATGGTGGTTTCCTTGGTATGTTAGCAGCATCTCTAGGAATACCTTTAATTACATCATTATTAAGTGGCAAGGGTTTACAGGTTGATGCACAACGAGTTCCATATAGACGAATTCCCAGGGTAAAAAAAAAATAAAATTCCTGAACAAACCATTATCTAACTTTGAAATAGAACAATGGGTAAAACAACTTGGTATTCAAAACTTTCAAGGCGTCTTCAGTAGAAATAATTTACCTTCTAATAGTAAAGAATGCGGGATAATAAATTTAGATGACTTTATTGGACCGGGTACACATTGGGTGTGTTATTACAGAAATAATTACTTCGACCCTTTCGGACTTCCTCCACCAAAAGAGGTAATCAGTTACATTCCAGGTTTGAATTATAACAATATACAGTATCAAGATAAAACAAGTGTGTTGTGTGGTTATCATTGTTTATATTTCATACATTTATTACAACAGAAAGTGCCTTTATATGATATATTATACAAACATTTAAACATCAATAATCAAAAAGAAAATGAACAAACAATAATAAACTATTTCACTAATGTTTAAAAATAGTCAAGCGTTTGCTGACACATAGCTTTATGAATATCTATTGAACCGCCTTGTTTTACAAACTTAGATTTCAATTTACCGCATGAAGCACACGCGGCTTTTATCATTAATCTTCCGTTTTTTGTTGTAACATATTGAGGATTTACATTATCGGTGTATGTTCGTTCTTTTAAACAATATATTTGTTTTTGTAAACTCATTTATATATATTTTAATTATAAAAAAGGACTCGTCGGTTCCCGCCTGTATTCTATTTATGAAGTAGTATAGAGTATGATGGTTCCGGGGGGATTTTGGCCTGAGGGTGTTCTTAAATCAATAAAATGGGGTTTTATGTCGAGCTGTCTTACTTTTTGGGTTGATAGGTAAGCTATGTCGAGCTGTCTTACCCTTTGGTTTGATAGATAAACACTTTTTTAGGCTTCAAAGTGTCCCGGAACCATCATACTCTATACTACTAATATCCTCTATATCTTTTAAATGAAGTCATAATTTTTTTTAGAAAAGGGCGATATTTTTTAGTTCCTTGGTAGACTAAGAAGACATAAGTTGTGAAAATTTAAGCATATTGGGTCTATTGAAATAGTACGGTTTTATATAACATTTCCTAGAAGCTAGGAAAAAAGGACATTTGAGAATATAATGAAACTCGTCTCCAAAATCGTTTAGTTGACAGTGTTTGCACTTTCGTTCAGCATGTGGGACAAAAGACTGCCTCCACCTGCCTGTTTCTAAAGGGTGTCTGTGGTTACCTGTTCTTAAGTGAAAAAAGGTCATTCTAAGCTAATTAGGTAATGCAATGAGGTGCTGTTCGAAATTATTATCGGATTTGAATGATTGGTATGTCAGACCTTTAGAAGAACCTGTAAGTGAACTATTCCAGGTTTGCAAGAATTGGTCAATTAATGTACGTTTTATTGTCATACTGAAATTTTTAAGATTGTTATTATATACTGTTCAAACCTTTAGCCAAAACAAAGGTCAAGAATGTTAGTTATAGAGATTGTGTCGTGTATTTTTGTGTGGTGATAACTTCATTTCTTGCATGTCAGACAGGATTATCTACCGTTTACACCGGTGCTAGAATATAAGAATCTTACACCGGCTGCCGGTACAGACCGGAATATCTAGCTCGAGGGTAACTGTTTACAGCGGTAACGAGGCTCTGCCGACTTTTCTTGCATATCAGACAGGATTATCTACCGTTTACACGCCCGTTTAACTCACAACGAGTGAAAAATGTCCATCGGTTAAAATGTTGTGAGCAACTTCCGTTCCTCGTTGTGAGCACCCATCTTTGACGATTGACACGATAAACAAGGTGAGTTTTTCATAATTTTTGAAGATTACTGACATTTATGTAAAAATATCGAAATGCAGTTAGCTAGCGATGTGTTTTCCGAGTATGCACCTGTAAAGATATTGCCTGTTGGTGGACAATTTGATGGAAATACCATGCGACGCAGTCACTCGGGGTAGCTGGAAAACTGGAGACAACTTCTCTTTGGACCTTATTCAACATTGAAAACGTCGATTCTGGTGACGTTCTGTGCATTTTAACCTAAAACAGATGCCCACAAATCTTCAGCGTAACTTATTATGTGAAAGTCTTCATAGAAACGAAGATATACCCTTTTTGCTTTAATCCTCGTTGTGAGCACCATAACCTCGTTGTGAGCAAGACAAGAGCAGTGCGTGTATGGTTGTAATATGTAATTCAGATGGTGAAAATATAATTTTCAATCTACCACAGCAATTAAAACGTTTTTGCACAGCAGCATTTCTTTGCAAGGCGTTGTGCATATTCCAAATGGGGGCATATTAGTTTTGAAATGTCCGTCTGTCAGTCCGTCAAGCTGTCCGAAAACTTTAACATTGGCCATAACTTCCTTATTAGTAAACGGAGTTGATTCATATTTGAACACAACATCCCTTAGCACCTTCCTACGGACCTGTATTTTTTTACCTTGACCCCTGAATGGCATTTACCTTGAAGGTCAAATTTTCCAAAAACATTTAAGATTGGTCATAATGTCCTGGCATAATGTTAAGGCACAACACATTTTTGGACAAGGCCTTTCAACTATCCTATATTCTTTTGACCTCGACCCCTGAATGACCTTCACCTTGAAGGTCAAATTGTCCAAAAACTTAAAAATTGGTCATAACTTCCTTATTGGTAAACGGATTCTACTCATATTTTGAAACAGCACCCCTTTAGGCAAGACCTTCAAACTGATCTGTTTTTTTTTACCTTGTACCGTGAATGACCTTCTAGAACATCCAAAAACTTTAACATTGGTCATAACTTCATTATAAGTAAGTGGAATTAATTCATATTTTGACACAATGCCCCTTTGGACAAGACCTTCCAACTGACCTATATTTATTTCACCTTGACCTTGAATTACCTTTACATTGAAGATCTAATCCAAAAACAAATAATCTATCTGGTGCATAAATCAAAGGACAAAGCAACACGTCAGGAGCCTTGTCAACTTACCGTGATAGTTCTTGTTTTACATTATTTGGTCAGTCTTCAGCTCAGGATAAACACATGTATGTGTGTATCACACAGATTGTGAAATTGTTGAAATATTCATAAACTACCCCTGATGTTCACTCGTGCCACACTAGAGTATACGAAATAAAATACCTTATTTACCTCCACTGATTAGTTTTTCTGTTAATCTGATGACTTGTGAATATGAAGAATAATTTAAAAAAGAAAAGAAAAAGAAGAACTATTGCAAAGAAAAACTATTGTACAAAAACGTTTTGATTGCTTTTGGTAGATTGAAAATTGTATTCTTGCCATTTGAATTACATATTAAAACAAGACAAGCACTAGGCTTGTCTTGCTCACAACGAGGTTATGGTGCTCACAACGAGGATTAAAGCAAAAAAGGGTATATCTTCGTTTCTACGAAGACTTTCAGATAATAATTTACGCTGAAGACTTGTGGGCATCTGTTTTAGGTTAGAATGCACAAAACGTCACCAGAATCGACGTTTTCAATGTTAAATTAGGTCCAAAGAGAAGTTGTCTCCAGTTTTCCAGCTACCCCGAGTGACTGCGTCGCACGGTATTTCCATCAAATTGTCCACCAACAGGCAATATCTTTACACGTGCATACTCGGAAAACACATCGCTAGCTAACTGCATTTCGATATTTTTACATTAATGTCTGTAATCTTCAAAAATTATGAAAAACTAACCTTGTTTATCGTGTCAATCGTCAAAGATGGGTGCTCACAACGAGGAACGGAAGTTGCTCACAACATTTTAACCGATGGACATTTTTCACTCGTTGTGAGTTAAACGGGCGTGGTTTACACTGGTGCTAGAAAACTCTGTCTTACACCCCACATGTAAGACAAGTCGCGTGCTTTAAATGACGTCATTGACGCGCGCCTTTTATGAATGAATCGCGTTCTTAGGATGACGTCATGTTTCCGTTATGAATGAAGTTGTATGTTCATACGCTACTATAAGAAAAAAGTGCGTAATGAGAATATCAGTTTTCATAATTTCTGTTCCGAAAATTGACATGTAATATGCAAAAAAAGAATCAAACACCGGCTGACGGTACAGACGGGAATATCTAGCTCTCGGGTAACTGTTTAGCGGAAACTCGGCAGAGCCTCGTTACCGCCGTAAACAGTTACCCTCGAGCTAGATATTCCGGTCTGTACCGGCAGCCGGTGTAAGATTCTTATAGTCTTACATGGGGGTGTAAGACAGAGTTTTCTAGCACCGGTGTAAACGGTAGATAATCCTGTCTAAGATGCAAGAAAACTCTGTCTTACACCCCCCATGTAAGACAAGTCGCGTGTTTTAAATGACGTCATTGACTCGAGCCTTTTATGAATGAATTGCGTTCTTAAGATGACGTCATTTTTCCGTTATGAATGAAGTTGTAAGTTCATTCGCTAGTATAAGAAAAAAGTGCGTAATGAGAGTATCAGTTTTCATAATTTCTTTTCCGAAAATAATTGACATGTAATATGCAAGAAAAAGAATCAAACACCGGCTGTTGGTACAGACGTGAATATCTAGCTCTCGGGTAACTGTTTAGCGGAAACTCGGCAGAGCCTCGTTTCCGCCGTAAACAGTTACCCTCGAGCTAGATATTCCGGTCTATACCGGCAGCTGGTGTAAGATTCTTATAATATACAGTTGCAGACAACTGCTTCCATTTTTGCTTTAGCTTAAGATCTATTGTCTGCATGAAATTTTATATATTGCACATCGTATTTACTTTAATAGTACACATATATGATATTGTAACATGACATTGTGTATTTAGTTTTGTTGGTAATCTATATGCAGTATATTACATACGGGCAAATGATATCACCAAACATCCTTGACACGGTGTCACGTGGTCCAATGAGAACCATTGCCGCCATCTTGATGACGTTGCATCTTTTCTTCGGAATAATCATAATAGCCAATCCTATTTGCCAAGAAGTGGAGAATATCCTTGGGATAGAAAACAAATGTAAGATCTTTTAGAAAGTGTCAATCGGAACACCTCGGGCGACTTCAAGAATTCGAACTTGACGGGAATTGCCGGGTTGTTACGATTGGGTGTGGTGTTTTAGCAGTCAAATTCTACGTTAATAAAATGCAACATTTGACCACTTTTTATAATTTCGAAGGTTAGAGTGAATGCAATTCACATAATTATATCATCGTCATAGATAAAAGAAAGAGACTAAATCATCTGTTGAATTGTTCAAAGGCTTTTACGGTTGAATTTATGGTTCAGTCTACCAATTAAAGTTATCTTTTTATCTTTAACATTCATTTACTATTTTTTTAGTTTTCACAATTAAACGAGCTATATGCAGAACATTTGTGATGGGCTTTGCACTATTTGTTGCCGCGTCAGTGCCCTATTTCTCATCTATCCTTGCTTTAGTCGGCGGATCAACAATAACTTTACTTGCGTACATTTGTTCAACTATTTTCTTTTTGAAATTAGCATCAGCAAAACCATCGAATTCAGAAAGATGGGATAAAATGTAATCAATATTTTATCATAATGTTTTGTTCTTATGCCATTTCATGCCATTGGCGTAAGTAATCGCGTGTTAGACTTTAATCCAGATTAACTATTGTAAGTTTATTTGAACACAAAAATTGTTAAAAAAGCATGCATTGCCGAGTGTAAAAAATAGACCATTAAGCCAACTCCAAGACATTTATTATTATTCACATAAATTGTCAACAAATTGTCTTATTGTATTAGTGATGTGACTTAAAGTAGAAAAGGTCGATGATAGGGATTTTGGAAAAACCCTTCCCGGAAAAGTTCCCAATTTGGGGAAATTTTATTTTTTAATTTAATATTCAACAATCTTATTTTGTTAGAAAAAGGGTAGCAGTTCTAACTACCATTACTTTTTTTATCCCCCTTTTCTGCATTTTAGGGAAATTACGGGCTATACAAAAAAAAATTTACCTTTTTAAAAAATTAGTGTTTATCTCAATAAAATTTTTTTTTATTTTTTAAAATTTAAACAAATATATTATATTTATTTTTTATTTTTTTAATTTAAAATTTAAATTTAACATTGGGACATTGCTTAATCTGCCACCCTTTTTTTCTTATTTCAGAAATGTGCCTCTGCATGTTCGTGTGCTTTGTTTAGAGATTACAGCACTTGGACTTATTTCTGGGATGGCAGCAACATACTCGGCAATATCAGACCTGGCTGTCAGTAGGTTTTAGACCCCTTGTTACATCAACTCGCGCGCAGAATCCTAGTCGTCATGGCAACTAATTATTTTATAAGTATTTTATTAGTATTGTCTGTTACAGTTTGAGATGTTTTGTGGAGAGCTGTTATAAAATGAATTGGCCTGTAATAGTAGAAGCTTATATTGCATTTAAATATAGCTCGATCTGTGATACTTTAATGGAAGGCCTGTAATACAATACGTAACTACATTGACAGTATTTAATATTAGACATAAAAACAAATCACGAAAGAATTATATGTGAGATGCATGATCCAATATTACATATACACAGAATCACATATGTATTTATATAACAGTTAATAATATGTTTGAAATTCATCATATAAAGTAACGTCTAAAACACTTAGAAATTTATCAACATTCTTTTCAAGCAACAATTTATAGGAACATCTAAATGATTTCTATTGGTCTAATGAATATTTGGTAAATGGAAGATGTGCCCGTTGTAGACCCATCCACATTAAAGATGGAAAGTGTAAAGTTGTCATGAAAAGGTTGCCGATCTCCTTACCCTTGAATTTAAATTCATTATAAACATAATAAACATGTGAACATTAATAATTCATCATGAGGATAAGCAAAGCTATAATAAATAAATTAAGAGAGTTAATAAAATTTTCTCTAAGTTGAACTCATCACGGTTTCCCACATTTGAAGGATCATGGTGAGTTATTAGTATCCGTCGTCATGCGTTAACAATCATCTTCTTCTCTGACACTGCTGTGCCGATTTATTTCAAATTTGATAGGTAGCATCCTTGTGACAGTCGCACTTAAATTTGCTCATATCACCGCCTCCGTGGTCGAGGGGTTAAAGTCGATGACTTCTAATCCAGTTACATCTCTGGCGTGGGTTCGATCCCCGGGAGATGCTTTGGTAGTTTAGCGCGGAGGAAGGTAATCAAGTACTGGTGTAACTCTTCAGGAACGTTGGTTAGGAAAACTACCAGCCTATATGACTGAAATACTGTTGGAAAAAGGCGTAAAATAAACAAACAAACAAATCATATCATATAATTTCAATTGGCCCCTTGTAGGGGTAAAAAGAGCTAAAAATAGATAAACCTCGAACATCTTCAACTGAACTAATTGATGGATGATCAACAAGTTTTGTTAAGCATTTTTTGGTTGCTTTTATCAAATTTGCTCAAATTAATTTGATTATAGTTTTAGGGGCTTCTAAAAACTAAAACTTAGAAAAAAAATCTTAAAACTCTTCTACTGAACTAATTCATGAATGATCACCAATCTTTTACTGTAGCATTCTTAGGATATTTTATCGAATTTCTTCATATAAATTTGATTGGTCCCTTTTAGGGGTCGCTAAAGGTAAAAATAGAAAAACCTTTAAACATCTTCTACTGAACTAATTGATGGACGCTAACCAAACTTTGTCTGTATCTTTCTTACATGGTATGTTATAAATTTATCCAAATCAGTTAGATTGATCTTTTATAGAAGCCTCTAGAAAACCTTGAAAAATCTTTTACTACTGAACTAATTGATGCATGATCACCAAACTTTGTCGGTTTCCCTTTCACTATATATCTTTGGATTCGAAATTTAAATTTTTACTATATACATTTTACGAAAACACATTACCCCTGGAACGGGGACAATTTTGACCCAATGGCTGTAATTTGAACAATTTTGGTAGAGGTTCACAATACAATGCTTTGTTGAAAATATCTAAGATCTAGGCCTTTTTTATTTTTATTTTCTGCATAGAATCAAAGTATTGGCCATTCACCAAAGGAAAAACCCTGCCAAATTTGGTTGAAATTGTACAAACAGTTTTTAAAGAGATTTTTAAATTCATGATATAATCTATGGACGATCATCAAACTTTTTCTGTAGCATTCTAAGGTTATCTTGAAACATATTTGCTCATATTAATTTGATTGGTCCTTTTTAGGGGCTACTTAAGCCAAAAAAATAGTAAACCGTTTAAACATCTTATTTTACTGAACCAATAAGTGGATAATCTCAAAAACTTTGTCTGTAGCATTCTTAGACAGTCTTTTAGGCAAGTGTATTTGAAAAAAAAAACTATTTCCAACACTGAAAAGTAGCTAGTTGTTTCTTGTGAGCGATTCAGGGCCATCATGGCTCTCTTTTTTTAACTTTTACACTGAGAATAGTTGCGCACGGTGTCCTATCGACAGCCCTTGTTTGACATTGAAGAGACGATAATGGTGGCTGATTTGTGTCATTCGTGTTTTTGTCCCGCGAACCCGCTAAGCTAAAAGTCGAGAATTAACAAGTTAAAATGGCTTAGGCGCGGAGATAAAACACGCTGATTAGCGGAGGGATGGAGCTAAATATAGTTTTAACTAGAGCGCGAAAATCGGAGACAAGCGGGGAAACCCGATTATCACCGAAGCGCGCAAAGCATTGTGGGTATGAATCTGATTGGAGCTTCCTATCCGTTGTATATTATCTGCGGCGAAGGCGCGGAACGAAGTTTAATAAATAAAATTTCGTCCCGCGGGGTGCGGATCGAGATTTAAGAAATAAAACAGCGGGGCACGAAGCAAACACACGCTAATTAGCGGGGCGCGAGGCAAAGTTTTTTTTTTTTATAAAACTCCGCCCCGTGCTCCCGCTAATTAGCGTGTTTTGACGTTAACCATTATATTGTTATTATAATTACTTTAATAGACAATTAAAGGCCGTGGTTTGACAGAGATTTACAAAAATTGTTAATCTTTTCTGTTGGTGGACAGACACACATATGTATGTCTGTCATATACAGGTTAAGCAGACTATTACTTAATTTTACCAGGCCGAAGACAAGAATCAATAAATGACAAAAGAGACCATAATCAAATTTGGTTGTTTTATTCCGAAACTTTTCAGATATTGGCAAGTCACAATAAAATAAATGAAAACTGGTTTGTTAAAATTATCCTAATTTTCTAGAGCTAAGTTTTCGTTTTTGTTACACTTTTTTTCCAAGGAAGTGTTGAATCTAGTGACTATAGGAAAATTCGATTTGAAATAATGTTGCCACCTTTTTGGAAGGATTCTATACAAAATCATTACATTAAATTCATATATTTATTGCGTCCTTTTGTTCGTCTGCTGAAAATTTATTTTTATTCAATTCTAGCATCTTTTATTTTCATATAAAGAAACCGTATTTCATCTATTTTGGCCCAAGATGGATCGGTATTTAAGCTGCATGTTTTGGAGGTGTATATCTCGAGATGTTTTTGAGAAACTGCTGACTGTCCTGAAAATATAAATCAATCTATAAATAGCAGACAATCTATAAATAGCAGTCAATCTATAAAATTAATAGCAGTCAGTCTTAAAATAGCAGTCAATCTATAAATAGCAGTCAATCTATAAATAGGTATTGAAATTTTGGATTAGCTAATCACATCTGTAAAGTCATTTATGATTTTTTGTTCCTTTTTGCGACGGACGCTCCCTCAGGCGCGTTCAGAGCTAAGTCATCTACACATGGGATTTCGTTGGCTACACTCGCGCAATGTGTCCTAAACCGATTAACAGCCCAAGAAATAGTACAAGAATTTGATCCTTCAAAACTCCCATACTTTGTCTGGATATCTTAATGTCTTCGATATTTAGCCTTTTCAATTTCAAATTGAGTTATCCAAGTTAAAATATGAACGTATATTATTGATAAAAACGTTGTAGTCCCGTAGTATTATTGCGCAATATGCAAATTACTGCTGAAACGATTTACCGCTGTCGAAAAAGTAGGACAGCAAATTATACTACAATAAAGGTGTAACCTCTGAGTTCCAAGACAATATTAGTAGGAAATAAATATTTCTACATTATACAAAACATTATTATTAACAAATCAAAAGTTTTTCGTGACTCTAGGATAACTCGCGCATTAATAAAAGAAGAACTATTTTCGTGACTCATACCGCGGGTTTAGCTGAATATTCAGCAGTTATTAATATATAAGATTCAGTACAACAGTTAGTATAAATAATCTTTTTTGGAAAATGCATGTAAGAAGAGAGTTTTTCAACACTTTACCGCCAAGTAGTCTTTCATGATAAGGATGTTATAATATCAGTTCTACTTCCGATTTTTGTGGTTTGTTTACATATTTTTCTAGGTCATGATATGAATTAACCTTCGCTATTCTAAAAATAGATTCTGCTTCACCTGTTCTGATTTTTGGACAGGCGATTAGGGAGTACACCTTATACATGTTATTAATAAACCAGCGGATTACATGCAATACTTTTAGAAATTCTATACAATTGTAAGAAGCAAACAAGTTGAAAATGGAATTTAGTGTGAAATTAGGGATTAAACGATGATCGAGTATAATCGATAATTGATTGTTTATAGGACCGATTAGCGATGATCGAATACAAAGTTCAATAATCGATCATCGGTTATTTATCTTCTTGCTGTAACTTAAGTGACTCACTATATTATAACAACACTTTGAATTAAAGCCAGCTTTGGTTTACCCAATAATTTTCATTAAAATGAATGAGAAAGCATACTCTGGTGACCATGAGGTTAATAGTTGACAGTGAGGCATTCTAGTTTAAAGACATACTTTGCTCAAATTTGAAATTAAAAAATTGCTACACAGTCTTTTTGTAAATATGAAATAAACATGTTTTGACTTCAAACAAAAAAGATACATGTATGTATAAAATTATTCTACACACTAAAGATGGTTACAATATCAATATAAAGTGTCATTAAAAAAACCTGGCATTTTTGTGTCACCTCTACGAAGTAGTGGCGACATATAGGGATCACTCCTCCGTCGTCTGTCTGTCGGTCACAAAACTTGTCCGGGCATTTTTGTGTCGCCACTACTCCGTCGTCTGTCTGTCCGTCACAAACTTGTCCGGACTACTCCTCATGAACTACTGGTGCAATTTTATCCAAACTTTACAGGAATGATCAGTACCAAGTCTAGTTGTGCACTGTCCGTCTGTCACAAAACTTGTCCCAACATGAAATTGGCCATCATGAGGCGACACATGTGATCACTGATCGCTCTTGTTGTTAATGACCAACTTCTCTTGTTCCCATTCATAGCTTATTCATTCCTTTATTGGAATTGAGACATAATAATTTCATAGATCATATATAATGAATTTATTTAATTAAAATATTCTACTCAAGGATGAACATGTAACTAGTTTATTTCAGTTGATTAAGTGGTAGTTACACAAAATATAGAATATTAATGGATTATTCTTATAAATATTAAAGCATGATATGTGCATTGTACATATTTACTTTGTTATCGTAAATGTTTCGATTATATAATCGATGATTGATCGAAAAAGGTTGTTCGATTATTTTCGATGATCGATTATAATTTTTGTCCGATTAAGAAACCCTATGTGAAATTGAAAAGGACAACTAAACATTGTAGTGCTTAAGTGACATTTAAAATATTTAAAAAAAACGATGTGCTCTGGCCTCTACATCTTTACCTTGTAAATAAAAAAAATCTAAAAAATACACTATTAATTGCTGATGATTTTAACCAATTTTTTTCTTTTAATGAGACGTTATCCAAGAGAAATAAAAATACAAATGACTTATATTTTATTGTCTATATGCCCACTATGATATAACACGAAGCAATTCTAAATAGCATTCTCAATTGTATAATGTATGTATTATGTTTGAAGTTTATTTGCATGGATTTATTTAAGAAATATTTCGTTGACAGATTTTTTTCTATTTACATATCATTTCTAAGAATAAATCGATAAGGACACTGATTTACAAGTTTGACCAGAGTTTTTAGGCATGAATTTCATTCTGTATTTAAGTGCTTGAAAGTAGAAAATCTGAATTATATCAGTTTGGGACACAAAATATATTGCTCTACAAATCTCGAACTTGCATTTATATATTTTGTGTTTTGTTTTTGTTTAAAAGAAGCCTAAATGTCTCTCCGGTTGCATGTCCGTCGCATTCAGTGCTGCAGCACTTTGATTTTTCTAGTTAACATTCATTAGTTTGTAGTTGCACATAATTAGACTTTTATAAACGAGTACTTTTCTCTTTCGTTCTTTTTTACAATGTTTACAGTTGAATAATTCTTAAAGCGCTTTTTTCAAATGTCAATGCTATTGTTTTTTGTGATATTATACATCCACTACTTAAAGGGCCGTAGTGATGTTTTGTTGTTAGGAAAACCGGCTTGTGTAAATCTGTGACAGTCTAGATTTCTAAGTACATATATATTTAATTAAACTAAGGCGTTTCATAGATATAGATAAACTCAAGATTACCTGCCAATCCTTGAGATTCTGCTTATGGTTATAGTTCGGTTCACGTTCAGAAAGACGTCTGAGAAGGGCACTGTTCTCCTTTGCCACGCGGATAAGTTCATTTTTGTGTTTTGTAGCGTTATTACTGAAATTGTAATTGAATCATAAGTGACAATCAAAATAAATGCCGATTTTGTCATATATGTACGATATTGCATACTTGAACCCAAGTATATAAACTATATAAACTATATAAACTTACATTAAGCCAAGTATATAATCTTACATTAAGCCAAGTATAGAATCTTACATTAAGTCAACTATATAATCTTACATTAAGCCAAGTATATAATCTTACATTAAGCCAAGTATATAATCTTACATAAAGCCAAGCATATAATCTTACATTAAGCCAAGTAAACTTAATGTAAGATTATATAGTTGGCTTAATGTAAGGTTATATAGTCGGCTTAATGTAAGATTATATACTTGACTTAATGTAGGATTATATACTTGGCTTAATGTAACATTTTATACTTGTCTTAATGTAAGATTATATACTTGTCTTAATGTAAGATTATATACTTGGCTTTATGTAAGATTATATACTAGGCTTAATGTAAGATTATATACTTGGCTTAATGTAAAAGTATATACTTGGCTTAATGTAAGACTATTTAGTTGGCTTAATGTAAGATTATATACTTGGCTTAATGTAAAATTATATACTTCGCTTAATGAAAGATTATATACTTGGCTTAATGTAAGACTATATACTTGGCTTAATGTAAGACTATATACTTGGCTTAATGTAAGCTTAATGTAAGATTATATACTTGGCTTAATGTAAGGTTATATAGTATATTATCAAGTATATAATCTTACATTAAGCCAACTATATAATCTTACATTAAGACAAGTATATAATCTTACATTAAGTCAAGTATATAATCTTACATTAAGCCAAGTATATAATCTTACATTAAGCCAAGTATATAATCTTACATTAAGCCAAGTATATAATCTTACATTAAGCCAACTATATAATCTTACATTAAGCCAAGTATATAATCTTACATTAAGCCAAGTATATAATCTTACATTAAGTCAAGTATATAATCTTACATTAAGCCAAGTATATAATCTTACATTAAGCCAAGTATATAATCTTACATTAAGCCAAGTATATAATCTTACATTAAGCCAAGTATATAATCTTACATTAAGCCAAGTATATAATCTTACATTAAGCCAAGTATATAATCTTACATTAAGCCAAGTATATAATCTTACATTAAGCCAAGTATATAATCTTACATTAAGCCAAGTATATAATCTTACATTAAGCCAAGTATATAATCTTACATTAAGCCAAGTATATAATCTTACATTAAGCCGACTATATAATCTTACATTAAAGATATAAGGTTATAATACTGCACGTTTGTAACGTCGCTTTTCATTGGATAATCGTGACGTTTATATAGTTTTAAATACACGGCTGTTGTCGATTCATGAAATAATCTTCCTTTTTTCTCTAAAAAATGATGCTTGCTGTATTATTAATTCGTTATAAAGATTGTTGACAGGTTATATGACCGTATATAAACGGCTATTTCCAATATAACCCTCGCCAAGCGGCTCATTTACAAATTGCCGTTTATATAGGGCCACAAAAACGAATACGAGGCTAAAATGGCTGCCGCTTAATTTTAGCAGCTCTGAGATATTTTGATATTTTTAGTGTTTTAATGTTCGGAACTAGCAAAATAAATGTAAATTCAGGTGATATGGATCAATTAAAACGCACTGTAATAAGGATTATGCTTATTTATGGCTGGTGTTGCTGATAAAATAAAAAGAATGTAGTTTGTGTACGTGTACGTATATGACACGTGTAAACTTCTTTGTGCTTCGATGATTATTATTGGATATACCTTATCAATTAACTGGACAATATACAGGTCAGTTATACATGTTAAACTCTTTATAATCTATAAGCAATACAGTAAAATAGTGGCTATAATGAATAAAATGAATACGCCTTCAGTAGAAGATAGAAAAAGGCCTTCCTCTATCTCACCAACAACGAAAAGAAAAAGAAAACAAACTTGAATATTAGCACGTCTGGTGAAACAGAAGGCACAGGATCTATTGTTGTAGAGCGAACTGGAATTGAAACTTAATACTAGTGATATGCTATCAATAGCAAATATTGTCAAAGACGCTCTCAAAGATGAGCTCAAGTCTTTCATTCAGAAATCCATTACGGAAGGGCAATATCCGGTTATCTGCCCCCCCGGGGCAGATTAGTTCATCCAAAAATCAGGATCTCTTGGCTCTTGGACGCTTGTTTTTCCTTGAATTTCATTGGTTGAGGTATCCCAAGGAAGGACATTAATTCTTATTATAAATTTCGCGCTTTCCTGCAAGATTTATTTCCCAAAAATTTTAGCATGTCAGTACTTGTTTACATTACATATCTTGAAATATAAAATAAAATGAATTCAGTAATGTTTTCATTATTACTTGCAAAATGTTTCATATTTATTATAATTTTCTTTCGCTTTATTTTAAAGTGGAAAAATTCATGAAAATGTTATTGAACGTTTTGTCATCCGTGTAACTTAAATTACTGATAAATTCATTTTTACTTGACTATACAGCAGTATACACAGTTAGGTATGTAAGGCTACCAAAAGGGTAATATCATTTAATAACACACATGTAGTTATATATAATCCGGTTTTCCTTCCCGGGGCAAATGCGTACTGAGCATATATGTACTGATAGTTTTGAAAACGAGTTAATAACGTTCAGTCCGTATGAAGTTATTCACACAGTATCCCCCCAAAACATTGCCAAGCCCCATTTTATAAAGCATGAAGGCCCCCGAAGAAAGCCCTCTTCCCGGGGAATACTTCCCCTTTAGTAGCATTTTAATATTGTTAGTAATTTATTTCGTCGCTATATATATACACGGAATGAACGATGAACTGAAACGATGTTAAAAGTATATATGTACAAGTTCATTCCTTGTGCTATTTTAAAACGGTACGATGAAATTATATGAGCAGTATCAATGTATAACTTCATTCCGTGTGCTATTTTAATACGGAATGAACGATATAATGAAATGATATGAGCATTATCAATGTATAACTTCATTCCGTCGGCTATTTTAATACGGAATGAACGATATAATGAAATGATATTTAAGCAGTATCAATGTATAACTCATTCCGTCGGCTATTTTAATACGGAATGAACGATATGATAAATTATGTAAGCAGTATCAATGCCACGGTTCATTCCGTCAGTAATTTTATACTGAATGAACAATATACTGAAGTGTTTAGCTGTAAAATTTATAACTTCATTCCGTAGAGGAAATAAAATTTCTTCATATTTTAAACAAGCTTTTCTTCTTTATCATGTAAAATCCCATATGAACCCCTTGCTATATGATTTCACGGCTCACTACTCTTGCTCACTACGCTGTGCAGTCCGTGCCTCGTGTTCTAGTCTTCCTTCAGTTCTTGAATAGATATGGCGTCTTCAAGCATTAATGCGGGAAATTACAGAAAAAGAATATTGAACGCTGACGAAATTCAAATATGTGAATTGCAAAATCCCTGGAATTTCTTCATATTGATGAACCAGGATGACACTGCGTTGAATAAATGGCTTATGGACAATAATTTGCTTCTTAAAAGCATGCCTTGCTCAAACGGCGAGGATGCGTGTTCTGGTATCATGAGGCCAAGCCAAAGGGCCGGTAGACCTTCAGGAGCCACTCTACGATGCAATAAAAACAGAAACCATGAGGTTGCCATCAGGACGAATTCTTTTTTCGAAAATTCAAAACTCTGCATTCAGGACATTTTCATGTTTGTAAAATCCTCTTAGGCACGTATCTCTTTCCGCCGGTGTGCACTACAAGACCACAGCTGTTGACTTGGCATCTTTTATAAGGGAGATATTCAAGAAATATTTTCATCGCAAATGAAGCATCGTGTGCTTATCGGGGAAGTGGAGATTGACGAATCCCTCTTTGGCCGTAGAGTGAAATTTCACCGAGGAAATCCTAAAAAGGGATTAAAAGTAAGCAGTCTTTACACTGAAAAATTATTCTTTAAAATATATATGCATACATTTGTTTTACATGTACATTTGTACCTTTCTTTTGCATTCGATATGCATGTGTAATTCGTTAACTCGGGTATACACCTTTAGTAATATGTTATTACTGTCATTTTCATATCTAATTACTTCATGTAATGCAATAATGAATAAAAAATTATCTTATGATTTTAAATAGGTATGGGTGTTTGGAATGGTAGAGAGGAGCTCTAACACCGTTATCCTGTATCCTGTAGAGGACAGATCGAATGCAACGCTCATCCAATTTATCGAACGCCACGTAGAAAAGGGAAGCACCATTTTCAGCGATGGATGGACTGCCTACTGTAAACAAATTGATTGGGGTACCGACATTTCTCTGTGTTACACAAATATTCCCTTTAAAAAGGATTACAAAAATCTTGAAACCGGGGACATAGTTACGGTACATACGAATAGAATAGAAAGGGCCTGGAAGGATGCTAAAGACCATTTTCGGAAGATGTCCTGAACTAAAGCAAATCAATGGGAAGGTCACATGGCGGAGATTATGTGGCGTGCTGATGTCAAAGGCGACCTATATGGGGCATTCTTTGATCTCCTGAGATCAATTTATACGCTACAGGAACCACCTCAGTATATGTACACTACCCCACTGTTTGATTCCTGGTCAGGAACAGTAGGAAACATGACAAACTGGACAGTGGAACCAGAAGTAACAGATGCGGGGAGCGAATCAAGTTCCAGTGTAGATGAAAACCCTGAATCCTATCTAACAGGAACACCACCAATTCCACGAACTACGCCTTCACCATCTTCACATCCTGAAGATGACATCGTCACAATTTCATCTGATGAAGATGTTCCAACAGCTGCGCAACGGGAAAGGAAATCTGCAAATCTTCGGCCAGAAACAGTGCATTATAGTCAGACCTGTTTTCAGACAGTTCATTGGATGAAACCGTTGTGTAAGCGCCTAAATGCCCCATTGTCGTCGCAGGAACCAGTTTAGATATCAGAACAGGTACCAGGAAGAAAACCAAAACTGATAATGTTTGCCATCCTGCAGGTTACGCACCGACGAAATCGGAGAAAAAAAGTCCCATAAAAGAAGAGAACCAAACCATAAACGAAGTCAAATTATTTGGTGTGGTCATCTTCGGATGACGACTTTCAGTAAAGATCGCATAATGTTACTTTGAAGTAATAAAGTCCTAGATAAGGACCTCTTCATACATGCAACGATTTAAGCAGTCAGCTATAGTGTAAATATATAAGGACTTTTGGTTTGTTTATATTCTGTGATACACCTTCAAGAAAAAGATATCTTACCTTTGATAGTTGTCACGTGTACATGACATAACGCAAGGTAAGTAAATA
Organism: Ruditapes philippinarum; assembly: GCF_026571515.1. Lineage (NCBI taxonomy): Eukaryota > Metazoa > Mollusca > Bivalvia > Venerida > Veneridae > Ruditapes > Ruditapes philippinarum. The sequence goes on from NW_026853824.1 coordinate 18,882, forward strand.
TTTTTATTTTTAATGCGCATGCGTATTTCAAGCGCCTAAATGATCCAGATGAGAAATGTTTAGCACAAGGCTGTCATAAAAAATCGATTAGAATTTTTCAGCCCCGGGGGGCAGATAACCGGATATTGCCTACGGAAGCTACAAAGGCCATAATCTCCTCTGTATCCCAAGTATATGAAGACAGGATTTGCAAGCTAGAAGGTGAAAACACAAGTTACCGGACGGGTTGAAGAGCTAGAGTTACTTAGGGATGAGAGCGAGCAGTACAGTAGGCGAAACAATGTTCGGATTTCCGGATTTCCAGTTGTACCAGGAGAAAACACCGATAATATTGTTCTTCAGATGGCGAAGGAAATGGTCACGGAAATAGATATCGAGGACATCGACCGTTCTCATCGCACAGGCAGCAAATTAAATGCAAAACGTGACATTTTAGTAAAATTTACTAGCTACCGCTTCCGTAGACAATTTCTTTAAAACAAAAAAAAAGCTTCATGATTGTCATTCTTATAAAAATGTGTACCTTAATGAGGATTTAACCAAGAAACGAGCACAGATTATGAAGGAGGTCAGACAGATGGTGAAGGCTCGACATCTTAAATCAGCATGGACCTTCGACGATAAGATGCTTGTCAAAGACAATAATGGCAAAATACATGCAATTGTCTCTTCTTTAGAATTAGGACTTTTGTAAAGCATTAGTGTGTCAAATAACACTTTTTGATTAACTGATTAATTGATGCTATTATAATTATTGCTTATTCTGCGTGCATTGTTTATGCACAGTGCGCGTAGTGTTTAAGAAATTCTTTTTATAACAGCTCAATAAAGCTCATTACATTATAGTACTATTTCATATTCTAACACGACCCGCATTTTTTCCTATTGAGCATAGAAGAACCGAAAGTGTGTGTTATTATGCTATAAAATCACTGTTTGACTTTCTATATTTAGACATGTGACGTAATCATTATACACGTGACGTAATCACTAAAAATGTGACGCGCTGACAATAAGTACGGAAACAAATCATTCGCCATTTAGCTAATTATCATGTACGGCAGCTTTTGTTTGTTGATGTCGTGTTAGAATCGAAATAATATATCCAAATCGGTGATTTTATTGCTTGATAACATCACTGTTTGTCGTTCGGATGCGCATCATTATATCACTCGGGCTACGCCCTCGTGATATAATTCCCCGCATCCGAACTCCAAACAGTGATGTTATTGAGCAATAAAATCACAGTTTGGGATATATTATTTCTTAAATAAAAGTTTTATTTATGCGCATTTATCCGTGGGAAATAATATAAGTAAAAGGTAACCAATTGTAATGCGTTATTACTGTCACGTGTCCTAGCGCTATTATTTACTACGCATTATATCTTACGTACGTACTGTACGTTTAGGATAATTATTTAGTGACGCGGTGGTCAAGTCCACTATTACGGTGTTAACAATTATCATATTGTATTTATCATCTTTTTACGATATTAGTTAAAATATCAACATATTTACCAACTGTCCAGGTAGCGCAATAGGTAAGACTGTCAGTTAAAGTTCTAGGTGAATATCAATGTAAGACAGATTCGGTTCGCAAAGATCATTTGGGTTTTTTTTAACTTGTACGGATAACAGGTGTTGTATTTTTTTTATTTATTTCTCATTTCAATGTTTCCTTTTGTTTCAATGTATGTAACCTTAGGCTTCATAACCTCTGATCCCCTTTCAAAATTCCATTTTGTTTAGTTCTGTCCATTGTTTTCTCGTTTAGGGCACACGCATTTTATTACTTGGGGACCATACGCCGCTTTTCATGGAATGGCACGGACGTGTCACATTGAAGGTTCCATGATTACCGCCGTATGAACACATCTGCGGATGTTTCTAAATTCAAAATTTTACTACTTCATGTATAAATGTTGAATTCTGCTTAAGCCGGTGCTAGGGGGCGTGGACGGTATTTTGCACTTTCCAGTACCGTCCATGAACAGGCTCAATCAAACCGAGCCTGCGACATTTTCAATTTTGCCGTGTTGGGCTTTCTTTAGGGATTCTGTATTTATCTATTTTATGATCACATCCGTGTTATTTGTGCCGTGTGGCGGCTGTTAAAAGTCTCCCCGTACATTTAATCAATGATGCTATATTTTCGATCCTTGAAGATCGTTCAGCACGACATTATTGTTGTGCTTGAGGTATTTTTAGTTTCAACTTTTCGGCATTTTCTAGTTGGGTGGTTCCAATATTCCTACTTGAATAATGTTGAATCACCCTTAGGATATGTTGCCTGCTTTTTAAATTTGTCTTTTGACGTCTTATCTGTGATACGCAGGCTTCATAACCTCTGATCCCCTTTCAAAATTCCATTTTGTTTAGTTCTGTCCATTGTTTTTCTCGTTTAGGGCACACGCATTTTATTACTTGGGGACCATACGCCGCTTTTCATGGAATGGCACGGACGTGTCACATTGAAGGTTCCATGATTACCGCCGTATGAACACATCTGCGGATGTTTCTAAATTCAAAATTTTACTACTTCATGTATAAATGTTGAATTCTGCTTAAGCCGGTGCTAGGGGGCGTGGACGGTATTTTGCACTTTCCAGTACCGTCCATGAACAGGCTCAATCAAACCGAGCCTGCGACATTTTCAATTTTGCCGTGTTTGGCTTTCTTTAGGGATTCTGTATTTATCTATTTTATGATCACATCCGTGTTATTTGTGCCGTGTGGCGGCTGTAAAAAGTCTCCCCGTACATTTAATCAATGATGTTATTTTTTCGATCCTTGAAGATCGTTCAGCACGACATTATTGTTGTGCTTGAGGTATTTTTAGTTTCAACTTTTCGGCATTTTCTAGTTGGGTGGTTCCAATAGGATTCCTACTTGAATAATGTTGAATCACCCTTAGGATATGTTGCCTGCTTTTTAAATTTGTCTTTTGACGTCTTATCTGTGATACGCAGGCTTCATAACCTCTTCAAAATTCCATTTTGTTTAGTTCTGTCCATTGTTTTCTCGTTTAGGGCACACGCATTTTATTACTTGGGGACCATACGCCGCTTTTCATGGAATGGCACGGACGTGTCACATTGAAGGTTCCATGATTACCGCCGTATGAACACATCTGCGGATGTTTCTAAATTCAAAATTTTACTACTTCATGTTTAAATGTTGAATTCTGCTTAAGCCGGTGCTAGGTGGCGTGGACGGTAACTTGCACTTTCCAGTACCGTCCATGAACAGGCTCAATCAAACCGAGCCTGCAACATTTTCAATTTTGCCGTGTTGGGCTTTCTTTAGGGATTCTGTATTTATGTATTTTATGAGGGATTCTGTATTTATGTATTTTATGATCACATCCGTGTTATTTGTGCCGTGTGGCGGCTGTAAAAAGTCTCCCCGTACATTTAATCAATGATGTTATATTTTCGATCCTTGAAGATCGTTCAGCACGACATTATTGTTGTGCTTGAGGTATTTTTAGTTTCAACTTTTCGGCATTTTCTAGTTGGGTGGTTCCAATATTCCTACTTGAATAATGTTGAATCACCCTTAGGATATGTTGCCTGCTTTTTAAATTTGTCTTTTGACGTCTTATCTGTGATACGCAGGCTCCATAACCTCTGATCCCCTTTCAAAATTCCATTTTGTTTAGTTCTGCCCATTGTTTTCTCGTTTAGGGCACACGCATTTTATTACTTGGGGACCATACGCCGCTTTTCATGGAATGGCACGGAAGTGTCACATTGAAGGTTCCATGATTACCGCCGTATGAACACATCTGCGGATGTTTCTAAATTCAAAATTTTACTACTTCATGTTTAAATGTTGAATTCTGCTTAAGCCGGTGCTAGGGGGCGTGGACGGTATTTTGCACTTTCCAGTACCGTCCATGAACAGGCTCAATCAAACCGAGCCTGCAACATTTTCAATTTTGCCGTGTTGGGCTTTCTTTAGGGATTCTGTATTTATCTATTTTATGATCACATCCGTGTTATTTGTGCCGTGTGGCGGCTGTAAAAAGTCTCCCCGTACATTTAATCAATGATGTTATATTTTCGATCCTTGAAGATCGTTCAGCACGACATTATTGTTGTGCTTGAGGTATTTTTAGTTTCAACTTTTCGGCATTTTCTAGTTGGGTGGTTCCAATATTCCTACTTGAATAATGTTGAATCACCCTTAGGATATGTTGCCTGCTTTTTAAATTTGTCTTTTGACGTCTTATCTGTGATACGCAGGCTTCATAACCTCTGATCCCCTTTCAAAATTCCATTTTGTTTAGTTCTGTCCATTGTTTTCTCGTTTAGGGCACACGCATTTTATTACTTGGGGACCATACGCCGCTTTTCATGGAAGGGCACGGACGTGTCACATTGAAGGTTCCATGATTACCGCCGTATGAACACATCTGCGGATGTTTCTAAATTCAAAATTTTACTATTTCACGTTTAAATGTTGAATTCTGCTTAAGCCGGTGCTAGGGGGCATGGACGGTAACTTGCACTTTCCATTACCGTCCATGAACAGGCTCAATCAAACCGAGCCTGCAACATTTTCAATTTTGCTGTGTTGGGCTTTCTTTAGGGATTCTATATTTATCTATTTCTTTAGGGATTCTGTATTTATGTATTTTATGATCACATCCGTGTTATTTGTGCCGTGTGGCGGCTGTAAAGTCTCCCCGTACATTTAATCAATGATGTTATATTTTCGATCCTTGAAGATCGTTCAGCACGACATTATTGTTGTGCTTGAGGTATTTTTAGTTTCAACTTTTCGGCATTTTCTAGTTGGGTGGTTCCAATATTCCTACTTGAATAATGTTGAATCACCCTTAGGATATGTTGCCTGCTTTTTAAATTTGTCTTTTGACGTCTTATCTGTGATACGCAGGCTTCATAACCTCTGATCCCCTTTCAAAATTCCATTTTGTTTAGTTCTGTCCATTGTTTTCTCGTTTAGGGCACACGCATTTTATTACTTGGGGACCATACGCCGCTTTTCATGGAATGGCACGGACGTGTCACATTGAAGGTTCCATGATTACCGCCGTATGAACACATCTGCGGATGTTTCTAAATTCAAAATTTTACTACTTCATGTATAAATGTTGAATTCTGCTTAAGCCGGTGCTAGGGGGCGTGGACGGTATTTTGCACTTTCCAGTACCGTCCATGAACAGGCTCAATCAAACCGAGCCTACAACATTTTCAATTTTGCCGTGATTGGCTTTCTTTAGGGATTCTGTATTTATCTATTTTATGATCACATCCGTGTTATTTGTGCCGTGTGGCGGCTGTAAAACATTTTTAACATTGCCATAAGAATTATTTTTGTTGTGTCTGTGTGTATTTTGATTTTTTGTTGTTTCTCCTTCTTTGTTTTCTTTTTGATTATGCACATTCACAAGTTGTTCGATAATGCATTTTCCATTAGTCCATTTCCATTAGAACAATATATTTTGTAATGCATATACATATGATTTCAGGCAAACTTACTCTACATATGGTGTGCAAATGCGGGAATTTGATTTGCTCTGGTAGATACCAACGTGTAAATATGTACTATGTATATATGGGTAAAATATCTTTATATTTATATGTTTTCTTTTATAATATTAGTACACGATTACAGTTAAAAACAGTCGTCAAATTCATCAGAAATGTAAAAATGACCGAAAATAAATAAAACTAAAATTTAACGGAGTAAACAAGGAGCCATATACATTTCTTTAGTTTTACATTTTATGAATATTTATAACAATAAAGAATAAATGAAAACATAATTTTAACGGAGTATATATTTTACACAAAATTTATGATAATAAAGAAAATATTATAGTTTTATTTTATGCTTTTAAGTGGATTACTGATTTATCCGTGAAAATTATATTTGATAATTTCACAGTGAAAATTATCAAAATATAATTTCACTTTTTTAAATGACGAAACTACTTTTTTAAGATTTTCCCCATGTGGTACCTCAATTTTATTTTTACTGGCAATTCTGACAATATCAGGCTGTTAAAAAAAATAGCAAATCTGAAATAGATTAATAACTTAAATGTCAAAAGTAATAAAGAGAGAAAACTTACTTATATTCCTTCAAATTCCAATCACAAAATTTCGTCTCTAAATTTTTTTGTTTCGTTTTTACAGTCTGAAAAATACATTCCTTCCCCATGCTAAAACTGCTCTTGATGACATTTGGGCATATTAAAGTATCCTACGAGCAATAACTGCCGTATGCTTTATGAAAAATTGAAAAGCATTGACAGCCATCACTCGTAAAATACTAGTAAGTAAAACAACCCAGCGTTCCTTACAATGCCTTAGCAAGCTTCCAAGTTTTCCATTTTCCTAGCTTCTTTTCTGAATGTTTTCACTTCTGTCAACACTTATTTTTTGTCTGTTACAATCCTCAAATAAGTTTTCTTTCTTTTAAAAAGGTGTATGACTAACAAATCCAAATTATATCCTTCTGAATCTTACACAATTATTTTCCTCCCATGAAATACACAACTTTAAAAAATGGCTGCCGCTTACATTTTACAAAGCCAGGTCTAATACAAATTCGCAGTAAGTAACAGAAATATGGATGGATGGTTGGAATTTTTCTCCTACAAGAATTGTTTGTTTTTATTATTAAAACAAGCGATCATTCATTTTTTTTTAATAAAATGAATAAATATCACCGTCATTTAACCTTGATTGGCGGACTTGTTTTTCAGCTCAAGACTTCTTGTTTTTAATGAGAAATTCCCTCTAAATGGGGCTCTCAATGGGGGAAACAGATTTTAATATTAACGTTAAAATTATGGAAATTTCGTTTTAACTTGTTTTAAAGCATAAAATAAAAAGAAAATTTGTCTGTTTGTTGTGTAAGATGTAATTTTATTTCATCTCGTGAACTTTAAAAACAGTATTCTCACTCGTGGCTACGCCACTCGTGAGAATACTGTTTTTAAAGCCCACTCGATGAAATAAAATTTCATCTTACACACAAACAAACAAATATCCTCTATATAATTATTATAATTTTCATTATTTTTATTATTGTTGTTATAAATATGTATTGTGCAAGTTCCGAAGTTTGTCTCAGGTAAGTGTTCCCAATTAATAATATGTGAATATGTGTTATTTCTGAACAAGTATATTTTTTTCTCTATTTTTAACAAATCAAAATATCTTTATTTGCTTTCCATATTGATGATAATGTACTTTCTTTTATTAGAGTGCATAGTGGGTGTTCTTCGTAAATAAGAAAGCTAAAAAGGAACGGAGCTTGCGAAGCGACTGTAGCTTTCTTATTTACGAAGAACATCCAATAGTGCTCGCCAATTTGTTTAAGCCAATCTTCGACGAAGATTTTTCAAATTTTCAGGTTACAAATCTTAATAGAACAGATTTTATATAAACTGGACGTTTTATATTATAAAATGCAAGTGGGCGGAGCACTAAGCCGGTTAGAGTGCATATTGGATGTTCTTCGTAAATAAGAAAGCTACAGTCGCTTCGCAAGCTCCGCTCCTTTTTAGCTTTCTTATTTACGAAGAACACCCAATATGCACTCTAACCTATACATATCTGTCTTATTTTTCTTTTTGTGCCCCCACGTTAGTGGCGGGCATTTAGATTTACCCTTGTCCGTCTGTCCGTCCGTCCTTCCGTCCGTCCTTCCATCCGTCCGTCCGTCCGTTCACTTTTGTGTCCCACGTAACTCAAAAAGTATTTGACTTAGAGTCAGGAATTTTTACAGAAATGTTGATCAGCATGTGTAGTTGTGCACCTGGGTATTTTCGTGTGGATATTTTTAGTATTTTCAGAGTTATTGCCCTTGACTTAGTAAAATTTTGCAATTTTCAACTTGTGCCGCACGTAACTCAAAAAGTATTTGACCTAGAGTCATGAAACTTTACAGGAATGTTAATCAGCATGTGTAGTTTTGCACCTGGGTATTTTCGTGTGGATATTTTTAGTATTTTCAGAGTTATTGCCCTTGACTTAGTAAAATTTTGCAATTTTCAACTTGTGTCGCATGTAACTCAAAAAGTATTTGACCTAGAGTCATGAAACTTTACAGGAATGTTGATCAGCATGTGTAGTTGTGCACCTATGTATTTTCTTGTGGATATTTTTAGTATTTTCAGAGTTATTGCCCTTGACTTAGTTAAATTTTGCAATTTTCAACTTGTGTCGCATGTAACTCAAAAAGTATTTGACCTAGAGTCATGAAACTTTACAGGAATGTTGATCAGCATGTGTAGTTGTGCACCTGGGTATTTTTGTGTGGATATTTTTAGTATTTTCAGAGTTATTGCCCTTGACTTAGTAAAATTTTGCAATTTTCAACTTGTGTCGCATGTAACTCAAAAAGTATTTGACCTAGAGTCATGAAACTTTACAGGAATGTTGATCAGCATGTGTTGTTGTGCACCTGGGTATTTTCATGTGGATATTTTTAGTATTTTCGGAGTTATTGCCCTTGACTTAGTAAAATTTTGCAATTTTCAACAAGTGTCGCATGTAACTCAAAAAGTATTTGACTTAGAGTCATGTAACTTTACAGGAATATTGATCAGCATGTGCAGTTGTGCACCAGGTATTTTCGTCTGGATTTATTCAGTATTTTTAGAGTTATTGCCCTTCACTTAAATTTTTTTTGCAATTTTCAACTTGTGTCGCAAGTTACTCAAAAAGGATTTGACATAGTCATTAAACCTTATGGGCAGGTTGCTCAGCATATTTAAATTTGCACCTGGGATTTCGCTTGTGGATATATCCAGTATTTGTAGAGTTATTTCCCTTGACTTAGTAAAAAGATTGACAGAACAGTGGCGCGGTGGGGGCACCCGTGTCCTATGGACACATTTCTAGTTTTCTATAGAATCCAGTCTTTTTATGATGTATTTTTTGCGTGATGTTGCTAAGTTTTGATTACCTGTCTGTCGCCGTCGTCAGTACAATCTTACTAGCATTTAGCCTGTATCCGTTTAGGTAATGAATGATTTAAGTGCTTACCGCGCGGCGATCGGTCTTTTTTATAACAGCACTCAGAGGTTGCCGTATAAAGCGTTAATGAAAGTTTTTATCTATTTAATGCAGTATGTGTTATTAATACGACGTGCTACCCGGTTTATCTATTTGAATATTGTCAATCTTTATTTTGGGGTATTTGTTTCTTTATATGTTGGTAATCAATTGACAAATGAACTTGTTAACTTGTTCGAAGCATCGAACAGTTTATCTCAGTCGTTGAACTTACTTTTTCATTTCTTTTATCAAATCTTATAATTTTGATTTTAATTTTATTTTGATATTGAATTAAACCCAGGGCCTAATGATATCAGGGACGGATCTCTATCAGTTTTTCATCAGAATATAAGAAGTATTCGGATTAAAATTGAATATAGTACAGATAACTGGTTAGACTTTGATATTATCTGTTTTACGGAAACACATTTGGACAACTCAATCAATATTGACAGTTTGAAACTAACTAATTTCAGCGAAATATACCGTAAAGACAACACGTGTCACTCTGGTCGACTTTTAGTTTATGTTAATGAAAAAATCGTATCTAAAAGGCTAATTGATGTGGAAAATACCTTACCACATCACTTTGGATTGAAATAAAAGACGGTAATGAAAAAAAATTGATAGGTTATATTTATCGTCCACCTAATACAAATGTAGACTTTTGGATTTGATTGAATATTTGTCTAGAAAATGCTTATAATAAATCAAAAAGAGTCCTATTTGTAGGTGACATTAATGAAGACCAGTTAAACATAAGGAACCATAAACTTCGCGATGTATTAATTTTGAATAATATGTATAATGTTATTACGGAACCGACACGAGTCGCAGACAACTCGTCAACTCTTATTGATCTAATTGCTATCTCAGACCAGAATTTAATTTTACATTCGGGTATTTTAGAGACACCGAGGAATATCAGTGATCATTTTGGCACTTATATTTATATCAAATTTAAATTACCCCAATCAGTATCTTACAAAAGACTTGTGTGGTATTACAATCGCGCTGATTTTGAGAAACTTAACGATTTAATAATAACAACAGACTGGTCATTTCTTTACTCTAATACTCTCGATGAAGCAACCGAAAACTTTAATGTAAAATTTATGGAGCTTGCGTAACAGTGTATCGCTTCTAATTACATAACTATCAGACCAAATGACAGACCCTGGTACGATTCTATTATTCGTCTTACTTCCTGTAAAAGAGATCGTCAAAAAGTAAAAGCTGTCCAATCCGGAGAAATTACCGATTGGGTTAAATATAAACAACTTCGAAATAAAGTAAATAATCTTAAAACACACGCAAAACAAAAATACTATAATGACTTAGAATACTCATTAAGTGACAGTAGTGAAAATAACCCCCGTTCATATTGGAAAACAGTCAAACAGCTTGTGAAAGAAAATAAAAATTGTGAAATTATACCCCCCGTATCGTCACTGGCCTAACAAGGTCTGTTTCTATTGAGCGTTTGCTTAATGAAATCGGTTGGGTATCATTGTCTGACAGACGAACTATTCAAAATCTCGTTACAGTGTATAAAGCTAAACAGGGCACCTTACCGGATTATTTATTAAATATTTTTCCAGATACCGTTTCTAATAATGTACCTTATGTCTTAAGAAACAGAGATAATTATACAACTGTAGCACGTCGTACCCAAATTTTTACAAACTCATTTATTCCATCAGCAACGTCATTATGGAATAACTTGGATACCGACATAAGAAATTCATCCTCCCTTAATATATTTAAATGCAAACTTAAACAGAAATGCAAACCTCCGACAGTTCCTAATTTTTTCTGTATCGGGGATCGACTACATTCGGTTCTACATGCTCAAATTCGTAACAAATGTAGCAATTTAAATGCTGATTTATTTATAAATCATTTAAGAGAAAATGCATCTTGTGAATGCGGTTATGCTTTCGAAGATGCTGAACATTTCTTTTTCAATTGCAGACGGTATACATCACAACGTATTCATCTTTTTAATGCTACTTGCATTTTTCATCCATTAAATACGTGTACTCTTCTTTTTGGTAAGATTACATTTTCTGAAGAAGACAATTCTTTCATATTTTTAGAAGTTCAAAGATATATTAAGCATACGGAACGTTTTCGATAAAATCTGATTAATGCTGAAGATTTTTACTCTTAAAAAAATAAATTGCGACTGTCAAAAGTACATCCTCTCTCTCTCTCTCTCCCGCTTCATCCCTCTCAGCAAATGATGTATCATTTCTTGTTCCTAAAATACATGTACTTTGTTATATTTCTCAATGCCATTTCAGTGTAATCTATAGTATCAATACTTTTTTTTATATTCGTGCTAGGGACGGACCAATTTACTAATGTTATTTTAACTTGTGGTCCACCCCTTTTTCTTTCAAAATGTATTTATATAATTTTCTCTCTATATATTTGCATTGTACATATTGTAAAAAAAAATGGAAAGGAATAAAATATGTTTAAACTAAACTATAACCTGTCAACAATCTTTATAACTAATAATATAATCTTACATTAAGACAACTATATAATCTTACATTAAGCCAAGTATATAATCTTTTATTAAGCCAACTATATTATCTTACATTAAGCCAACTATATAATCTTACATTAAGACAAGTATATAATCTTACATTAAGTCAAGTATATAATCTTTTATTAAGCCAACTATATTATCTTACATTAAGCCAACTATATAATCTTACATTAAGACAAGTATATAATCTTACATTAAGTCAAGTATATAATCTTACATTAAGCCAAGTATATTATCTTACATTAAGCCAACTATATAATTTTGCATTAAGCAAAGTACATAATCTTACATTAAGTCAAGTATATAATCTTACATTAAGCCAACTATATTATCTTACATTAAGCCAACTATATAGTCTTACATTAAGCAAAGTACATAATCTTACATTAAGTCAAGTATATAATCTTTTATTAAGCCAACTATATTATCTTACATTAAGCCAACTATATAATCTTACATTAAGACAAGTATATAATCTTACATTAAGTCAAGTATATAATCTTTTATTAAGCCAACTATATTATCTTACATTAAGCCAACTATATAATCTTACATTAAGCAAAGTACATAATCTTACATTAAGTCAAGTATATAATCTTACATTAAGCCAAGTATATAATCTTACATTAAGACAAGTATATAATCTTTTATTAAGCCAACTATATTATCTTACATTAAGCCAACTATATAATCTTACATTAAGCCAAGTACATAATCTTACATTAAGTCAAGTATATAATCTTACATTAAGCCAAGTATATAATCTTACATTAAGCCAAGTATATAATCTTACATTAAGTCAAGTATATAATCTTACATTAAGCCAAGTATATAATCTTACATTAAGCCAAGTATATAATCTTACATTTAGTCATTTTTACACACATTGAAAGCATTATATAGAAAAACATTAAATTTACTGCGTAAAAATGACCACAAATATTGAACTTCATAGCTCAGTAGCTTTACCGAAAGTCCTGTGTGGTTATTGAACCCACAAACAACTTGATCCTTTTGCCAGCATTTTCTCTTGATAAAATAAGCCGTGTCACGACAAACCAACATAATGGGTTTCGACCATCATGGATCCAAAACAGCCTGCGCATCCGCGCAGTCTGATCAGGATACATGCTGTTCGCTTACAAACCCTATTATAAGTAGAGAAACTGATAGCAAACAGCATGGATCCTGATCAGACTGCGCGGATGCGCATGCTGGTCTGGATCCATGCTGGTCGCAAACGCATTATGTTGGTTTTGTCGTGACACGGCTCAAATTTTATTTTGTAGCAACAGTTTTATTTGTAATTTACCTTTTACTGTAGCATAGCGAGGTATTTTTGTGATCTGTCCGTCCACCTGTACGCATGATATGGTCCATCTTTCTATACAAGTCTTGATTGTCTCGGTTGATAACTTCTTCCCTCTCTGCCTCATACTTTTATCGCATATAAAACAAACGAAATGAATTATTAAAGATGCACGCCTGCAGATAACCCAAAATAATTCAAGGAAATCTATATTGAGAAAAATTAACTAAAATGTTAAGAAAGGTAAAGTAATTCAAGATCCAAGCTATATAAGAATTCTTGAAATCTTTACAATAAATACTGATGAAGAAAAAAATAGAAATCAACATGAAAAAAAAAATAAATTGCTTATTTCAAAACATTAGAAAAACATTTAACAGCAACTACGTACAGAACAGGTCATTTGAAAATATTAAAGCCTTCATTTAATTAAAACAATTGTTATCCAAACAACTTGTCATTCAAGTAGTTCTGGGTCACTCAAAACAGTTCTTTACATGTTTGATAACTTATATTAACTGATTCTTTTTTTATGGAAACATAAAGAACGTATCATTTTTTTTATTGATGAACAAAACAGAAACTAAATGATGTTATTCGGATTGCCTTTGATTCGGATTGCGTACATATACGGTATATAAGTTGAAATCTTATATCTTAATATATGAGCCGCACCATGACAAAACCAATATAGTTCGTTTGCGACCAGCATGGATCCAGACTAGCCTGCGCACCCGCGCACTCTGATCAGGATCTATGCTGTTCGCTTACAAACCCTATTACAAGTAGAGAAACTGATAGCGAACAACATGGATCCGGATCAGACTGCGGGGATGTGAAGGCTGGTCTTGATCCATGCTGGTCGCATTCCCATTATGTTGGTTTTGTCGTGACGCAGCTCATATATATATATAGAAATTCAGAACGAGTCTCTTCAATTTTCAAGCTAGGCACTAGGCGGATTTATGAAAGTCATCATATTAATTGTTAGGGCCTAATACATTATCCGGGATATGCAAATGTTTTTATTTACTTCAGAGAATACTGCATTTTTATTGTCAACCATATTACACCTGCCCGTGAATAACTAGTTATACTTGCAAATTAACTCTAAAACCAGAAACCCTTATGTCTGAAATAATAGATTGTGACTTTTTTATGTATACGTTACAATTTTGCGGTAACCATTGCGGAGAGAAAATTATATGATGCATAAAAATTGTATTGATTTATGTGATGTGAAATTAGAACAGATGTACTAACAAACAATTATATTGACTTATTTATCATTCCGATGCAAGCTGGAAAACCTTTAGGCATATGATCAACGTAATAAAAGTTCAACCCCGGTTGGCACGAACTACCGATCTCTCGAATAAATTTGCACAGGCCCTCCCAAGTTCGGCTGTACTTCTTATAGCACATGGCTTTTCATTGTAAAGAAATGTCTAACCTGATGTTTTTTAAGTTTGATAATCACATGACGATATTCTCTTGGAGTCTTGTTGTCAATCACAGCCTTCGCTAAAACAAAAATTTGTTTTTGCCATGAAAATTGGAACAAATGGGGCATAATACATGTATAATGTGGCCAGATAATGATGCGTTATCTATGTCAAAGAGAAAATGCAGCAGAGTTTTGCATTATTTCAGAATATTACGTATCATACAGTTCCAAATAAAATAATGTTCGGATAATGCATTAGACATTTCAGTATATTTGTTTAGCTGTCAGTCGTTTTAAAGACACATAACGTTTCAGAATTGCTGTTATTTTTCACTTCTAAAAAAGTTCTTTATTTTTGGTTTGCAAAAAATTAGTTATTGTCCAATTATGTGAACATGTTTTTTTCTATTTGTTGCTTTTTGAAAATAAGGACAGTTATAGTGATTAAGTATTTTGTATAACAGTTAAATACTACTGTGTTAACCTTTTGCTACTTTAATAACACATTATTTCACTTTATAGCTACTTACTTCAGGTACCAAGCCAGCTCTTAAATTATCATTTAGACGTTATAATACTCTTGTTTGCCCTTCCTAAAGTAGTAAAAAAGTATTTGCTACTAAGGCATAATGTGCCTTTAATATGAGAAACGATGAATCGTTAACTATTTTTCTGTACAACTAGTTGTAACTGATTACAGGGATACAAGTGATCTTTTCCGTTACAGGTTGCCGATTATGAAGTCTCTTTTAAGGGTCAAAATGTTATATTTTATACCTGGACAAAAACCGAAACACACCTTGTTTTCAAAATGGAGCTCGACAGGCACACTTATATTTTTGAGGCCTTCTCACCTGTCGCCAATTGATATCATGAATTTTTCATAGTTTAAAAAAAATAATATGAGCCGTGTCACGACAAAACCAAAATAGTTGATTTGCGACAAGCATGGATCCAGACCAGCCTGCGCATCCACGCAGTCTGATCAGGATCCATGCTGTTCGTTATAAGTTTCTCTACTTGTAATAGAGTTGGTAAACGAACAGACTCAGACTACCCGGATGCGCAGGCTGATCTGGATCCATGCTGGTCGCAAACGCACTATGTTGGTTTTGTCGTGACGCGGCTCATATTATTTTTTTTAAACTATGAAAAATTCATGATAACACATACTTGATTAGTTCCGGGGTCAGCTTATTAGATTTTATCCTTAAGGACTATATATAATTTATAGTTTCTATCATTACTATTGCGTAAAATCAAAGTAACAAATTACATTCATGTTGCACAGACCTACTATATTTAAGGTTACTTACTGTAGACTATAATTAAGACGGTTACTTATCAGAATGCACAGATTCAAGCGAACCCAGAATATATTTGGCAGAATACGCGAATATAAATAATTTACATATTGAAGGAAGGAAAAGAAGTATATACCTGCACGAACTTTCTTTCTGTGGCTTTTAAAGACAACATTGTCCCATCTTTGTTTCAGAAGAACACAGGTTACAGGCGAATATGGGATATACCTCCTATGCATGCTCGTCTGTATCCCTGGTGCTATTTCACACGGAATAAATATGTTTTACAGTTGATTTTCAAAATAAATATGAACAAAAATATTATATAGAAATGAATATAAGTAGATTTAACGAAAGGAAAATAAAGTAAACACAGAATGACGTCAGCCGGAACTTTGACGTCAGCCGGAAATCATGGACGTGCTATAATTTCGCGGAATAACAAAGCATTGTTGTCATTTTTATGTAATTCTATTGCTATATACCTCATAAACTATGTCTTCCATATCAGATTATTTATTTATGTATTTATTTATTTATTTATTTATTTATTTATTTATTTATTTATTTATTTATTTATTTAAAACATACATTATGTACATATTTAGTAAATATATACAGAATGTATCCTTTTTTTCTTTCAGTCTTTCTTCCTTCTTTTTTTCGCTAAATGTCCAATAACCTGCAGTACATAATAACTATAATAATAAACTCTTTTTTTAACGAAGGTAACTTATTAAGAAAATACATCAAAGCATTAGATACAACACATATAATGCAAAATCTTATTTTCAACAAGGCCTTCAACAAAACATAAACGTAGCAATGGACATATTATATTACAACATTCAGTAAATCTTAATCAACAAACAAGACAGACATAATATTATAAAACAGTATAGGTAAATTGTCTATAATTCATCTTTAGATAATAATAAAAGTTGGAAATGTAATTTAAACAATTTAAGACTTCAATTTAAGACTTGAAAAATTTCTTTATAAAAGGAATA
This sequence comes from Ruditapes philippinarum, assembly GCF_026571515.1. Lineage (NCBI taxonomy): Eukaryota > Metazoa > Mollusca > Bivalvia > Venerida > Veneridae > Ruditapes > Ruditapes philippinarum. The sequence goes on from NW_026853824.1 coordinate 35,555, forward strand.
ATGTTCCATAACTCCATGCTAGAATAATAAAAAGTTCGTTTCAACTAATTTCTTTTAGGTCGTTTATATGTGTTGATCTTAGTACGTTTTATTTTGAGATAACAGAATTAGATTAGAAATATATGCTGGTGATAATTTATTCATCGCTTTATATACCATATTTCCAGACAAGTATTTACATCTAGATGGAAAAGATGGAAAACCATTTCATATTTTGAAACATTTAAGAAATTTTTTTTTACGGGTAAAAATGATAATAATAATAATAATAATAATAAACTCTATTTAACGAAGGTAACTTATTAAGACAATACATCAAAGCATTAGATACAACACATATAATGCAAAATCTTATTAACAATGGACATATTCAAGCAATTCTTCAAATGGTATGGTTTTCAAAGTGAGCTGTTGTGGTATAAGTTGCTCTCTGAAAGAGCCTGTTTTATAAATGACAATAAATATTTGATAAATTAGCTGATTTGATACCGACATGGCACAAACTGTTTCTCATTTTTAGTATTTAATATTTTTGTTCCTCTCAAATAATAATAAATTAAATTTTTAAATAGTATACCACATTATAGAAACATTGCTCTACCTTTGTTTAGCTTTGGATTTATTATTGTAACGTTAGAATACAAATTGTTAATTCCCCTTTTTAAATGTTTCATTTTAAAATTTATGAAAACCTTGACTTGAAATTTCACTTGATCTTTAAAATAATGACTTATTCTTTGAATGCAATAATATGATCAAACCCTTGTTATGATGTACCACAATATATTGTGAAACAGTCAACCTGTAATGCAATATATTGGTTGCTATGAAAAATAATGTTATAAAAATGGTTAAGTATTAGCTATGAACAGATGTTTGAAATGTTTATATAATTATATCACATTAAAAGTTAAAACTTTATCAAAAAATAAAAATATTTGGACTATATGTGATATTTACTGGGGCCAATGGCTGAGTTAGGAGTATGTGTATGGTCCATAGACTTACTTACTGAAATTTTAACCCATGAACCGATTTATTATGTATAGAATCAAAAATTCTACATGATTTTGGAATGGAAACAAGTTAAAATGATAAAGAAAATTGAAAAGCCTTTAACCTTTGTTTTTATTATTCTGTTACAGTGTAAAATCAAATTCAGCTGTTGGTTTTCTGCCATTATTAAGCATTATGTTCAAGTCTGACTTTCTGAAGAAAAATTGTAGAACTAAATGTTTTAAGGGTTTTATTCAAAACTTTAAGTTATTAGAATTTTGATTAATATTTGGTTTGAATCAAGATCCAGTGATCTTAGATGTAACAATTATACCGGAACCATATTAATGTCAAGCTCTGAATTTTAGTCCAGTATAAGTTACAGCCCTACTATTGATACATGTATATAAAATTCATCAGTTTGTTGTTTTATTAACACTATTTTTAGCATACTTACACAACAGTATAGGAAATAAACCAATTACAATTTTCAATATCAACAAATTTCCACATTATTTTAAAGTTCAAATATTGAATAATATGACATTAATATAGAAAATTCACAGCTTTAACATGTATAGAACTGTAATTTAATTCTATGTTTAAAATTTGTTAACATCTCTTTCATTTAATCTGGACTGGGTATTGCAATGAAAAATTTAATATTGTGATATATTGTAATATATACAGACATTATTGCATATTATACAAATATGGACTTTTTAGCTGGTGAATATGATGTGTTTTTATGTACTGAAAAAATTAATATTGACCGAGGCGATAGCCAAGGTCAATATTAATTTATCACTACTAATCACATCGTATTCACCAGCTAAAAAGTACATATCTGTTTTATTATATAATTTATAAATAGCTTTTATATGGCTTATTAAATCTGCCATTGCCTACAGCGGAAATCGACATTTTAGTTTGTCTATTTTTTCCATAAATTGGCCCTATCTTTTAAATGAGTGCATTAGCAAGCTTACTTTTAGTGTTCTTTAAAATGTAAAGACTAATTTGACTCTTATTTAAGAATCATCCATTTTTTCCCCAGAATAATATGTACATGGTACAACAAACTTGGCGTGACGTCACGTCATCTTAGTCTCGTATCTTTCAGGAGGAAATTTCCAGAAAATCTATTTTTAGAAGAAAAACTGGTGAAAATTTACTCTGAAAATGTATTTTTTAGCCATCAGGGAAATGCATTTTAATGCTATTTATAGATTATATAATAATGTGATTTATCACATACCCGTGCCGCTTTTTCAACTCGGTAAAAATGATATTGCACCTGACATCATTTGCATTATAAAAACATAGAGTTAAGACTCTCTCTATATATATATTCAATCTTTATTTTAGTCTCATCAATGTACATACATACAACAATATACATAGAACACATATAACATGATTTAAAAAGTACATTGCCACTCATATATTGATTTATAAGAGACTTTAGTAACAATTCAACGAATAAAAAGACTTACGTAATTACTGCTATATATACTACATGTATATGCATGCTTATATCGTTAGAGCTAAGAAGCAGACGCTAAACGTTAAATAAAAATCATTAAAATACACGACGATAAAAAACTGAATGTGGAAAAAAGTCACTATTGCGCAGTTCTAAAAAATGTGTTAAAGAATCAGATATCACCCCGATCAGATCGTGGATGAATAGATTAGCATCTATACTTCCTAGGAGAAGTTAAAAGATATAGATATCACATAAAAAGAAATTACATTATTTACACAGATAAAATTGTCTCTTATTTAAAATATCATTACAGGTTTTGGCACAAATTCTAATAAGTGAATGATTTGAAAATACAAGTTTCAGCTTATCAATATCCTGCATATCGTAGAAGTTTGGTTCTATTGACAAAATTGTATTGAGCAAAGAAATTCTAAGGTCATTGTACAAAGGGCAATCTAAAATAACATGACTTTCAGTTTCAATTGCTTGACAAAACGGACGTGTTCTATTTTCTATATTTAAATTTTCGAATCTCCCAGTTTCAATTCGAATAGGCGCTACCCCACAACGAAATTTACAGTATGCTGAGCGATGCTGGGGAGGCATAATCATATTACAATAGTGCTCTGTGGTAAATTCTGACTTATATGTACAATAATTCTAAGCTTGTTACCACCTCTACCAGTAACACTCGTGGTCCTATTGATAATATCTATCAACAATATCAAGAGTTTCATTACCACATTTGAAAACAAAATCAACCTTTTGTACAGAGGGTGGTCTAAAGTGAACAATATTACTTTTTGTACAATTAATTTGCAAATCGTTAACATTGCACCATTCACTCAAAGCATTTAGCAAAACTTGCAAATCATGTTTATTTTCAACTAACAGAACAATATCATCTGCATATAACAAAATGCTTATAATTTCACTTTCTATAGACACACCAATATTCAAAGACTTAAGATACACAGCAAGGTCATTAATGTACAGATTGAACAGCAGAGGGGACAGGGTGCAGCCTTGTCCAGAATGTACACTGAACCAGTCAGTTTTATAAGAATTTACACGAACACATGACGAGACATTAGAATATAGTGATCTTACGGCTGTTAACATTTTCCCTGATATACCACTATCATGAAGTTTTTTCCATAACTTATTTCTATTAATATAAGCTTTTCTAAAGTCGATAAATGCACAAAATGTTGATTGCTTTAGCTTTTTCCTAGTATCTATTAGATTACTCAATGAAGAAATTTGATCAATAGTTGTGCGTTTCTTTCTTAACCCATTTTGCTCGTCTACCAGTTTTTCATTTTCTTCAGCCCAGGTACTAAGACGATCATTAAGAACCGAACAATATAAGTTGTATACTGCAGGAGCTAAAGATATACCTCTATATGAAAGAGGATCGCTAGGGTCCGCAGAAGAAGACTTGGGAATTGGGTTAATAATACACTTTCCCCGGGAACAACTCCACTGTCAAAAATAACATTAAATAATACATAAAGAAAATACACTGTCGTATCATTTTTCAAAACCTCGGTCGGGATATTATCAGCCCCACAAGCTTTTCCTATTTTTGCACTAGAAATGGCCTTTTTAACCTCAAAAATTGATATTCGTTCATTAAAAGAAACATTATCAAAAGAATCAGGGTCTTGCAAAAAATCTAAAAGAGGAGGTGCATCATACTCTTTAAAGAGAGAACTATAATCCGTTTTCCATTTATGGAGTACATCTGTGACAGTAGACGATATATCACCGTTATCCAAATGTACTTCCATTGGTATTTGTTTATTTTTCGAATAGCCTATCCCAATTTTTCCCATAGATTTCCAAAACTGATTACTGTCAACTTTACAATCGTTTAACAAGTTATTCTGCATAGAATACCAATAAATACGTTTGCAACGCTGAACCTCGTGATCAAAAATTTTTCTACTAGAAATATACACAGATTTAAGATGTAGCTTATCACTTCTATTCTTACAATCAAGCCATTTGCGTTCATTATGACACATAATATTCCATATATATCTATATGTTAGCGTTAGACAATAGGCACATTATTGAAAAATTATTCTTTTTTCAATTTAAACACTCTTTATTTTTGGTATGTGATAAATAGAATATAGATTCATTTAAGTTTAATACTAAATTTAATAAAATAATATACTCACCAGAGGCTCGCATAATATAATTTCATTTAACTTGCCCAATGAATTTCATTATTAAACTTACACTCATTCAATATCCTCTATATAATTGCGATATAATAACAGACATATTGCATATTGTGATACATGTATATTACATAATTAACAGACATATTGCAATAAGTTATGAACTATGTAAAATGCTTAAAATCAAGGGTAAGATCTACATAAACTTGACTTCATAGTTTTATTCTTATAATTACCGTATCTATTTATCTAGAGGCCCTTTTATTTAAGATTTTGCACTTTGTTAAAAGTGATATTGTTTGTAAAAGAGTTTTAACAACTTTATGCAATATCATTTGAAGTCAAGCAGAGAATACTTCTTATTTTTCTTATTTATAAGGGTTTATAAAAAGATAACCAGATCTGTTTTATTATAAAATGTAAAAATTACTTCTATATGCCTTTTTAATCTGGTTCTGAATAAGACACAATTCTAGATTTTTAATTTTCCATAACTTTGGTTAGGGTCTGTCAAAGAATGCACAGGATAATCTAAATTCTTACTAGTCCTAAATTAATATGCCAAATTACAAAACAATGCTTCTTTTTATCTTTCATTTTAATTCATGACACTTATTTGAACAAAACTTCTTTACAATAACAACAACAAATGGATGTGATGTCAAGTCATAACAGCAAAAATTGTAGACTTCTTGAAATAGCTTAAAATGATGTCATACTAATGTATGACCACACTGATTAAAGGCTTTACAATATTCAAATGCTATTGGAGTCATCAAAACTACTTCAAGTTCAAAGCAGGGGGGTACAAATTGTAACTTTAAAGGAATATTCTTATATTGAATGTTGTAAAATTTAAAAGATAAAGAACTTATATACTGTTAATTCATAATATTACTTAGTAAGACAAGTTGGACTAGTTTTGCACTGGTGATTTTTTTGTGGGTTGAAAAAAAATGGTGCAAAACTCATACTAACTTGACTTAATCCAGTTTTGCAGTAACTAATTTGATCAGTTTGACTTAGCATGTTTACTTAATATTTAAATAAAATTACTAGATTTTAATACAGGGAATATGTTCAAAATATTTTCAGAGATAAAGGGATGTTTGATTAGCTTTCAGTATTTATCAAAAAGTCGAATTTGGTGAAATATGGACTTAGCTGAGTTTTGCGCTGAGCCATCGAGATATTTTGTCTTGCATGTTTTACTAGATTAATTATTTCATACTTTAAATAGTTTTATCTCAATGAAGTAATTTGTCATGGAAACTAATGTCATTTCATCCGCAACTATTGGTGATTGACGTCATCATAGGCACACAGTTTCATTCTACAATGTGCCGAAATGTCATCATTTTAAAGCATTTCATTCACGAAATACTATAATATTTAAAAAAAAGAATTAATATTTCGTAAAACGAATAAAGTCTTAAAGAAAAAGGTGTGGAAAATGTCACCATGGGGCTCTGTTATATGTATCAAACGATGGTGGTTTTAAATTCATACTAAAAATCACCAATTGAATCAGTCCGTTTAGTGACGAAATTACTCAAAAATCGCGTTTAAGAGCGCAAAGTGGTCTATACGGATAATAGAGTGAAAAGGTGACCGCTTTCTTTCTCTCTTCATCATAACAAACAGAAAAAAATAGTTATGGTTATATGATCCGGAGAAATAGAACAAATACACTAGAGACATTTTTATTTTTCGACGTCACGAACTCCATTTTGTTTTGTTATGAGAGTGAGCCGGATCGCGTACCCCTAGTTATTTGTAATTTTCACAAAATTGTTATTTGTAAACACAAAGTATTGATTTTTAAAATTAATTTTAATATTCTTCGTTTTCTTTGGACTGCTAGGCTGACAACTTCACCAAATTCGAAGCTGCAGAATGAACACTTCAAGTTCAGCATCTTCAAGTATAAAGAGCATGATGTTAAGAATAAGCATATAATTATCTAAAAAATGTCTATAATGCATTTCCAACCGTTTTCATGTTAGTAATATTCTTACTTTTCCTTAGGCTGTTAGGCTGCTAGCGCCACAAATTTCGGAGCGTCAGAATGGAAACTTTAATGTTCAGCATCTTAAAATATACTAGTAAAGATCAAGATATTACAAATATGCGTTGATGATCTAAGAAGTGTTTATAATGCATTTCCGACCATTTTCGTGTTTGTAGTATTCTTTGTTTTCTTGAGGCTGCTAGGCTTCTAGGTCGCTAGGCTGCAAACTTCACAAATTTCGAAGCGTCTAAATGGAAACTTTAAAGAACAGCATCTTAAAATATAAAGATCATGATGTTTAAAATAAGCGTGTAATGACTTAAGGAAGTGTTTATGATACATTTTTGACTGTTTTCATGTTTGTTATACTCTTACTTTCTTTAGGCTGTTAGGCTGCCAACTACACACATATGGGATTGATTGATTGATTGATTGATTGATTGATTTATTTGTGTGTGTATATATATGTCATATTACAAAACAAATTAAGACAATTTATCACAGATATATCTATCACATTGTTTTTAACACAGTAATTAATTGAAAAATAATAACTTTACATTCATAATTAAATCAAAGATCTTGTTGACTTCAAGACAATATATACAACACAGGATAACCCATGAAAGTTCAATATAAAATAGAGAACTTATTTCCAATGGGGTCCTTTGATGGTAAAGAATATATTTTCTTGAGAACTGGCATTCAGGTCCATACTTAGAGATGATATTCTGGACTGATGTTAAATTTCTAAGATCAAATAATATTAATTTCTATTGCACATTATGTTAATTACATATATCACATATTTGCAGAAATAATACTATGAATATGACTAGTAAACACACCAATGAAAGATATCTATTTATATATATCACAAAACCAATCACAAGATACATTTATATAAAACATACTATATTGATAAAAACAATTATCTCTAAAACTAATAAAAAATAAAATCAGCTTGTTCAAATTGTTTCATATTTTTGCTTAGTTCAGCTTTTACTTTCTTTTTAAAGTTAAAAAAGTTACTTTCCTTTTTAATATCAAGTGGGAGCATGTTCCAATCCCTAATACCCTGGTAAAAAATGTACTTTTTGTAAAACTATTAACATGGGGTATATGAAAGTTCCCTACACTGTTTCTACTATTATAACAATGAACATCAGACTTTAAAGAAAAGTTATCATACATATAAGATGGACACTTTTTGTTAAATATTTTGTGTACATGATTGAGTCTTAACTGTATGACTCTATTTTCTATATTAAGCCACCCAATACTGCTAAAATCAATAACTTTCAATGATTTTCTAGAGGAATACCCATGAATATAACGAGCAACTTTGTTTTGTGCTACTTGAAGTTTATGTTTAAGTTGTTTAGTAAGGCCACTATACCAAGATGAGCTGGCATAATCGAAGTGACACTGTATTAAAGAGTTACATAATAGTTTTCTTAGCTCCATATTCAAACTGTTGCCTTGTCTATACAAAAATTTTAATCGAGAGTTTACTTTTTGTACTATATTATCAACAATAGAAGTGGCTGAGAGATCATTATCCAATATAGAACCGAGATACTTTACTGATGGCTGAGATTGTATGGTGTAATTATTACAGTGTATTTTAAACTGCTCTAGTTTTGACAATTTCCTCTTAGAACTAAAAACAATACATTCTGTTTTACCAAGATGTAATGATAGCTTATTATCAACAAGCCATTTACTACAATTTTCTAGTTCCTTACCCAAAACATTACAAATAACATCTGGATCTTTATGTGAATATAAAATTGCACTATCATCTGCATAAAGAATAAGCTTACATTTTTTACTAATACTAATACTCATATCATTGACATAACATAGAAACAAAAGAGGACCCAATATACTTCCCTGAGGAACACCACATGTAATATTCATAGCTTCAGACATAGTATTATTTACATTTACAATTTGACTACGACCAGTTAAATAAGATTGAAACCATTCTACTGACTCCACACCCATTTTTTGTAACTTTCTACACAAGATGTCATGGTCCACAGTGTCAAACGCCTTTTGTAAATCTAACATAATCATACCGGTGAGCAGTCCTTTGGAAGTTTGACTTTTTACATGGTCAGTGAGATGGATTAGGCAGGAGTCAGTAGAATAATTACATCTAAAACCACTTTGTAATTCATATAATAGTCCCTGCTTAACTAAAAAATTTTCTACCTGATTATATACAGTTCTTGCTAAGATTTTTGAAACAATAGATAAAATACTGACAGGTCTATAGTTGGAAACATCAGATCTGTTATTCTTTTTGAATAATGGTTTGACTTTAGCACATTTCAGTTCATTTGGAACTGATTTAGATGTAATAGAATTATTCACTAAAAAAGTAATATGTATCTTTAAAAATGGTGCAGCATCTTTAAGAAATTTTGCTGGAATTTCATCTAATCCTGTGCTTTTAGAACAATTTAATTTACAAAGCTCTTTATATATATATTCTTCACTAACAGTATGTAATGAGAAAAATGAGAATTTAGTATACAATCGATTTTTTTTCTTTTCAGGTTACAACAAGACCAACACAAACTCTGTTGTACATAACGTGTAATTAATAAGTAAGAATACATTACACTTTAGACAATACATTATCAATTTAGTTCATCAATGTATATGGAAAGTACATGTCTTGAAGCCTGAGATATAGAATGTTACAATTAAGTAATATCACTCCAGTGGTAATATAATGTGATTAATTGTTCACCAGATAAACAGATTCCATACAGCGATAAATTATCCTGATCAGAAAAAAAAACTGTATATATCTATGGTGGCATATTTCTGCCACCAGATAACCTGATAACTAACAAGTAAATTAAGAGGTTAACTAGTTACGTAACTAGTTAACCTGATACCTAACTAGTTAATTAAGAGGTTAACTAGTTACGTAACTAGTTAACCTGATACATAACTAGTTAATTAAGAGGTTAACTAGTTACGTAACTAGTTAACCTGATACCTAACTAGTTAATTAAGAGGTTAACTAGTTACGTAACTAGTTAACCTGATAACTAACTAGTTAATTAAGAGGTTAACTAGTTACGTAACTAGTTAACCCCTTAATTAACTAGTTAGTTATATGGTTATCTGGTGGCAGAAATATGCCACCATATATATCTAACAAAATGCCTCATATTTAGTCAATGCATACATATGTTACGGTTTGAATCGGAAAATCCGTCCCTAGGGTACCCATTCATAGCCGAGTTGCTGACTATGGTCGTGTACCAGAGCGACGGATTTTCCGATCTGAACCGCAAATACAAAGTCATATCAGTTATTTTGTCTTGCATGTTTTACTATATTAATTATTTCATACTTTAAATAAGTTTTATCTCAATGAAGTAATTTGTCATGGAAACTAATGTCATATCATCCGCAACTATTGGTGAAATGACGTCATCATAGGCACACAGTTTCATTCTATAATGTGCCGAAATGTCATCATTTTAAAGCAGTTCATTCACGAAATGCTAAAAAATGACATTTTCAGACACAATGACTCATTTTGAACTCCGGCCCTAGCCAGATGGAATCACCGGCATGGGTAAAACTAACGGAAACACCAGTCTGATATGCAAGAGCAGTGCTTATCGGCTTACAATGTCTAAGATATCAACAGTAAGAATAGCCAGTCTAGTAATCTAATAACATGTATGTAGACAATTGATGTATTCAATTCCTTCAGACATTTTGAACAGTTATGCTATATAATTCCATACGCATTACTTCTATTCTTTTATCAAATATATTACAGGCTTTACAAACAGATCTGAACATTACATATCTGCATTCTTTAAACCTCCAGGCGTACAGTACTGGGTTCACTGCACACATTATCAACATAAAAATAAATGATATGCTGGTGTTTTCTCCATTATTTTCTTTGAACATATTTATACAAACTGAGATAAGCAAAGGAATGTGCACTAACTGAAAGACCGCAATAATGCACGTGATGTTTCTTGTTGAAACGAAGTGTCTGTCAGTATACTGGTTTCCGGTTGTGCGCAGATTTCCAGTTGCTCTCATCAGTTTCTTTACTACAAGAAAGATGGCGATGTAACATACAGTGTTGATGAATATGCAGGCACCAAGGAAACATATTATTAACCGACCATTTTTAATAGTTGCTTGTATGAAATTGAATTCGTCGTACATTATAAGAGGAATAAGTAAATAACGCACAGATAACTTGATGCAAAGTGTCAAGCATATACTCACGATAACTACCTTTGTAATAGTTCGTTTATTTGCTATTCTTGTATATAGGTACGGATGATATAGGCACATGACACGTTCAAGCCACAAGATGGTCACTGATGACCAAGACACTACTGTCACAATCCGTACAAGTTCAGTTAAAATTGCCCAACTAATTGGCTTAGTAAATCCAGCCCCTTGTGCTATCATACAAAAGACGGGAAACAATGAATTGCAAATTAATGTGATACTTATCAAAAGTTTAGCAGCAAACGGGATACGTTTTGTTGATATGATTGCCACTATCGTGAAAACGTCACACATTAATATAATTAAGACTATGCACATCACATATTTTGACATATCAATGCTGAGACAGAATTTATCTATCTTCTCTCTCGGATCAGTGGTAAATATTCGTTCAAAAGTAACACCGGAAATATCTGTTGCTGTTGCATTTCCCACATACATTTTTATCAAAATTCCATTCACAAAGCAAAAAGTCAAGCGTTCAGTAAGATATCATTTATTTCTCCAGCATAGTCCAAAAAAAGGTTTGTTCTCAGAAATTGTAGATTGACACACATGATTCAATGCCGTTTTGTCTTCTATATGCGTATTTAGATATTTTTTGTATATTATTGATATAATTGATATAATATGAGGTTTCCTTAAATCAGATAATAAGGATTAATAACTTTAGCAGCTTTTTGGGGAGGTGATACAATATTAATACGATCCATGCCTAAGGAGTATAAATTTAAAAACTATCTTGAAGTAATGTTTACTAATAATACAATTAATGCAATGGGTTTAAAGCTTATTGACCTGTGTTTGGGAAACGACGTTAACGGTTCATTTACATAAGCAAACAGCCTCGGGTCAAGTACGATTGACTAATTATTATTGAATGATAATAATTTTGAATGTATTGATGATTTTACCGTTCAGCCTTTTAATGAATGGTCGGACCATTGTCCGTTATCCTTCATATTGATTTGTAATCATATAATGTTCAATATTCAAAGACACTATTTAAATACAAAGTAAGCACGTATTCACAGAGATCAGGTACCAAATAATATATGGAACAAAGAGCAGATTAACTAGGAAGTGATAAGTTACATGGACCAAGTGTTGCCTTTTATATACCTAGTTAAATTGTATAAACATTTTTTTTATTAACATCTGACTTTTTTTCTTATACCAGCATTTATAAAACAAAATCATATTATAACTTGTAATTACTACATTTTAACTACATATTTTACATAGTCTGATTTCTCTTTTATGATTCGACCAATTGTCACATTCTATAAATCAAATGTCAGATTCGGCTGTCATATTTGATGAGATGTCTTTCGACGAAATGTCATGAAAGCCGTTTTAATATGTACCAACTTCAACTTTAATTTATGAGGACACAGTGTAATATATGAGAGCATAGTTTTAATCTAGCTAATTGATTTCTTAAACTACAATTCCGTGTATTTTTCTAAAGATAAATAAGCGTATATTTACAACAGGAGTTCAGTCATGAAAGTAATATTTGATCGCCATTCTTGAAGAAATTAATCCCTCTTTCAAGACCAAATAATGACAAGATATCACTTCTGTTGTACATTATAAGAAAGAGTTTTGACAAGTCATTACCACATTTCGACAAGATATCACGATTATTTCACATTATAAGACTATTTAACAAGTCAACAAAAAAAGCACTCAGTATATCATAAAACGGCATGATTAAGTCCATTCAACACCACATTTTTGAAAGATGATTGAGTATTTGACATAATAAGAAAAATTCAACAGTCGACGTTGGCTCATAAACACTTCTGTAAATTGACACAATAAGACAATGTTGTTCCTGGCATATACACGTGAGGGCTTTGTCTGCCTGTCATTACACGGGAGGGCTTGTGTCCGCCTTGTCATTTTTGGACGGAAGGCTTTTGTCCAGGAGGGCTTTTGGCCTACACTCGAATATAAAATGGGTAGAAAAGTTTTTTTTTGCAAAGTTATGTACCTTTTTTATTTAGATTTTTATATAATATATATACCCGGGTATTTTGCACATACTTATGGTCCTGTACATAACTCTTAGCTGGGACATACGATAATTATCGTATATCCCAGCTCTTAGTAAAGTAGGATGCTTTGAATCTTTAAAAATCTTCAAACATTTTACCTGAAATTGTATTCAGTTTATGCATGAGTTTCATTTGCTTTCTTCCCATTAATTTAAGGTGAAATAATGTTTTTGTTTGGGTTTTTTTTTGGTCACAAAATGCCAAGAAGTTTGAATTGTGATTGTCTCCAAAGAATTTTGAATTTTGTTTTTATGGAATAGGTGCTATATTTTTTATCCTAGCCATATGGTACAAGATTTATCAAAGTTTATTTTAAGTCCTGAATGTCATGAAAATTGTTCGAGTTCATTGAGTGTTTCGTAAACAGACTTATCACCCTAAATCTAATCAATGAAAAACAAAACTTATTAACTGTAATGTGATCTAGATATTCTTGAAACTTGAAAACTGCTATACGTATTTCTATAAAATAATGCTCGTGGTTAACTTGTATCCTATCATGCCAGTTTTGAACTAAGTTATCTTTCGATCTTTGCTTTACCCATTCTAGAAATATGTCTGCATTTCCTACATTTAACCAAACTTCATAAAAGCCTAAAACACATAAAAATTTTCAATCGTGAACACCAATTACTTTTGGTTGGATTTGATATATCTTATAAAGATATAACAGAGCAGTGGGCTAATTATTTGTAAGATCTGTATAAACCTACAGCTTCAGAACAGTTTGATAAACATTGGTATGATTTTGTAGAACAAAATGTGAGTGAGTCTTTTAATAAAATGAATCTCAGTTATAATGGGACTATAGTCAAGGAAGATGTAAAGTCAGTCATTCAGACTTTATCGAGAGGTAAGGCAAGCGGACCGGATGGTATAGCCCACGAACACTTGTTATATGACGCGGATATATTATCACCGGTATTAGCGAATTTCTATACATTGACATTAAGAGGTGGTGAAATACCAGATTCGTTAAAACGCGGTAAAATTATTACTCTTCATAAAGGTGGCAATAAGAAACACGACGACCCCAACAGTTATAGGGCCATTAGTCTGACTTCATCAATACTTAAAGTGTATGAAAAAAATTTTGCTTAGGGAATGTAAAAAACACATATTATTCTCCATTAGTTCTCAACAAGGTGGGTTTCAGGAGCACCTCGGCTGTTTAATGACCTCTTTTTCATTAAGGGAGTGCTTACATTTTGCACGTGAAAACTCTTCATCGGTCTACATGTGTTTTCTAGACTGCAGACAGGCTTTCGACCGCGTCTGGACAAATGGTTTATTTTATAAATTACTACATACTATTTCTGACAACGAGGAACACATTAATACCAACATTTTAAAGTCGTTTTACAATATGTTTAAAAATGTATACAGTTATGTACAGTACAAAGGCACAGCTCAATACTGCAAGGTACTCGACATGGGGGATCAGTTTACCATTAATGTATCTTGTCTTCATAAATGGATTGATACGCGAGTTGAAAGACAGCGCGAATGGCGTTTGCATTTACAATTTAAATATGTCGTGCTCCACCGTTGCCGATGACATGGTACTGGTATCATTCTCAAGCGCTGGTCTAGATAACATGCTGAAGATTTGTAACATTTACTCGAGAAAATGGCGCTTCCTATACATCCCTTCAAAAAGCGCTGTTATAACGTTTAACCCAGATATTCTAGTGCATGACTCGGTGATATTTTCTCTTGGAAATGACGTCATACCTATTAACGTCACATATAAGCATTTAGGTGTTGAATGTGATCAGCATTTGTCAACGATGAAGTCAATGAAAGACGCATGCGTTAAGTTACGTGGTACGTTACTAAGCATTTGTAGCAGTGGATTGCATCCAGGCTACACTCAGAAAAATATACATGACAGTTGTTGTACCTAAATCGCTATATGGTTGTGAAAACTGGGCCTGTCACTCAAATAAAGACATATCCAATTTAGAATTAGCACATAACTTCTGTGTTAAATTTATACAAAATTTTCATAAATCTATTTCCACAAAGTTTGCATTATGTATGTTGAATATACCAAACATACTTACTATGATAAATTACAGGAAATTACAGTTATTTGGTCAATTATGCCGATTGCCATCTAAATATCTCGCTAAACAGATATTTGTTAATAGATTGATTAGATATGTGAATGTGGATAAACAGAAACATGGATTTATTCCAGACATATATAGAATACTACAGAAATATGATCTGTTGTACGTCATTTATACTTTTATTAATACCGGTTTGTTTCCATCTAAATTAAAATGGAAGAAGTTTTTTCGCAAGAAGGTAATCAATGAATCAACAAAAGAGTTATTCTTAGAAACTGTAACACGACAAGTGCCAGCATTAACATTTCTACTTCATCCATATAAGATTTCACCTTTGTGGGTTATTATTCGACAAAATCCGGGTCTAAAATGGGTTGCTGAAATACTTGCCAAGGCAGTTGAACACAGGATGTGTTTTTCATATGTGCGTCGTTGTAGCATTTGCAATCTTCTTACAAATGACATTACAGAACATCTTATGTGTTTTTGTCACAGGAAAGAGACTGAAAGACGTGCCTTCTGGAACGCTATTATATCACATTTAGGTTTTGACCAATACAGCACATTTATTTGCTATGACTACAGATATCAATGTGAAATGTTTTTATATATCTCATGTAAAATTATTGATAATGTACTTGTCAACTTTCATATTGCTATCGCGCTTGCAAAACTTTTATCTTATCGTTAAAAAAAAGAAGCAGGCAATTTAATCGCTTTATAGTACATGTAGTATTTTTCTCAGACATAAACTGTATAGTTATTTTTTTATTTACCTGCTCCCTGTTTTTTTGTGTGTTTTTTTTTTCAATAATTAAGATCATTGATTTATTTAGGAATAATGCTAATGACATCCGTCTATTGATAGTCATTTATGAAGCATGGACACAAAAACCGTACCTTCACTTTCTCTTAATTTTTTCGTTTTTTCGATTAAGATTCAGTTATTGGTACGGAACTTAGTAACTTTGTTTATTTTTGTCACCTAGGATGAATATACCAATGTTCATGTTTAAAATGAATGATTTAAAACATAGTCTTAATTTAAGACAACAATATACACCCATAAGTAATAATTTTACAATTGTAAAAGAATTTCATGTTATTGTATCTTTTATATAACAATGTAATGCATTTGTATATAATTCTCTTCTGTTGTATGTACATTATAAATACTTTGTAAATATGTTACGCTCTCCAATTTTGGGGGAAAATAAAATATAATAAAAACCTATTCTCGTTACTTCTTAAAATTTTTATCCAGTATTTAACTATTTAATGATATTAAACATGTGCCTACACTGAAAAAATATTCTTCCAAGTTCGTGTCGTTTTGGGTTGTTAACACCTAAAACCTGTTTACAAAACTACAAATGTGTTCTTTCTATTGACTGGCTTACACTAAAACCCATAACTTTAGTACCATAATTTAATAAAGGTGCAATTAAAACATCAAATAACTCGAACTTACGTCTTGGTTTAATGTATGTAAACTTATATAAATACTTATTTAATTTGAAAATGGCTTTCTAAGCCTGGCCTGATAATTTAGTTTGTGCAGTGGCAAATGAACTGACACACGTAAAAACAATACCTAGATATGTAAACTTATTTACAACTTCAATAATAAAAGATGAGGTTATCAGGAGGTCTTCCACCTTTCTTGAAAATCATTATTTTTGGTTTCTCTACATTAACTTTTAACTTCCAAGTGTCACAATAATCACTTAAAAAATTGATACAATCCTGTAATTCAACTGCTGAGTTAGCAAAAATAACAATATCATCAGCATATAAGAGCAAAAATAATTTAAGCATGCTTATATCAAGGCCTTCAACATCACTATGTATACAACTATCTTCAATGTCATTAAAAGCATAGAAATAAGGAAAGGAGATAAACATTCTCCTTGCCTTACACCAACAACACATGTGAATTCAACACTTAATTTATTTAAATATTTAACCCTTGATTTAACATTTCCATACATTGCCTGAACAATATTCAAAATTTTACCACGTAATCATAGTTTTATAAGCCTATACCACATATTTTCTCTAACTACATAATCATTTAGTTTGCTAAAATCAACAAATAAACAGAATAATTGTTGATTAATGAAATGTGAAATTAAACCATTTAGTACAAAAACATTAATTTGAGTGCTCATTTCAGACCTAAAACCAGCTTGCGCTTCAATATATACGTTATATTGTTCAGCCCAACATTTAAGCCTACTTTTTACTAACTTGTAAATAACTTAATAATGTTATGCCCCTGTAGTTTTCAGCATCATCTAATTTTTGCCCTTGTCATGTAAAGGAATAACGTAACCTTCGGGCCAGCGCTGTGGAAAATATCCTTAATCAAAACTTTTATTAAATAACATATGGTGCGAGCACGTCACTGCCAGCAATAAAACATTCATTAAGTAATAAATCCGGTCCGGCAGAGCAATTATATTTTAATTTCTTAATTGCTGCTACTATCTCGTCCCTAGAAAGTTCAATATTTAGCTCTTCAAAAATGACCTTAACTCATTGTTCTTATATCTGTTATAAATATCTAAATATCCTCGTCTGGTACAAAAAATCTATTTTCCGGATTATTTACAGCTTTAAAATATCTCTCAAAAACTGACTGGAATATTTTTATTTCTTACACATGTTCGAAGATTCCTTAAGCATGTTCCAATAAATTAAGTCGTGCATGTTTTAGCCTACAATTTTCAAATTCATTGTTTTCTGCTTATCGTAATCATACCTACATTTCTCAATAAATGTTTATAATCTGATATAATATTATTCTATTTTCATCACATGGATTAATGCGGAAACAATTCAAACAACTTAAAAATAGATTTTGTCGTGACATTCCTCTGTATACCAGGATGTATCCCTTTTAGTTGTAACATTTACAAGGTACCTATTTACAACGGTAAACTACGGTGACGCGACACTTCTATTATGCTTTCAAAATTACACAAACATGCGTCAATATTACTATTATCAGTGCACAATTATATACTTATTATTAGGGTAGTGGAAACCGAAAATACAAATTGCCAACCTGTTTAAAATAGTCGGATTTGTTTAAAATTGTACATCGATCAGAGATTATATTCAAATTAAAAATGGTTGTCAAACATATTTTCAATCATAATTATACTTAAATAGACTTTATTCTCCTTCGTTTTACATTATCGAAGATTACACTCTCTGTTTGTGTTTATATCTGCAACCACGTGGTAGAACTACTTTCAATCCGTATTGTTTCCGAGGTTATTATAGATAATAGCCGACAACGTTCAAATTTCTAATTTTATTATGCTTTTCAACTTCGTGCATTTCGCTTACCTCCGATAAAAAAGTATGCCCGCGTCGGATCTAATGATTGCTAGCCGCTTGTTTTCAAACCCCGTCAGGTGCAAGTCGTTGTTTCTTTGAGCAAGAAACTTTACACTCATTGCTCAGTACTGGTTGCTTCCAGGTGTGTCTATAAGTTTATAGCTTCCTGCACAATCAAACTTCAATAAATTTTGTATAAAGCAAAAGGGCTGTTATTTCAAGTGCCCAGTAAGTTATCAATGGAGGCAAATAATTTTCATGTAATGCATGGTTTGATACAACTTCCTATTATTAAGACATAGAGAACATATTTAAAGTGAGGGAAACTCCTTAAACTGTCCACAGCGCCTCGATCTATCCATTCTCTCAAATAATGGACAGTTTTCGGAGTTTCTTCTTAACTTATAAAAGTGAAGTATTGGGTTTACTTACGGCAAGGCCGTACAATGCTTACATATGCAATTATGCAAAAGACTATTAGGAGTAAAGAAAAACACACAAAACGACTTTATTTATGGTGAATTAGGAAGAATGCCTTTACAAAAATATGAGATATTATAACATTATAAAATTTTGGATAAAATTGTTGGCTACAGATGATTACAAATACCTGAACTTATTACGATCGTTTTTCAACAGTATCTTGATTTTGTAAACGTTAAATAATTCCGTGGTTGTTTATAAGTTGACGCTTATCATCACATAGACTTTTCATTGAAAGTGGCCGATGGATTAACCCTGCAATCACTCCAGTAAAAGAACGGAAATGTACTTTTTGCGATACATTAGAAGTTAATTAAATACTATTTTGTTAAGAATGTTTTTATGTAACACAGAAAGCGATTTGTACCAACCCGTTATTACAGACGACCAAAAATGCAAAAATGTGTTGATTTAATTATTACAGAATGTAAGCGTGTCATAAGAAATTTAAGTACATAATAATGTACAAAAAAGCATTTACATTAAGAACAAACTTTACGTAAACAATTATTCTTAAACTTATCTTTCAAGATGTAATGATGTGTGTTTTGTTTCGCATGACTATTGTATTGTATTGTATTCAACTTGCTACTTTCGTTTTTGAGCAATTGAATAAGACTTCATTAGAATGACATGTTCAACCTGTAGCGAGACATATGCTATGCTTACATGTAAAAGTGCATATTGCGTTTATCATTTAAAAAGTTTATAAATATATGAAATGAAATCCATTGGTCACCAACTTGTCACTTTCTTTTTCGAGCAAGTCGTGATATATATGAACACATAAGTTCATTGAATGTTAAAGTGTATTCTGCTTATTATGTTATAAAAATGATGGAGGCTTTATCCTTGGCATATCAATATTACCATTCAAGTTTATTTATCAATGACATAGGAATATATAGTATTGGTATATAAACATTTAACCTACCTTTACAATCCTTCCAGCAATTTATTGTTTTGACACATGGATTAGCATTTCAAAAGAATCGCCATAGAAATAAGTACTTTCATCATATCATGTGTGTTGGAAAAACAATAATTTGCAATAACTAAATGTGATAGTAGCAAGTTTTAGTTTGTTCTAGTCGTCGGCCGCATGCGTATGTGGCCTTTTGGTGTTTTGAAATTAAAATCTTGAATCTTATTATTTTTATTCATTTCATTTATACATTTTGTACAGTTATGTCATACACTTCAATACGCATTACTTCAATTTTTTTATCAAATATATTAAAGGCTTTACCAACAAATCTGAACATTACATATCTGCATTCTTTAAACCTCCAGGCGTACAGTAATGGGTTCACAGTGCACATTATAAGCATGCAAAGTGCTGATATTCTGGTGTTCCATGCATTGTTTTCTGTGAAGGCATTAACACATACTGAGATAAATAGAGGATTGTGCACTAACTGAAATACCACGATAATGCACGTGATATTTCTTGTTGAAACAAAATGTCTGTCAGTAGATTGACTTCCGGTTATGCGCAAACATTCTATTACTTTCATATGTTTCTTTACCACACGAAAGATGGCGATGTAACATACAGAGTTGATAAATATGCAGGCACCAAGAAAACAGATAATTAACTGACTGTTTTTAGTTGCTTGTATGAAATTGAATTCGTCGTCCATTATAACTGGAATAAGTAAATAACGCACAGATAACTTGATGCAAAGTGTCAAACATATACCCACGATAACTACCCACGTGACAGTTCGTTTATTTGCTATTCTTGTATATAGGTACGTATGATATAGGCACATGACACGTTCAAGCGACAAAATGGTCACTGATGACCAAGACACTACTGTCACAATCCGTACAAGTTCAGTTAAAATTGCCCAACTAATTGGCTTAGTAAATCCAGCTCCTTGTGCTATCATACAAAAGACGAGAAACAATGAATTGCAAATTAATGTGATACTTATCAAAAGTTTAGCAGCAAACGGGATAAGTTTTGTTGATATGATTGCCACTATCGTGAAAACGTCACACATTAATATAATTAAGACTATGCACATCACATATTTTGACATATCAATGCTGAGACAGAATTTATCTATCGTCTCTCTCGGATCAGTGGTAAATATTCGTTCAAAAGTAACACCGGAAATATCTGTTGCTGTTGCATTTCCCACATACATTTTTATCAAAATTCCATTCACAAAGCAAAAAGTCAAGCGTTCAGTAAGATATCATTTATTTCTCCAGCATAGTCCAAAAAAAAGGTTTGTTCTCAGAAATTGTAGATTGACACACATGATTCAATGCCGTTTTGTCTTCTATATGCGTATTTAGATATTTTTTGTATATTATTGATATAATATTGATATAATATGAGGTTTCCTTAAATCAGATAATAAGGATTAATAACTTAAGCAGCTTTTGGGGGAGGTGATACAATATTAATACGATCCATGCCTAAGGAGTTTAAATTTAAAAACTATCTTGAAGTAATGTTACTAATAATACAATTAATGCAATGGGTTTAAAGCTTATTGACCTGTGTTTGGGAAACGACGTTAACGGTTCATTTACATAAGCAAACAGCCTCGGGTCAAGTACGATTGACTAATTATTATTGAATGATAATAATTTTGAATGTATTGATGATTTTACCGTTCAGCCTTTTAATGAATGGTCGGACCATTGTCCGTTATCCTTCATATTGATTTGTAATCATATAATGTTCAATATTCAAAGACACTATTTAAATACAAAGTAAGCACGTATTCACAGAGATCAGGTACCAAATAATATATGGAACAAAGAGCAGATTAACTAGGAAGTGATAAGTTACATGGACCAAGTGTTGCCTTTTATATACCTAGTTAAATTGTATAAACATTTTTTTATTAACATCTGACTTTTTTTCTTATACCAGCATTTATAAAACAAAATCATATTATAACTTGTAATTTACTACATTTTAACTACATATTTTACATAGTCTGATTTCTCTTTTATGATTCGACCAATTGTCACATTCTACAAATCAAATGTCGGATTGGCTGTCATATTTGATGAGATATCTTTCGACGAAATGTCATGAAAGCCGTTTTAATATGTACCAACTTCAACTTTTAATTTATGAGGACACAGTGTAATATATGAGAGCATAGTTTTAATCTAGCTAATTGATTTCTTAAACTACCATTCCGTGTATTTTTCTAAAGATAAATAAGCGTATATTTACAACAGGAGTTCAGTCATGAAAGTAATATTTGATCGCCATTCTTGAAGAAATTAATCCCTCTTTCAAGACCAAATAATGACAAGATATCACTTCTGTTGTACATTATAAGAAAGAGTTTTGACAAGTCATTACCACATTTCGACAAGATATCACGATTATTTCACATTATAAGACTATTTAACAAGTCAACAAAAAAAGCACTCAGTATATCATAAAACGGCATGATTAAGTCCATTCAACACCACATTTTTGAAAGATGATTGAGTATTTGACATAATAAGAAAATTCAACAGTCGACGTTGGCTCATAAACACTTCTGTAAATTGACACAATAAGACAATGTTGTTCCTGGCATATACACGTGAGGGCTTTTGTCTGCCCTGTCATTACACGGGAGGGCTTGTGTCCGCCTTGTCATTTTTGGACGGGAAGGCTTTTGTCCAGGAGGGCTTTTGGCCTACACTCGAATATAAAATGGGTAGAAAAGTTTTATTTTGCAAAGTTATGTACCTTTTTTATTTAGATTTTTATATAATATATATATCCGGGTATTTTGCACATACTTATGGTCCTGTACATAACTCTTAGCTGGGACATACGATAATTATCGTATATCCCAGCTCTTAGTAAAGTAGGATGCTTGGAATCTTTAAAAATCTTCAAACATTTTACCTGAAATTGTATTCAGTTTATGCATGAGTTTCATTTGCTTTCTTCCCATTAATTTAAGGTGAAATAATGTTTTTGTTTGGGTTTTTTTTTTGGTCACAAAAATGACATTTTTCAACTAACACAGTTGTCTTCAGCAAACTCAACTGAAGTTTGTGAAGGCAGTGATTTGAGCGAAGCTAAGCACTAGGCACTGTAGTTGCTGAGAAGATTTATTAAAGTCTATTTTTATGCACCAGACTGACACCATTTATATAACTTTTGTAGAAGACCACCTCATGATCATTCCTGTGAAGTTTGATCACAATCCATCATGTGGTTTAGGAAAAGATGTTGTTTAAAAAAAAATGCTGATTCCAATGGACTAACACACTGCCATCACAAAAAGCTCACCTCTGAGGTGAGATAAAGAATAAAATGCAACATTTTGTCATTCAATTTTTATCTATTTTCATACAAATGTATTTACATATTTAGATTTTATATACAAATATAGCAATATGTGTAAATAAATTCAACATGATTGTGGTAGCTTATTAGAAGCAAATT
This sequence comes from Ruditapes philippinarum, assembly GCF_026571515.1. Classification (NCBI taxonomy): domain Eukaryota; kingdom Metazoa; phylum Mollusca; class Bivalvia; order Venerida; family Veneridae; genus Ruditapes; species Ruditapes philippinarum. The sequence continues at coordinate 58,931 of NW_026853824.1, forward strand.
TTTAACAAAAATTTCGCACTTACACAAAAACAACAAATGTCTGTCTGTAAGACAGCACATGCGACAACTCACAGAGACATAGATGTTACATACATCTCTGCTATACAGTAAGAAAAGGGGCATAACACTGTAAAAAAGTAACTTAGAGTTATGAAACCTGAAGATTAACTGTATATTATTCATAAATTTAACAGCACAGTAATGCAAACTATTTGATTGAATATTAATTATTATAATGGTTGCATTATCAAATTTCAAGCATGATTACCATGTAGGTTTCTATATAAATTTCAAAAGCAAATACAATAGCTTCCTGCAATACAGAACAGGTGTTCAAAGTTTTGGCTCAAATCCTAGTCTAAGTGCTAAAGTTAGTAATTATTCATACTCAACTTTTAGAAAATGTTATTATACATTCTGTAATCTATAGTTGATGACTGTGTAAACAATGCATTGGCTGAACAGTGCTCTTGTTAATTCAATGTGGCTTACTGCTGTTATCCGGAGGAAAAACTACCAACACAACCACCCAAATATTTGGGATTCAATAACAAAGCATGCGTGTTGTAATATAAATGGATATCATGAGTTAGGGAATAAGAAAAGTGAATGCGTTGAGGCGAAATAATGCATGTCTCCATCTGTCTTTCTTGACATAGGAAAACCTTTATATAGTTCACATGTATAAGAATACATATTATAATATCTGACTCTTTACACCTGCTATCAAGATGGTCCAATTCAACATAAGTCAACCATACATTGCCACTAGAAGCCAACTTTAGAAAACTTTGCTGTCAAACTATCAGGTTGCTATTATTCAGGAATCAAGTAGTCAACTACTAGGATGTTATTGAAGGATGACCGCCATCAACTCTTTCCAGTTTTTCAAAATGTTTGCGAGCATTTTTTATGTTGATAAGTGTGGCTGCCGATGCTGAAATAGAGAACAAACGTTTGTGTGTGTAACTTCTCTTTTTTTTCTTTTTTTTAAGTTTTAAATCATCTTACTCTAGAAAAAGTTCAAAAGTTTACAGCTGCATTAAAATATTCAATGTTATCAGTGATGCCTATACTGGTATGACTGACAAATATCACAACATAAAAATAAAAAGGTTCATAGAGATTAAAAATCTTACTAAATGTATTTGTTAACAAGAGGATATGGATGATAATTATACAATTTACATATACTCGTAATAGTTATACAATAAGGTATCTAAATATAACCCTGATGCATGATGCATCAATATATAACTTTAAAAAAAAATATTTTATGTATAAATAACTGTACGTTTAAATAGAATAATTACAATAGAAAACAGAGAACTTAAATCTTTCAATCTGAAACGTGAACAAACCATTCTTATTCCTATCCAGAAACTTAACTTAACCTTTAATCTGTTGGCGACTATATAATCTGCCCATGTGACCAGTGCAGACCATGATCAGCTGGTACAACCGTGCTGTCTGATCATGGTCTGCACTGTTTGCTAATCAGTTGGTACATATAAGTATAAGGAAAAAAAATCAAAAATATAATACTCACGAATTCCTGGATCCGACATAACTACCATTATATATGTGTTAGGTGTGAACACGTCAATAAAGGCAGCAAAATGTGCATTCCTCACTTCCATACTTTGAAACGAGGCAGCTAATTTACTACAACTCAGTTTGAATTGTTTAATTATGTTACTTATCTTCTCAAACCGGTGTATGTCTTTGTGTTGTTTTCGTTCACAATGTGATATCACCTGTTAAAAGACAGAGACAAAAATTGCTTTTAAATTAAAGAAACTGAAAAAGATGATTTAATATGATACAAAGCTTTAAAAAAAAAATCAGCTATATTTATAAAAGGTCAAAATGACCAATGCATAGCAAAATGGTATTGTTATTTCATTTTGTTTTTTGGTGGCCTTTGTTCTGGCTAAGTGGTGAAAGTTTCTAATATAGAATCACTTGCCTCTCACCAGTGTGATTGAGAATCCAACCAGGGGCATTGAGATTTTTCATGTGACCTAGCTTAAGGAAGGTTGGCAAATCTACTCAGATGCCTGCTTGAGATCATGCCTAAAATAATACACATATGAGCACCTGAGGTCTTCCTCCACCAGTAAAGCTAGGGAGTCACAGAAACCTTCTCAGTGTTAAGCTAATGTAAGTAAACACAACTTAATAATGGCTGTTTACTATAATTACATAGAACATGCTCATTTGATGCTGCATTTCTCTAAAACAAATAAATTATTTTATTACTTGTTTTGACACATTAACCACTCAGCCTTGCTGATGCTCCAACTACCAGTGTAACAACAGGTAAATTTTATTGTTTTAATTATTCAAAACACACAAAAAAAACAAATGACTGAAAAATAAGCGAATACTGTACATACCAAAAATGTTGCTTTTTCAAAGAGTAAAACTTCATCAGCATCAATGATGCCTGTAAAGTTAGCTAACGTGTCCTCAAGTTGTTTAACATTAGGTATCAATTGATATACCATTGATGACCATGCCTGAAAACATACAAATACGGATATACAAATAAACACCACAAATAGCATTACATAAAATTGTTTTTTGTATTATCTTCCCGACCTATTGACATGTATTGTAGCAGTTTAAGTCATAGTATATGAACTGATGAAACAAAAACACAAAATTTTAATGTGTCTGTTCACTTCATCTTATAAAATTTATTTATGCACATTAGAGTCTGTGCTAGCTCTTGTTATATCAAAATGACTTGGAATGCAGAAAACTTAGAAAGAATTATTTTTTTGGTAAAAGATTGTTTCTTCTTCTTAAGCAGATACATTTGAAAGCTGAATTAGACGGTCTGGCCTACTTTATTCTTCCTCTTTTACCAACTAGTTTCAGGAAGTTTGTTTCACTCAAAATTGCTTAAAACTGGCCAGACTACTTTTATTTCTTATATCCAGAAGAAATTTGAATAAAGTAACTGAAATTATAAAGATTTTCTACCCTTTTTGAAAATTCAGCTATGGTAAACAATGTGTCTATATGTTTGGCCAGACTCCATATAAATTGTTGACCAACTTCCAAATATGGAGCTTGTTAAAGTTTCAAATAGATTTCATTACTTTACCTTGTACAAAGTCTCGTCCCATATTGATGTTGCGAAGCAAGTACAATCTAATGGTTTTGAAAGACGTTTTAAATCATCTTCGCGCTCTCTTATAATCTATGAAATAAAACAGTATTTCAAGTTTTAAACAAAACATATTCATTAAAGTTAAATCACTTTAAATTAAACAAACATGTATTAAGTTGAGCATTTTTTACCAAAGTGATGTTGTCATTGGAGGAATCATGGCCTTGATCGCAGCAAAGCCCGAACCAATGATCCGTGCGTTGAAAGGCAGACACTCTCACCACTAAACTACCCTCCCACTCACCTTTTGGGGGAATCAAACAACACAGATTTTCAAAATTAAGTCTGTTATGTAAGTTTTCTGTATTAATCAATATGAAGGAAACTTGAATGAAATGAAACCCATTATTCCTTTGTTGTCGCTATCCTGTCCTCATCATCTTTTTAGATCAAATACTCAAAACATGTGCTTAATGATTACTATTCTTTAACTAATTCTTTATCATTTGAAATACTTGACAAACTAAGAATTTACTAAATTTTAATTACTATTAAATCTGGAATTATTTGGGGCCTGTAATTTACAAGTACTTGACAAAACAGAAAATAAACAGTTTAAAGACTAAGTTAAGAACTTGCACAAACAAAGAATTAACATTAAATAATGACTAACACTCAGAGACACTACATGTGACCTATATTCAATATATTATTCTATGAATGCAGTATCTAAAACCTACCAAATCTCTCTGATCATCTTGGACGAGATCCATTTTATGTATGAGACAGAAAACTTTGGCTTCTGGTGAGTTTTGAAGTATCGCCTCCAGGCATGACTGATAATAATGCATGTCTTTTTCTAGCTCACGACTTTCTACATCAAACACATATATCAAAACTTCAACATTCCTGAAGATATTGTCTCGTTGACTAGCAAAATAATTCTCCATGAATGCCTCTTGACTGAAATAACAACAACAAATTAAATGACATGTAGGCCTATTTAAAAGGCAATGTATTGTAACCATACCAATATTTGTAAGTTACGGTACTTAATTTATTGAAAAAAATCTCAAAAGAAAGCATGAATATTCGGCTGCTCATGGACATGTTAATATTTATTATAAAAGTTTTCTTATTAAAATACAATGATTGTCAATAAATAAAATTCTACTATTGACAAACTTTTCAACAAAGGCCACCAAGGGGAAGTGTAAAAGTGACCTTTGTCCAGGGAGATAATACCACTATTTTTAATGAACATGTTTCTTTGTTTCTAAAAGACCTTTTCAACATTGTGAGAAATCAATAATCATGATAAAGGGCAGTAATCCTGCATGTACTTAAATATCTGCTATCCAAACCCTTTTCATTCTTATAATATACTTATATTTTCATACTTCAATCTGCCAAACTGGTTTAAGTATCACATAACATCTAAAGATGAACTATTTTCTATCAATTTCATTATAAAGATTTCGCTTGATTGCATTTAACTATCAAAATTGCCAGTTTTTTTGGCTAAATTTGTTTACACTCTAGTCTCTATGATAACTCTATAATAACGAAAAAGATATGTTATGCATAAATGTTCATAATTTTTGCTATAAGAAATATAATCATATGTTTTTACACATTATTTAAAAATGAATACAGTAAATTGACAATTACCCTCCACAATCCCACAAATTGAGGACAAGGTTTCCAAGGAAACGTACATGTGAATGCTCAACATCAACTGAAATCATAAAGGTTAACTATTATAAACATACTATTTCAACCTACAACTAATAGTACAAATAATCAAGAAGAACAAGGGCAGCTAGACAGACAGCCTGCTTGACTACCTGTATTTACAGTAAAACAAAGCAGTAGAACATTGGAATAGATAACAGTCATGACAAGCGGTTAAATCATTTGTGCAAGGTTATTTTAAAACTATTAATTTGTGTTAGTTATTGAGCGGGCACAAAATATGGCCTTTTTTACATTTTACCTTTAACAGTAACCTTAACCTTGGGAGTAGCAACCTTGTCATAGTGGTGACTATTTGGGGCAAGTTAATTAAAAAAATTCATTAGTCTAAAAGTTATGTAAAAGACTTAAGAAATGTGGACTTTTTTACATTTGACCTTTAAGAGTAACCTTGACCTTTGGGAAACAACCTTGTTAATGTGCTCTGCACATTGTCTTATAAGGGTGTTCATTTTTGTAAAGTAATTTTTATTAACTTTTCATAAATTTAAAAGTTATGGAGGGGACACAACACAGTTTTTTTTACATTTGACCTTTAGTAGTGACCTTGACATTGGGGGTAGCAACTTTATTGTTTCACTCTGTATCATCTCATAATTGTGGTCATTTGTGCCAAGTTAATAAAAAAATTTTCTTTAACTTAAAAGTTATGGGGATGGTGACCTGGTTGTTGCACTCTACACATTGTCTGATAATGGTAATTATTTTTGCCAAGTTATTTTAAAAACTTTTCATTAGTTATAACTTATATAGTTATGCAGTGGACACGACAATGTTAAGGACAGACAGACTTTCTGTTATCGCCTCCCAAGTTCCCAACTATGCTGCAGGGGATTAAACTAGAGAGAGAGAAATAGGTACAAACTCTGACAACTGCATCAGAAAATCAATTCTTTGGCTCAGCTGTCTAGAGTAAGAGGGGAAGGGCAAGTTATTTAATCACAGCCATGGCTGCATCATTTCTGATTCATTTGTATCTTTCTGTTACAAATTAAAAATGTAAGAAAACCACTGTGTTTTTTGTTTGTTTTTCTAAATGTATACTTACTTATACATATTAGGGTCTGCAGAGATAACTTATTATAGTCTTATACTTACTTGTTGCTCCAAGTCTCCTTGTATCTCTAGCAATATAGTTTGCAAATATAATAGACCTCATACTTGTCTTTCCAGACCCACTCTTCCCCATCAATAACACCTGTAAATGATACATACACATGTATACTTTAGTATTTTTAATTTCTTCCATTGTTTTAACAAAGAGGTGGAGTACTGTATGTGACATGAACTTTGTTAAAGAGGTTTTACTTTACTGTACCATATTACATTGTATGGGCAAATAAGAATACATAAAATCTTAAATAAATTGTAATGTGCATGGTGATATTGATACATGTCAATGTATTAACAAAAGTCAGTAGACTTCTATTTCTATGTGAACTGAGATGGACTGCCTGCAGCTTTCTTAAATCTGTCTAGAGTAAGACAGCAAGCTGCTGTTGGTCTGTACAAGGCATTTTGTTGAAGCATTGTCAGGTTTTTCTGAGAAAAGAAACTTTAACTTTAAATTTAATCTAATTTACAATGTTTGAATCTATAAAATTCAATTTCCACAATTAGGATATCTGCCTCTGGACAGACTAAAAAGTAAACATGTGTAAAGTATTTGCCAGTCTCCAGGATTTGCCCCTCTGGACAGACCAGCAAATAATGGGAGAAACCTGTGATAGTACATCTTATAGCTTTTTTCACCTTTTAGCCATAACTCAGCCAAACAATTTTTCAACCAGAAAACCCATTGAATATGGGAAAGTACTTAATGTATCAACCAATCCTGTAAAGTTTCACTTGAATAACATTAGTACTATAAGTTGTCTGGACAAAAAAAGTTAAAGGGCCATAACTCTGACAAAAAAACATTGAATGATATGCAAAACTCATTTTAACTGATAATACTTAGTGCTGATCAATCCTGTAAAGTTTGGATAAAATTGCACTAGTAGTTTGTGAGAAGAAGTCCATACAAGTTTTGTGACAGATGGACAGACAGACAGATGGACAGACAGATGACTAAGAAGAGATCACTACAATGCTTGAGACTGAATCACTGATTTTCAAGCTTTTTTTTTAAACTTTAAAATGGAGGTATTTTAATGACAGCACATGATGGTGATATCACCTTCCAAAAAATAATAATAATTATTATATATTTTCTTCTTCTTCCAATACTGTACATAACCCACTCTGGGCCATTAACGTGCACTTTTTAAAAAAAAATCATGTCACTGTGTGTGACTGACTGGATAAGACCATATAATAGCAACTAAAGTGACGTGCGTAATACTTTACAATATTTTAGACGTAATAGGCCTATAAACAGTTTCTAATTCAATTTCATTTAGAATAACAAAATAAATTATGCTTTAAATCATTCCCATTTATCATGTTTCTTACCTTCTTCTTCATATTTTTGTGTTTCAGGACGATTTTAACAAACAAAATATGTTTTTTGCAGTAATAAGAAAAACGACACTAGTTTTCAGACATCCGCCATTTTGTTTGTCACATGACAAACAAGCTTAGGTTGAAGCCTACTATTTTAGAATAAAAAAATAATATAATTATGGTACATTACAAAAATTTCATATACTGGTTACCTGTCCAACTTAGCGTACCTACGTGAGTATTGTAGATAGTTTAGATGTATGAATTAGAATCTAGTTGGTTTTTATTTAATAGAAAATAACAACTTCAAAAAATAACAACTTAAAAATCATAAGATTTATATATAAAATGACATAGGCCTAAGACCCAGAGAAAGTGTCTTGCTGATATACACGTCAAGGTCTCTCAAATAAAAAAGCCCCTGGTTAAATGTAGAAGTCAAAAATTAGCAATTACGTCTTAACCATGTATTTAAAATTATTAATAAACAGTGTCGTTCATACATGAAAAAAAATAACCATCTTTTATAGTACGTGCAATTAAAGATCCTGTAACTTATTTTTTTATGGTTTTATATAAAATAAAAAAAAATATAATGCTCAAATAAAGATTTATCAATATTGTAAGTTCCAAAAAGCGTTATTTGTAAAGATATTAACAAATTTACATTTCATGTTAATAAAGGGAGGTAATTAGAAATCTATTTTCTATTAAGTCTAAGTCATTTTTTTTCAAAAAGAAATGAATGCATATATTTTAAAAATTACATATATTGTGGACAAATATTTGCAGTAGATCTACATATTTTACATATTCTTCGATGTTTGAAAATTGTTTTAGAAGCATAATTATATAGGCCTACATATATAAAATTTCACGTGTGGTAACAACCTTAATTACAATATACATGATCTTTAATGACTGGAATTCTTTGCATATCTATACATAATTTTTTTTACAAAAAAGGCCATTTTAAAAGCCCTGTAAAAAAACATTTACCAGAAAAGGCTGGGAACTCGTAATTATTTGCACTTGTTTGACTACATATATACATTGTATTAATGTTTGTTGCATTGTAATGCATATCCAAATGTGCTTGTGTCCAAGAAGCCTTCGGGCTTTCGTGGGCAATCTAAAGATATGCCCACTACTCCATATATGCATCTAAATAAAAGCTGTCCGGCGACAGCAAATAATTGCTAGAGTACAGAAACTAATTTGAAAATTTCTCATGAGGATTGCCCAGTTTCGGAATACATTGTGTATACGGAATTGCAAGCATTTCTGTTAAAGAAGTCAGGGATAGCTCACCAACTACTTTATCCATGAAACCTTGAACATAAAGTTATTTAATGAATATAATTTTGGTCCCAGATGAAACCTTCTTTTTTAGATTTCATTAATTAATTAATTTATTCATTTATTTAATTTTGAACAATAGCACGTAAATTGCGTGCTTACACATCACGAAACTAAATTCACAAAAAATACGTCGTACCAATTCTTACAGAAGGCCGTTTGATTGCACATGCGCAATGTATATGAAAAATATGGCGGAATCAAAACAATTTAACTTCTTTTGACAAAATCTACGTGATTGTGTCAATACATAGATTATTAAATGCGCGCAAAAATGAAAGAGATGGTAGGAGGTTGCTGCGTTTGTTCAGATGAGCGGGGTTGGGCCGAGAATCCGCTCGTCTATTGCGATGGACATGGGTGCAATGTTGCCGTCCATCAAGGTGAAAAATGCCTGACAGCTCAGTCACTGGTCCACAATCTACTTGAACATGATTAATTTCTCTTTTTTCTAGCCATAAAATTATCTTTTTTAAATCTTTTAACAAGTCTCAACTGTTGATTGTCCAGAATAAACATGTAGATAACTAACATATTTGAAAAATAAACTTAAGTCATTTGGGTCAGTGGCTGGCCTAGTCCTATAACATAAGATGTTTCCGTTCATACTACGTACACTCCAACGATACAAAACCTCTAGTAGAGTTCTGGCTTCCAAAACTTTATAAGCCCCTTTTTAATATTTTTGTTTTTCATCTGATGCGGCATTAAAGTTTTGGATAAGACCCATTACGAAACGTAACCAGAATAACATAAGTTGATTTAACCTTATTTTTCACTTGCAAATACACTTGACCCAATCAATTCTTGTGCATTTTATGATAAAACAATTATTTTAATATCGTTTTATACCAATTAAAGTATCAAAATATAAATACTGTCATTAAAATTGCCTATTTATAATTTAACTGTAAAACATGAATTACACCGACTATAGTCGGCCATGACATTTAGGTGCCACACGAGACTTGTATGACGTCATTTGTGGGAAACGATTAGAATAGAGTTGTGTAATATATGTAGAACATCTTTGTTGACATGATTTCGATATTTTTATTCAAGATAATGTTTTTATTTATTTTCATTAATAATTTTTTAGTATTTAAATATGATTTTATTGAATACAAAAGTCAGTAAATCACCTTTTTCAATATCTTTAAAAAGAATAATTTAGAAAAATATTGGAAGCACATGGGTTCATAAAGGTCAATCTCGTAATCACGTGGTCAAACTTTTTGGCAATATGGCAGCCAAGTGCCGAAATTTTTACCTGCCGGAAACTATTAGGTACCGGGTAGTTTATGTTCGTAACAAGATTTTTATTTGTCCATCCTTGGCTTATCAACAGATTATATATAGTTTTATCAAGGTATGCTTCACTTTACTTCATGGCATGTTCGATGAATGAATACGAGTGTGTCAGATTCCTGGCACGAGTATTTGTTGACTTTCCCTACGGGGTTGTCTTCAGCGTTCACGTCATGTCATAGTATATAAACGGGTACCCTGAAGACTTTAAGCTAAACCTCTAGCTGAGTCTATCCATCTTACGATTCCAGTAATTTCAAACCCCTTGCAGTCTGTCTGCCAATAATGTTGAACCACACTCAGAGAGTTAGGCAATCACGTACAAGCAGATGACAGTTTAGGATAATGACAATACATGTGGATCTTAAGGACTATTGCATATTTATTGCATATATTATTATTTAAATTTATGGGTTTTGATAAGCATTTTAAAAAAATCAGTTGCATATTTTGTAAAATGAATGGCGTAAATAAATGAATGGCGTAAATAGGCTACTTATCTGCGCTGAGCATAGCAGGGTTTTTTTCCAGTATTTTGGGAACATGACCCATACCCTTGAGATTGGGATTTTTAGCGGCATTTTGCCAAAAATTGGGAAAAAAACAAAACATTTTCAAGTTTCCTGTGGCAAAAATATTATATTCCTTGTCTAATAGGATTTAGTTCACTAAAGCAGTCTTCGAAATTAACGCCAGTTCGAGGCCACTAAATTCAGCATCGATCCGGTGATTATTGCAAGGTTGGTGGTCCGATGGTCCAGTAGATTTTTTGTCATGAAAAATTATTATAAGAAAAATTCATCAAAATAATAAAGCAGGGTTCTCTAAAAGATTGATCTTTTTGCCTTTTTTGCAAATAAAACCCATCAGTTCTGTCCTTAATGTTCAAAACACTGCAAAAGATGTCTAAATTGTATTGAGTAATGGAGGCCGCCATTTATTTTTCTTGGATATTTTCCGTACCGCACCGTACAATTACGGAAATTAAACCATTGTTTATTAAGGTCATTATTTAGCTATGATTTTGTGATTATTGAGTTAAAGTAAATATTTTGTGTGAAAGTGATTTGTTTGAAGAAAATTGCGTTGTTCATGTTCAATTCTAGTCAATTTTTGCCTGAACATTTGGTCCTTAATGATTTTTCAAAGCCCAGAATACAAGATGTATTATGCTTCTTTCAAAATTCAAGAAAAACAATAAAAGTGGAACAAACAATCAACACAGGATAAGTTTTAAGGTTTATTTAATGATGATAACCAACGTTTCAACTCTCATGAGTCTTCATCAGGGTTATAAAATCAGTCTTTCAAAATTATCAAGGGAAGCATGATAAAGTGTTTTCCTGTACCCATCAATTTATTACCTATCTATGTATTTGGTCCGGCTAAAAATCACCAGGTCCAGTAAGATTTGATATTTTACTGGCCCGAATGTCCTGTGCTTTTTTGAGCTTTTCGTGAAGACTGCTAAAGTAGGTCTCTGGTTTTCATATTTTTAAACTGTGTTATTGTATAACCTGTAGTGTACCATTCATGAAGATGTTTTCATCTGTAGCTGAAAAAAGCTTGCACAATTTGCAACGATACCCAACTTTTGCACCACTATAATACAACAATTCATACTTCAACTCATATTTTTTGGAACTAAATAACCTTTGATCAGTGACAAGGACAACTGTATCTGACTTAGACTTGTCGCTAGAACTTTTAAAACCCCCAAGAAGAAACATCATAATTGTGGTAACTCACGGTCGCCGTTGAAGGCAATTTCTCACTAGTACTTGCAGTTTCATTTGCCGTTACTGTTTCCGAAGTACAACTCTTTTCCAAGAGCGTCCCTTGCTTAAACATTAAATCAATTTTTCTGTCTTTATCAGTGCTTTTTTAAGTTTTATAACGTAATATTTTGAATTGTGATACATTTTGATCTACTTTCACTTTTGAAGGTCGTCGATATCGTTAGACGCTCGATAAACTTATACTGAGAAATCAAGCGTCTACTAACACATGGGTTGTTTAGACGCCGGCTATTCACACAATTTTACGTTCCCCAAAGATCGATTTTTAAATTATTTTTTTTAAGTTTTCGATTGGGAATTTTTGTATCAAAATTGGGAAAAAAACATACTATTTTCAATTTGGAATATGGCCGAATAACGGCTATAAAATCGGCCAAAAAAAAACCCTGCATAGTATTAATATAGTAGCATGCACACACTCATTTAGTACTAGAGGAAGACTATTAAATATTATCCAAACCAAAGGTGCTAGTGGCATTGATTTGACCTAAAACGTGTTTAACCTTGTTATTTATGCAATAAATATATTTTTTTTACTGTAATATTTTTATAGACAAGGTATGCAACACCAGAGTACGAAATTGATAGGTATGTCAGTTCTCGGTGTAAAATTTTTCTACAGGGTGCTAATCTCGTCGAATTTTCGCATGTAATTAATGCAATATATATCATTATCAGGGATATTTATAAGGATTTTGGGAACATGACCCATACCCATGAAATTGGGAATTTTAATTTCAGCAGTGTTTTGTTAAAACTTGGGTAAAATGCATGGCTGAAATTTTACAGTGATTAAATGGATACAAACAATTACTGTCTATGATGGCATCTTCAAACATTTAAGCACTATTACAGTGAAGGAGCCCTAATTTTCGGATTTTTTATTCAATAATTTTATTTTGTAACTTTCAATTGGGAATTATTTCCTGTGGATTGGGAAAATTATATACTATTAAAAGTATTTTCAATTGGGAATATGACCCAATATCGGCTATAAAATAAGCCCAAAAAAATCCCTGTATATTTTTCTATCAAAACTAACTATGAACAGATCTTTACTTACACGCAAACTACTGCAGTAAAGCCCGAAAGTCAGAAATCACCCAGGTTCGAAAGATGAGACCGTCATGACATGTACATTGTAGCCTTGTATTTACACTTGAAATGCATCAACAAAAAGATCAAATGAGTCCAACACATGCAAACAACTGGATTTTACATACTTTTAAATGGTTATATCAGTCAATGCTAAAGTCAAAAAAAAATTCCAGCCACAAGGACTGGGATCCTTAGATTTATTTCCGGCCCTGATGATTTTTTCCCGGCCCGGACTCTGAAAGGTATTTTTTGTAGGGGTGGGGGAAGGATACTGCCATAATTATAAACACAAATATTTAGCAAATATAAATTATCAGACTCAACTATAAGATACTATGAAAAAAATATACAGAAACATAATAAATAAAATAAAACATTAATTAGCATAATTCAAAAGAAAACGATACATTTTTCAAAGATTTAATTTTGAAGATTGGAAAGAATATATGTTTCATGGTAAGGCAAGATGGTGGCTTACATTACAGTACTTAGCAAAAACTGGTCGTATCCTGCAGTGATTTTGTTATCTGGGTCTGTGAATACAAGCAAAAATGCAAAAAAAAGATCAATCTTGGAAGTTTTGCATATTTTAGAAGGCGAAACATTGTTTCAAACTGGCTGAAATGTTATTTGGACATGAGGACTGACTGTATCAAAATTTCTCTCGGCCCTCCTGATTTTTAGTTGGCCAGGTCCGAGGACCGAAAGACTTTCGCACTGACTGGTTATATCCTCCACGAATGGCACTAAGTCCTATGCTATGTGCCTGTATTTAAAGAAATATTCTACATGTAGACAATATTTTTAGAAGGTAATTCCTACCGGAAGTATTTTCTGGCTTCCGTTTCACATACATTTACATAGAGCGGAACCGGGAACCATGCACATGTTGCGGAGAACACTTCCGATTTAGGAATTACCGTCTACATGTAGATTTTTTTCTTTAAATAAGTTGAACTTGTTTATCAATATAAAGAAATGCAAAGTGTTTTTTTTTTACATATTGTACACCTTATGTTTTTCAGAATTTGCATTTTACCCCTCGCTCTAGATTTTGAGGGGTAAAAACCCCTTGACCAAAAAAAATATCTGGAGCTCTGTAATATGTGTGGGTTAGTGCTTTAAATAAAAGACAATCGTCCCAGGTGATAATTACCCAATTAAATTTTGAAACATTGAGTAAGAATTGCATTTATAATCAGATGAATATTTGAAATATCAAATAGGGTGGTATTACCCATTTACACGTGAAAGCTTATCTGGAGCTATTTATAAAACTTCTCAATTCACTTACATACATGTACAAATATTTTTGCACTGTAAATATAACATTTTCTCATCATGAATGTAAAAAATCTATGTTCTGAAATTTTTCAGCCTGTTATGGAATCATTCAGGTACCAACAGGACCTTGGTTTTGTAGAAAGTGTGAATCACAAGAGAGAGCTGCTCGTGTTGTAAGTTATTCAGGGTTAGGGTTAGATACCACAAATTACATTTAAATGATCACACCTTGTCACTTAATATGCTTATTAATTGATATGTTTTTTCTCACATTTGATATTAAAACATTATTAAAGTCCTTCTCTGAAATTCAAAGTAAGCAGAGTCATGGTAGCAACTTTGGTTTACATAATTATGAAAGAAATAAATAGTAGATGTAATATCTTATGAGCATAGTTAACTTTTTAGATATATATGCATACAATATGAATGTCACAAATATAATTAAGTTTTTCTTTTCTTTTTCAGAGATGTGAGCTGTGTCCCTTAAAGGATGGTGCTTTAAAAAGGACAGATAGTGGAGGTATATTTCTTTTTTACAATAAAAAAGTAAATTTAAGAGTGATTTTCTAGTTGAAATGCTCAGAGTTTATTAATTTTTTAGCTTGACTATTCGAAGAATATGAGAGCTATTGTAGTCGCCCCGGCGTCAGCGTCCGCGTCAGCGTTGGTTAAAGTTTTTTGTAAAGTCAATTTTCTCAATTATTACTTGAGATATTTAATTGAAACTTACAATACTTATTTATAGTAACAAGCTACATCAGATTGACAAGTTGGATAACTCTGCCTACAATATTGACAGAATTATTCCCCTTTTTAACTTAGAAATTTTGGTTAAAGTTTTTTGTAAAGTCAAATATCTCAATTATTGCTTGAGATATTCAATTGAAATTTAAAATACTTTTTTATAGTAACAATGTACATTTGTTTGCAAAATTGCATAACCCTGCCTGTAATATTTACAGAATTATTTGCCCCTTTGAAACTTAGAAAGTTTGGTTAAAGGTCTTCAAATATATTTACTTGAAACTTTACACATGCACTTAGGGTCATAATTTGAGGGTCATAATTGTATGTCACTGACCAAGTTCCATAACTCTATCTTGCATTAAGGCTGATTCATATCCCCTTTTCTACTTAGTCTCTTGGTTAATGTTTACATGCAAGTTTTACATATCTCAGTAACTATTAAAGATATTTATTTAAAACTTCACATATGCATTTAGGGTCATAATTGTTGGTCACTGACAAAGATCCATAATTCTATCTTGCATTAAGGCTGATTTTTCTCCCCTTTTTCAACTTAGAAATTCATGGTAAAGTTTTGCTTGTAAGCTGTTATCTCAATAACTACTGAAGGGTTTGTGCCTTTTTTGGGACAATTTTATGCATTCATAATAATAAAGCAGTTATTTACTTGATAAACATCTTAATAACAAGCCTTTGTACCTTTTCTGTCAAATTTATGTATTCATAGGTAATTAGTATTATTATACTCAATAAAACACCCTCGTGACATTACCTTCCGAATAGTCAAGCCAATACTGTATAATTAGACTCTCTCTAAGGCCTATAACATGAATTTATAAAAAAAAGTTTGTGAACTTAAAAAATTAGACATTATCAAGGCTCTTTTACTATCAAGCACTTAAAATAGTCGAGCGTGCTGTCCTACCGACAGCTCTTGTTATTTATCTATATTCTTTTGAGAAAAATTAAAAACAAAATGCTTTTCAGTACCTTTGCCAATCTTGGTGTTGCTGCAGTTTTGAAAAGTTTCATAATGAGATTTTTCTGTCTCAATTTGGCTTTCTTTGTTTTATAAGTTAAAATATATGAAGAAAATATCTGGTTTTCTAGATCATTATAAAGTTGACTCTAGTTTATGCAAAAAAAGTGTTTTGTTTATCACAAAGATCAGGTTTGATTCATGCATCTTGTACTGTTACTGTCCTGAAAGTATTTGTTTTTAAAAAACTGATTTCACAGCATTTAGCAGTGATTAACTTGTAATACAGGAGATATGTTAATCATATATTTTAGGATGGTGTCATGTTGTATGTGCTTTATTTATTCCGGAGGCCTGGTTTGCTAATGTACAGACTATGGAACCTATAATGCTAAAAAATGTTCCGCCAGACAGATTTAATAGGGTAAGCATTGTTTTAACTTTTGACTTGCTGGAATTAAAAGTGAGAAGCCTTTGCCACACCAGCCTGACCAGGCTTAATACTTTTGTTAGCTCAATGTTTCAGCTTGTCTGTTTTAAAGGAAAAGTCAAGCTATATTGTTCAATGCATTATTGTTGTTGTTGTGCAAAAAATCAATCTAGCCCATTACTCAAACAATTTAAAGATATCAGTTTGAAATTTGGAATACTTGCTTATCATGACAAGTGGTAATTATAAGACAAGGGGCATAATTCTGAAAGCTTTATTTTTGGAGTTACTGCCCCTTTTTAACTTTCAATTTTTGTCAAAAGTGGTTATTTAAAAAGACAAGTGTTAACACTGCATGCGGTGCTCTTGTTATATTTTGATATTGAAATCATGTAGACTTTTAATGGACTGTAACAAATTTAAAGCAGGGCAAATCTGTGACACAGATTCAGCAGATTAAGGGTTAAATAAGAATTTAAGAAAATTTTAACCGTTTACGAAAACAGCATGAAAATGCAAACTTAAAATCTATTTCAGCAGAATGTTTTCAATAACAAAGTGACCATTAAGCTTGTTCGCTAAACAGCGTGTGATATTTGTAAATTATTGTGTGTTTCAGTTTCCAATTATACACTGAAGTTGTATCAAATATGTAATTTTTCCTGTTTTGTCAAATTTAAGGTATTTCCTAGAGCAGGAATCCAAGAATTCCAAGCCACTGTTTCAAAGTTTTAAATTTGATACAGTTATGAAAATGTAAATATATAATAAAGCTGTTGGTGCATGCATGAAATACCACTGACCATATTAAACAGATCTTGTATGTAAAATAAACAAAAACACCTTTTATTAAAACTGTACAGACCTCACATGGATTTGACCATTAAATTGTCAGAAACAAGTGATGATTTTTTCTGTATATTTCTCTAGTATAAGTGGTACACTATTTTATTACAGATGTGTTATATATGTGAAGAGCTAGGGAAAGAAGTTTCAAAGGCCTCTACAGGGGCTTGTATGCAGTGCAATAGAAATGGATGTAAACTTAATTTTCATGTTACATGGTAAGCATAAATTAATTATCTACAAATCTCATAATCTGGTATAAATTAATCTCAAATTTAACTTAACAAAAATAAGGTATTTTAATGATAAATTTACATGGCATACCAATGTCTTGGTAAGTGTCCTATTATTTTTAATGGCATTGTCATACTGACACAAACAATCTTATGGTAATTAATATAAATATTCTCTTGCATTTCAACACTCTTTTTCCCTTCTTCCATTTTCATACTGCAAGAAATTAACCCGTTCTTAGGCCCAACAATCCATGGTTTTACCATGTTATCTCCTTTTTTATGTGCAAAAACATTATTTCTTCATTATCCCTCTATCTTTAACACAAGTGTTCCGTTTTTATGCAGAAACTAACCCTTCTAAGACCCAACAATTCTTTGTTATACAATGTAATCTCCCTTTCTATGCCCAAAACATTCTTTCTTCATTATCTCTCTCATAAACACAAGAATTCCATTTTTATACAAAAACTACATCCCTTTACATAAAGTTTTGCCATCAGTGTTTCCTCTTCATTATATACTTACAGCCAGCCTTTAATATTTGAATGATATAACCTGACTTTATAAACCTTCTTTTTAGTGCCCAAGCAAATGGGTTTTTGTGTGAAGAGTCTGGTAGTTATGGTGACAATGTGAAGTATTGTGGTTATTGCAGCCATCATTATAAGAAACTGGTGAGTTACGAACATCTGATTTTACATTAATTACATTAATTTGTGAAGTAACTATGAGATTTAGTTAGGACGGGACTACTCTTTTGACCAAGAACTTATGAAAGTCAGCGGATGAACGCATGATTTGAGATTTTAACTTTTACTGGATCAGGAAGGTTAGTCAGTTGTGTTGCAATATTTATCTTCTTTAGAGACAAATACATCTGAGAAAGAGAAATATGTGTATGCTATGACAATAAAAGTCTAGATTTACCAATAAGAACTAATATTTGAATATAAACCTATAAACCACTAAAACCAAAAAGTGATGAGCCTTTGCCACCAATGTAGAGCCAGGCTTGCCTGCAGTTTCACAGAGTCAGAGCATGCTCTATAACTATTGGCATACTTTGTTAATGAAATCCCATAGAATTCTAATAAACTGTTCCAAGTTAATAGCAAGGCCATCTATTACACAAAGCATGTTAAAGGTTAAATTACAAAGATCATAAATTATATTATTCATAATGATTACTTGGAATTAATCATTTTAATGGGTCATTTGATGAAATTATATAACTTAAAAGGTAAGCATGACGATTTTTACCAAATACAATGGCATATTAAGGAGCCAAACTTTAACTAAACTTGTCTGTCAGTGTCTGAAATGTGTTTGAAAGGAATTTGTCTTTGGATTTCAGAAAAAAGATTCCAACATAAAGACCATTCCAGCATTTAAACCTATCCCAGCTGATAATGCTACCCCAGACTCTACGCCAGAGAAAATGAATAGTGTAAGTTGTTGACTAAATATGATATTACCTTTTATTATCCCTACAAATTATAATTTATAACATTTTTGTAAGGTGTCCTTTTCCACTATCTTTTCTACAGGGTTCATACAGTCTTAAAAACTTAAAGTGCTTAAATTTGAGTCCCTTTCTTAAAAAATGCTTGAAATTAAAAAAAAAGTGATTTAAAGTCCTTGAATTTTATTATTCTCTTGAAAAAGGCTTAGAAAGTGCTTAAATTTGCTGCAAATATGCTTGAAAATGATTGAAGGACATAGTGTCGGTAAAAGTCGACAGTTAACTAAAACAAAAACGGTCCAGTTTAGTACTAAAATCAATGAAATATTTGTTCAGTGGTAACAAAGGGGAAGAATTGGTTTGGGTACAAATAAACATAGTTGTGCCTCTTTTTTGTTCTTTTATAGAAACCGTAATATGGAGACTAGAAAATATAACAATCTATAAAATGAGGGTAGATATGGTATATAAGGTTAATGATTATAGTTGCTAGTCATATTACTGATATTTGTTACACTATGTATGTATGTAAAGAGAGTAGATGAGCAGTGATAATAGTTGAATTTGCTGGTCATACTAGAATATTGTAGTGAATACATGAATACATATATTAAATCACATATTGTACAGTGCATGTTATTAACCACAAGAATAAAGTTTTCAATGTTTTATAACTGTTTTAAAGTTACTTTTTCATTCCTTACAAATGATATATTTGCAACAAATTTTGATTGAAATATGGGAAAACATGCTTTAAAATGCTTAAATAGTGCTTGAATTTTGCATTGTATGTCTGTACGAACCCTGTAATCTACAATGATTATATATTGATGAATTCAGTCTGGTCATGTTATTCTGTCAAGATATTAACATTCTATGGCATGTGCTTAGAATTGGCTGTTACTGGTAGAAAAGATTGAAACATTTAAGTATGTTTACTAAAAACATAAGCACTTACATTGGTAATGTCCTGTGGGTATGTGACTCACAACTTGCCTTTCACAGCTGTAAATTTGAATCCTGGCAGGGAGTTTGGATTCTTTCATGTGAGGAAGCTATCCAGCTAGCTTACAGAATGTTGGTGATTCTAATCAGGTGCCCTGTTGTGCTTGAAATAATAATGCACAAAGGGGCACCTGAGCTCTTCTGCAAGTAAAGCTGGAAAGTCACAATATGATCTCTACTATGTTGGTGCAATGTAAACCCAACCCCGCAAAAATGTTTATGACTAAAATATGATAAACTACAATAGTCAAGTACTGTCGAATATCATTATGAAAAAATAATATTGATTAAAACAGATTTGTGAACTAATAATGTAATTATTCATTATAACAGGACATAAAGATCAATATATCAGCAGAACACAAGAACAGGGAATCATTGGCTGCTCGACAGTTGTCGGGTTTGTCAGGACCCCCGTTTGATCCAAAGGGCAGAGACTACAATATGTCTATGAGGTCATATCATCATAAAGGTCAGCCACCACAAGTACAGACTGTCAACAAAACAAATACTGAGACAAAATCAAAAGGTATATTATATAGACCTTGGCTAAGTATCAGGAATGCTAAGAAATAGGTTTTGAATAAGGAACTATCCAGCTAGCTGATGGCAGACTGGCTGCTGTATTTGATTGCCCAATCTCTGGTTATATATCACTTCTATTGGGAAATTAACCCTTACCATGCTAAAGATCTTAAATGGACTTGTCAATCTTTCAATATGGAAAAGACCATTCAACATTTAAAGAAAACATTTCAAAATGTGTACAAACTGAATAGGAAACAGTGTAGGCCACGATGAGAGGGTATGAATGTTCAAGCTGATCTTGGTCTGCACTGGTCTCATGAGTAGATTATGTAGCCACCTACAGACTTAGGGCATTAATGCTTTAATGTTTTGTAATAGATGTTTGTAAATCCAGAAGTTTTGTCAACCTACCATTTACCAAATGAATGTTAGACACAAAAATGTTTAATATATTCAAACTACAAGTGTATTGCTTTGGGTTTAAAGTCTAAAATGAAGTTTATAATTTTGGGAAAATGAGATAAGTGAGATTTTGTTCCGATTTGTCAATTTACAGATAAAACAAGTGATAAATCATCAACATCATCATCGGCTACAGAGACCCCTACATCATCATCCTCATCATTGACACCAGGAACAGTAACTGAGCCTAAACCAGTCACAGAGACTGGCAAGTTATTCTCTCCCTTACCTGAAGGTCAAGTTACACTTCCATTACCTGTCACCACTCATGTAAGTAAAAATATGTATTTTTTCTTTGTAACTTATGTAACTGAATAACAAAGAATTATTTAGCTTTTGTTTATTCACCTTAGCTTGATTTTTAGCTCGACTTTTCTATGAAAAGGGGAGCTATCCTACTCGCCCCGGCGTCGGCGTCGGCGTTGGCGTCACACCTTGGTTAAGTTTTTCGTACCACCCCACTTTATTTCAGAAGTATTACAAGTATGGCTTTGAAACTTACCATACTTGTTCACCATCATAACCTCCATCTACAGACAAGAGTACATAACTCTGTCAAGGTTTTTGACAGAATTATGGCCCTTTTTTGACTTAGAAAGTGTATTGAGCTTGGTTAAGTTTTTGTACCACCTCACTTTATTTCAAAACCATTGGAGGTATTGCTTTGAAACTGACCATACTTGTTTACCATCACGACCTTCATCAACAGACAAGAGGACATAACTCTGTCAAGGTTTTTTGACAGAATTATGCCCCTTTTTGACTTAGAAAATACATTGAATATGGGTAAAATCCACTTATTGCCTTAACCCTTTTAGATATTGCTTTGAAACTTTTAATGCTATTTCACATCATTACCCCCATCTGTACGCAAGAGAAGGTAACTCTGTCAAGGATTTGTTTTAAAAATTAAGGCCTTTTATCGACTTAGAATCTTGGTTAAGTTTTTAGTACCAGTCCACTTTTTGACTGAACTGTTTGAGATATTAATTTGAAAGTTGGAATACTTGTTTACAATCATGATTCCCAAACATGTCCAGGAGAAGGTAATTCTGTCAAAGATTTTATTTGAATTATGGCCCTTAACTGTCAATGTTTTGTATTATAGGCAAGCACTAAAAAACTTAAAAAATCTAAAAAAATTCAGTAAAATAATTCTTCACTAAATATCTTAATGCTCATGGCCATTGTTCACTTTAAAAATACAGAGATTCTTGTATTGCCTTTTACTGCAAAAACTTTTTTTATTGGCAAGCAATAAAAAAGTCGAGCGCGCTGTCTTACGGACAGCTCTTGTATATAATTTAGTTTGTTTTTTGCCTTCATAATATGGTTTTATCAAATTTAGATTCATTTAATGATAGCTTTAATGTATTTTTTTACCCAAGGTTTCTTGACCTAACCAGTTTTGGTTCAGGGTTTGAAACTAGGGTCAAAAATTCATTATCCTTTGGCTGAAAAAAAAGGAAATTATAATTACTGATCCCCATAGTTATAGACCTTTCTAAGCCACTGGTTAACCTTAAAAATGTGGATATTTACTATACACAGTGCTGTATGTAAACTTCATCTAGTGGCTGTCTGCTGGATAATTTACTACTGACTTTTTTTGGTAAACCATGATATATATAAAATGCTTAAAATTCACTCAGAGTTAATTGGTCTCAAATTCCAGAGGCTACTTCAAAATGTTAGTTTGTTGTTTCTATATAATTTAAAGGTATTCAGAATGCTTAAAATTCCAGTACAAAATTGATAGGAATTGACCATATTATAGTATATTGTACATGTTGTTTTCTTGTTTTTAGGTAGCATTCCCAACTTCCCTAGATGGTATGATATCCAGTATGGTGAATAGCACCACCCCAACACCTACCACTGATACTGAAAGTATGACTGTAGGTAGACCTAGAAAATCCAGAGCAGGGTAGGTGAACATTGTTTCTAGTGCTTGTTGACTGTAGAATGGATCTAAGCAAGAAGAAAACTGCATCTATTAAAAATTTCCTGTATACGATACAAACACTTAATACAATGATATGTTTAAAATATGTTAATTAAGGATAGCTGCAAAAATGTCCAAATGAATGGAAAATCACCGTAGACAGGAAAAAACTTTATTTAAACATTGTTGTTTACAGCTGTCAGTTCTTATAATTTCAGTTCTCTAGATAAGGATAAGAAATCCCGCCGTGGCAAGGCTAGCTTGTCAGCTCGACATCGAGCAATGAAATCTTCATTAAGTGAGGATAATGAGGAGGTGTCGCCACCTACAAACAAACGTACACGGAAGAAATCTGAGAGTACTCCTACCATTTCTGTCTCCACATCGTCCACAATTGTCTCTGTTTCATCTATACCATCCACAACAACTGCAACACCTCTCGGGTAATTACTTTAATAACATCTTTATGGCCACAACATCGACAAGTTTAAGGACAAATAATATTTAATATATACCCAGTACTGTATATGCCTAACACATATGTAATGATTGGAATGGGAAGTGTAAGGTATATAGATTTGCCTTTGACCATCAATAGACTGCCAAACCAGTGGAATGTGAGGGCTTCTAGGTCACGGACATTTCTAGTGTCTTACTTTTTCTAGTGTCTTACTTTGTAATGTTTTACTTTTCATTTATGTAACATCAATCGAAGTAAAATACTGATATAATAATAAGGCAATATCAAGGAAATGTATACCGTTTCTTGTTAAAATGTTCTTTTAAAATAGAGTGAAATTTGAAGTTAAAAGTTAAATATCCTTGTGACCTGTTTTATGTCAAGTAGACATTGCAAGTGTTACTAAAATTATTACAACCTGTCATAGTCTGTTTTCAGAAATAACAAATTGCTTGACATATAAATATGTAAATTTAAAATTAATTCTTTTCCTTCCAGACCTCAGAATCTTAATGTATTTGGCGGGGAACCACATTTCCCGAATCCTATTTCCAGAACACCTTTCTCTCACAGTAAGTTTTACTTTCTGTAAACTTATCATCAGACTGATAGAATTTTGTGACTTATATTGTAATGTGGGGGAGTGGGGGCTGAAATTTTACTTTGACTTGGCTGTTGTCAAGTCATCACTAGACTCGATACAGCAGTTGTTCTAGGGCATCGTTGCAAATGATTTGTGCAGTACAAGTTCAAGCTTCAAAAGGTTTCATTAAAGTTTTAAATTGTATAAAAGAGCACTTTCAGAATAAAATTCACTCAAGTGGCTGGAACTGAGTTAAAGTAGAGAGAATAACCGTCTTCTGTAAATTAATTGGGCCAAATTTTGTTTGCAGACATATTCTTAACAAACTTTAGTTAAGATTTGGCATGTGCTAATAATAGGCCTGTTCTTGTGCATATACATATATATAACTTAAGTTTTAGCGATTATCTTCCCTCAGACAATATTTTGTAAATTGGAAAACATTAATATGGTGTTGTTACACCATAAGATATGCTCTTAGATATTTCTTTTGTAACTACATAATTATAATATTTTATTTTCCTCTTGCAGCTGAGACTGGTACATTGGTTTCTCATTTACCTAAGATGGAGACTAGTATAACTGAGGGAACCAGTCAGGTCTCGCCCCTCCTCCCTACAGGTTGGTGTCTTGGAATGTTTTTTTTAATTCGTTCTTAAGATATATTGTATTATATGTGTCTTCTAAATAGATAGATAACATTTATTGGTCTGTACAGCTGAATTGCAAGTGAAAATAAGAAATTGAATAGCTATGAAAGCAGTACAGTAGATTTTATAGATGCAAATTTAGAAAATGATCATTAAACAAAAATCAGTAATTTAGGATCATCGTTTCTAGATCTTTCAATCTGGATAAGTAAATAAAAACATCAAGGCCATTACCCCATTATTTCTTATTTTATAAAAGCAGTACTCTCTGTAGATTTTTCAGATGCATATGTTCTTTACAAGAAGGCTAATTTGTAGGTAGCAATACCCAAAATTGTAAGATGCAAAATTTTGAGGCTATGTCAGGGAAAAAATCTGTTCAAAGTAATAAATAGTAAAGAATTTTTTCTTGTTTGGGAAAGATAATTGAGCTGTAGTAAATATAGTAAAATTAACATTTATATGGTTATTTATTTATTTATTTTAGGTTTAGTAGGGACAGAGAAGATAACAAATGGTCCACTAGTAGGTCCACCTAAACCTTTTACCTCCTCATCTTTACTTGCTACTGGCTCTAAATCTAGGTAACTATATCTATTTATTGAAGTTTTATTTTGTTGTACGCTGTTTAACACATTTAGTTGTTAAAAACATTTAAGCTTGTTATTTATAGCAATTTAGTTATTTGATTGTTAACAGCTGTTATTCCCCATTGATTGTTAACATTGATAATGACTGTAAAATAATTTATGTATAGTCATAAAAATAGTCCAAAGTATCTATAATAAAGAAATAAACCTTGTAAAGTTCTGTGAAAAGGTGCATCATTTTGTTATGTTTTGAATATTTTGTTTAGGAATAATCTTATATTCTGGTTACTCATAATATTCACAATTATAAAATTCAGTAAAAATTGATCATAAGAGTAAATAAATACACATAATCCAAGAAATTTATAGTGTACCTCCCCAGTTATAGCTGAAGTAGATTTTCATGTTATCACACTACAGTATGGTAATGATTTTGTTTCTCCAGTGAGACACCAGGTAGTATGGAGGAGCTTTTAGAACGACAGTGGGAACAGGGCTCCAACTTCCTTATGGAACAAGGGCAGCATTTTGACAGTATGTACATTTTTACTTAAAATCTTTTTAAGTTATCTAATCTCAGTCCCCAAAAGACTGAACATTGTGAAATGATGTTTAATATCATATTACAAGTTATGCTAATATTTTTCAATAACAAAAAAATGGATTATTTTTTTGGAGTGAATTATATTGCTTTTCATGATAATTTTATTTGGATATGTTTAGTTAATGATTGTAATAAGTTATAACAAGCAAGTAGCCCATAAATTGTTAAGAACATAACCATGTTAAATGATTTATTGAGGAGAGAATGTTTTGTTTGTTTAAAATATAAGAGCAAAATTTAGCAAGTTTGCCTACCTTAATATAATAGGCAATGTATGGGTATACAGTATAATAATAGATGAAGAGCATTCATTGTGTGCAATACATGAATTATTCAATACCTGAAAGCATTATATATTTAAATTATTAAACTTCACTGTCTTATTACAGTTGCATCATTACTGAATTGTCTACATCAGTTAAAAACTGAGAATACACGTTTAGAGGAGTATGTACGGAACCTGATGTCTCGCCGCGACCACTTGCTAGCAGTAAATGCTCGGCTGTCTCTACCTTTCAACCAGAATCCAAACCCTGCAGGAGTCCAGGGTGATAGCATGGATGTTCCTGGGAGAGGGGAGGTTACTCCCAATCATTTAGAACCAAAGATTGATAATATTTCAGATGACGAGGGAAGCCCGATAAATGTCGTGGTATGTTTTACCTTTGTAACATATTAATTAAGCCGTGCCATGACAAAACCAACATAGTCCGTTTGCGACCAGCATGGATCAAGACCAGTCTGCGCATCCGCGCAGTCTGATCAGGATCCATGCTGTTTGCTATCATTTTCTCTACTTGTAATAGGGTTGGTAAGCGAACAGCATGGATCCTGATCAGACTGCGCAGATGCGCAGCTGGTCTGAATCCATGCTGGTCGCAAACGCAATATGTTGGTTTTGTCATGGCATGGCTCAATTATTTACTTAATAACGAAACTTTATGATAAATGATATTGAAAATTTAAAAAAGAAAAAGATATTTAAATGGAAAAAACGATTCTTAACATGTGTTTTCCAGTAATTCAATCAATTTTGAGATAGATGAAATAAATTTGGCCGTTAAGCTAGGTGAATGAGTGTAAACAACTTCTTCTATGAACAAATTCTACATTTCTTAATGGAATTAAAACAAATTGTCACTGAATATTTGAAGTCGAGTATCTTGGCACATATTTTCAAGATTTTGTGAATTGACTCAACCTTCGAAATTTTGTATAAAAAGAGTGGTAACTCAAGTGTATAAAATGTTAGAATATTGTTACAGGATACACCAGGAGACGGTACATGTAGAAACAGCCCTGTGGTTGGTGTAGGTCAGGGTGGACATGACGCAGCATTACGTAATCAACTCTTCTCATCACAGACTGGTGTAATGCCACAGGTATATACATGTATATCATGTAATTAACATGGAAATTGATTAACGTCATTCTGTATACTTGCAAAGTTAGGCTTGTGCCTATTGGATACAATAGAGTCAATTGATACATCATGAAATACAAGGCCAGATCCAAAATTAATCAGAAACAAGAGCACTGATTTATTAACAAGTATTCATTATTGTATATATATATATATCATAACATGTATATTAGTTATTTACTAATTGCTTTATTTCTTTTTGGTTTTGCTAGTTGATTTATTTATGTATTTGATTCATTTGTTAGCTCGACTATTTAAGAGTCTGAAGAGCTATTGTAGTTGCATCACCTTCACGCAATAACTATTTGCATGTAAATTGGTATCTATGGAATGTGTTTAAACTTCACACATTTATTTGAAAGCATAAGAGGAGGTCTCTGTCTAATACTCGTAACTTTAACATGGAATTGACAGAGTTATGGCCCTTTTTTGAACATAGAAAATGCTAAAAAGCTGAAATGGCAGCCAGAGAGTGGAAATTTGTCTCAATGGTTATTCTACATTAATCAAGCTGTTGGTTTACTATCAAGCACGGAGATTAGTTTAGCATGATTTCTTACTGTCAGCTCTTGTTTTTTTACTTATTGATTGATTGTTTATTTATTAATGTAGTATATATTTCAGAATACAAATGAACAGCTGACAAACTCTACCTCTACTAACGGCTCATCTGTGAAAGATCCGACAGCCAAGGATAAAACTTGAACTCATCTTGTGCCATCATATGTTCTATATATAAATATATCGAAACTTTTTGTGTGTTCCTACATGGAAGCAATATGGAGTCAACGATAGGCAATACTTGTACAACTGAAGACAAGTTATGTGTCACATGGTATCATTTTGAATGATTTACTGTGAATTCAACTTGCTGAATTTGTGTAATTGATTTACCCTGCTTATAATGAGAAACAGTCCATTTGAAGCTAAAGGGATTTCAGTATCAAACACAAAAATTGAGCTACCATCAGTATAGAGCCAGTTCAAAACTTCATGGATTAACTGGCTGGCCTGGCTCTATACTGGTGGCAAAGGCTGATCATGTTCCAGTCTGTTAAGGGTTTGAGAATAACTTATTATTTATGCTCCTGAAAAAAGAAATTTTAGTCACAAGTTTGACCTGCCCTCCTTCACATTGGCATACTGCTCTTCACTTCAATTACTTACAGATATATCTGAGATGTTCTTTTCCCTTGCACAAGAATTGAGGTCAAGCAGATGTCACAGTCAATGAGGATTTTTCTATTTTCCCATACAGCATTTATTGACCATCAATTTAAGATGCTTATGAATTTTTTTTATATGGGGTCCTTACATAGACTTACACCCTAAGTTGATGGAATCAAAAGCTACAAAGGTTAAAAATACATGTTGATATATTTTCAACCTTTTCTCATAGAACCTACCTTGCAGGGATCCCTACACTTTGGTGGCATTAAAGTTGGAGACTTAATAATAGTTTACCAATATTATTGTCAGGGAGCATCTATATGCTTCTGTAGAAAGTGCAGATTTTATACATGAAATTTTGAATGTGTCGCATATTAACATACTGGTAGAGTACATGTGTTAAGATCGTCTGTAAATTATCTCTGTCTCCAGTGGATAACAAATTTGGCTATGTAATGGCTTAACCCACAAAATTTATATATATGTACATTTATATATATGTACAAAGTTACCAATTTTAGATTTTTGAGCTAAATTTTGCAGTGAAAGATAAAGACTTTAGGCAAGGGAATGAAATTACCAATTATTAATTCACTGTAATATGTGTGCTATATTACTGTATATATATTTATATTTATAGAAACATACAAAGTTTTCATTATTTTGTAAGAAAACAGTTTTAGCGAAGGAAAAGAATATAATTCTTTTTTTTATTGAGGAATAAAATAACAGGAAAAAGATTCTGAATGTTTTGATTGGCTTTATAATGAAACACTCGAGTAACTGATTGAAAAGTTAAATACATAATGTATGTATACCTTGGTTGGCAAGAAAATGAGCCAGGCTAGGTATTTCAGACAAGACCTTGGTACACAGATGTGGCTTAGTGATAAACATTGGTCATGCTACAAAAGTTCTTCATTTAGGTAACTGGCTGGTATAACAGCCATGTTTCCGGGTAAAATTGCCAGTACAACAATGTATTGTGTATCACTCTAGGAAGTTCTAAAAATAATATTGGCAGCTTTAATTGATCATGGAATTAAATGAAAAATGTTTTGCCTTACCATAGCTATTAATGATTAGCGTTATAGGACAAAAGTATAGGGCCTAACTTAGGTTCACAAACGAGTAAATTTGTACAAAAATACTCAGGGCAGATAACTTTATTTGTTGCCTTTGATGTTTTAATGGTATTAATGTTATTGTCATGTGTTATGTTTGTATTGTATATTGTAAATTCTAAATTTAGTGCTATTAACGAAATAAAACTTATTGATGATTCTTTTTACAATTGTTTTCTTTATTTGATACTTTGATGTTACAAAGAAAGTCTATGATTGTATTCTCTAGAAATTTAAATATTTCTTTAACCCTTATATAAAGGGTTAGTGATTGTACTGTAGGAAAGGTGTGAGTCAGTATTTGGAAATTAAATAGCCCATACCCTTGTTTCATCACACAACAAACAGGTCTGCAAAAATAAATCTTAACAAGCCAGTGTACAGTGTTAAAAAGATGTTGAATGATTATTCAGTATTTGAATGAGAACATGGGGAGTGTTGACCCTATATATTGAGCTGTTGGAGTGAGAACTGATGTTTGGCCGTTGGAATCAGAATTTGTAGTGGTTGCCCATTTTGAACGTGATTGCCCCATATTTGGTTATTGGAATGAGAACTCTGGTACTGATTGCTCCTAACTGATTGTTGGAATAATAACACTGTAATTGATTGCCCAATATTTGTCTGCTGCAATAAGAACACTGCTTGCCTTATGTTTGGTTGTTTGAATGAGAACACTTGGGGTGATTGCCTCGTATAGGTCTGCTGGAAGGAATGATTACCCCACGTTACGCTCTTGGAATGAGAACACAGGGAGTGATTGACTCATATATGTATATGGCTGTTAGAATGACAACTAATGATTTCAAACATTACCTTTTCTGACAATGAAGACAACATGGTCAATTTCAAAACAGTTACATGTGCACAAATTTATTAGGATTATCTACAATAGTACACATGTATGTTGAAGAAAATCACTGTTCCGTAAAGTGACGTGGAATCTCTGCAGCCAAGTAGTAAAGGTCCATAACTTTGAATATTTTGCCCCTCACCACAGATTACTAGTATTTCACTCTGGTTTTTGGATTTTTTTCACAATATGCTAGTTTATGTGTCATCTAATAAGGTTCCTACTCGTGCCTCAAACCATGCATGGATTGACACCAGAGGTCTACCTCCTGTTTGAAAGTTGTCACATGACCTTCACAGTGTTGGTGTGACCAAATAACATTAATCATGACAAACTATATTAACAAAAACAACATTAAAAATGTCGCTATTTCACGATTAAACTGGCACAATATTAAAATTAGAATGAAACAACAACACAGTTACTTTTTTACTGTTTTTATTTTATTTCTTTACAAAAACAAATTTGACAACAATTCCTTCTAACTTCCTTAGTTTCTCATCTTTCAACAAAATATTCTGGAAAATTAAATAAAAATATTCACATTTTACATGATTTTATTTTAAAGTAATTATAATAACAGATATAACAGTACAACCCTCTGCATAGCAACAATTTAGGAGACACAGATTAGGTTGTTGCTATGAAGTTATGCTCTCAAAATGGTCTTGCAAAGTTTTACTGTGATCCTTATGCTGTAGAGGTTAGTGCTATATAGAGGGTTGCTTTGCAGTTGTTGTAATGTATAATTAATATAAATACCATCTTAACAGTTTACTTCTTGCAAGAAAAATTCTCTACATATAACACTTTTCCTGGTAAATTACTGTCAAAATAATTTTATTTTTATTTTAGTTCAACATGAAAATTGTGGACCACACCTGTCAAGTAATGGTTACATTTTCGAACTAATGCTAATTAACATTTCAAGGGATTTGGTGCAAAAGGGTTGAACTCATATTAAATAAAGGAGTTACGACCCTTTCACACCAAGCTGTTGATTTGTTCTTGAAGAAATGCTATAAATGTATTACAATGAAATCAATTTTGTTTTACAAGTACAATATAAGCAAATTGTGTATTCACAAATGCTATATAATACAGGCTTTTTGGTGTTAACAAGTCGATAATAATATGTACCTTTAGGGTGTAAAATGTAATTATAACTACTTTTTCATTTTTTAAACTTTTATCCTGTGTTGATTGTTTGTTCCACTTGTACCATTTTTCTAAGAATTTTAACATTCAAAAGAGAATTCCGTGGAGGGGTTGGTTGCTTTTACAGGTTGAGGCAGCAGAACTGCAGCTCTGTTTAACTCGGCATGATCTTAAGAAGCAACTAAATGAGTTTGAATAACTGGAGTCTGTGCATCTCTTACCTCCAGCAGGTGAGGTTGTTTTTACACCTGGTATTGCTTTAAGTTTGTAATACCTGACGTTAGCCAAAAACATCTTTCCTGTTTCAGCGCCATATGACCTTAATTGTGTTGGTGCACCATAAAACCAAACAAAAACAAAACAATGTCGTAACAATTGCTTCTTGTAAATGTAGCGTTATGTTAAAAAGTTCTGGAAATAAGTAGCATTTTTTACACACAAATACCTTATTGGTATTGTGAAGTAAATCTATTGTATAAATACATCATGTATGTGACCTTTTAGCACTGGGGAAAAATTCGCTTATAAATTAGACCTACCGGGTATATCTGATTAATTACTTCGCAATAGATAGATAAACAAGATTGTCTAAATGCAATTAAATTTCCAAAATATACAGATAACTGGTACAAGAGATATAACTTCAATAAATCTGTAATATATGTAGTACTATGTGAATAGAAAAATAATGAAGAAATGAAATCCCTTTTTATGCATTTGATACAACAAAAGATTCCATTTTGAACATCTCAAATTTTAAATGTCTAAACAAGAATCTTGATAATATTAATATTCTTCCAAGACAGGTGTAACCAACAAACATGTAACAATATTATCTTTTTTTATTATACAAGTTTTTGAGGTTATGTTTGATTTTTTTGGTTTCTTTGTTTTTACAGTCTCACTAAATTTAAGAACATTATTTCATTATCTGTTTTATCAGTAATTTACTTTTCAATGAAGACAAACAATTTCAAGCCAACATATGCTTTAGACATTATTTTTTGAGAAAAAAAAAACAACAGAAACTTAGAGGTAGATTTTGTGAATACAAAAAATACACATTACAAAATAAATGCTGACCAATCATTCAGGCTGATATAAATTCCAATGAGGTTTAAACATTGTGAAAAAAAAGGATGTGGAAAAAAGCTAGGAATTTACTGTTACAAATATAAAAATTGCAGGTATTTGCTTAACCAAAAATACATTTTTTTTAAAAAATGCATGCATGCATTAGGAAGCCCAAAACAACTGATATAAATATGGGATAACAGCACAAAGCACTCTTTACTTAAATGAACCATATTTTAACCTTAGCCATCCCTTATACTTGATATTAACCTGTACCACACTAGATTTTTAAAACTTAAGACTTGTATGGTCTTGATGATGTCCGTTGTTCATGTTAGGGAAACAAATATCAAAATTCTATAATTAGAACAAGTCAAAAACTAGAAATGTGTCCATAGGACACGGGTGCCCCCACCGCGACACTGTTCTGTCAATCTTTTTACTAAGTCAAGGGAAATAACTCTACAAATACTGGATAAATCCACAAGCGAAACCCCAGGTGCAAATCTAAAATATGCTGAGCAACCTGCCCATAAGGTTTATTGACTATGTCAAATCCTTTTTGAGAAACTTGCGACACAAGTTGAAAATTGCCCAAATTTTTTTAAGTGAAGGGCAATAACTCTAAAAATACTAAATAAATCCAGACGAAAATACCTGGTGCACAACTGCACATGCTGATCAATATTCCTGTAAAGTTACATGACTCTAGGTCAAATACTTTTTGAGTTATGTGCATCACATGTTGAAAATTGCCAATTTTTACTAAGTCAAGGGCAATAACTCTGAAAATACTAATAATATCCACACGAAAATACCCAGGTGCACATTTACACATGCTGATCAACATTCCTGTAAAGTTTCATGACTGTAGGTCAAATACTTTTTGAGTTACATGCGACACAAGTTGAAAATTGCAAAATTTTACTAAGTCAAGGGCAATAACTCTGAAAATACTAAAAATATCCAGACCAAAATACCCAGGTGCACAACTACACATGCTGATCAACATTCCTGTAAAGTTTCATGACTGTAGGTCAAATACTTTTTGAGTTACATGCGACACAAGTTGAAAATTGCAAAATTTTACTAAGTCAAGGGCAATAACTCTGAAAATACTAAAAATATCCAGACCAAAATACCTAGGTGCACAACTACACATGCTGATCAACATTCCTGCAAAGTTTCATGACTGTAGGTCAAATACTTTTTGAGTTACATGCGACACAAGTTGAAAATTGCAAAATTTTACTAAGTCAAGGGCAATAACTCTGAAAATACTAAAAATATCCAGACCAAAATACCCAGGTGCACAACTACACATGCTGATCAACATTCCTGTAAAGTTTCATGACTCTAGGTCAAATACTTTTTGAGTTACGTGCGACACAAAAGTGAACGGACGGAAGGACAGACAGACAGACGGACGGACGGACAAGGGTAAATCTAAATGCCCGCCACTAATGTGGGGGCACAATAAAGAGCTCAGTCACGCTGCTGGGATAAGCAGGATGGTCTGGTTCTATTCTAATGACATTGACAGCATATAATCTGTACAAAGTGCTATAGCAATAGTCCGTTCTGAATACGAAAGTACTAAAATCAGTGCCGTCTGGTCATGGTCGGCACTACAACAGTCAGTACATTTTTTTTGAAAATTTCTCATACAGTGATGATTGTTTTGTCCAGATTGAAAGATGTTTAGCGTGTCCATTAAAGTTATCTAGCCTGGTAAGGGTAAACTGGCTTGATATCTAGCTCATGTAAACAGATGATCCATTCTAGAACTTAAATAATGGAGGAATACAACTTGTTAGGTTTGGTTTTGATGCCATATCATGCATAAGTTATGTAAATGGCTAGGTCTGAATTCAACAAACATTAACAATCCGCTATAATAACTAAATCACATTCGTAAAGCAAAATTAAATATATATTTAAAGTGGTTAGTATAAAAAGCAAATGATAAATGGTTATGGTATCAATCATATATTTTTTATTTTCACATCAATTTCCATGTATCATGACTAAAGGTGACACTGGCGGGCAAAATAACATTTCTGACAAAGTATTGTTGAAGTTTAAAATATATGATAACAAATGTCAGAATGAATACAGAATAGTTTTACATGTAAATGAAAAATGGTTACTTTTATTCTTTACAAATGTATACCTTTCAAGCAAATCAACAATTATCATGAAACCATAACCAACAAGTAATAGCAAAATCCAAATCCTTCCACTTTTTATCTTTTGATACATAAAAGTATTAATGTAGCACTTTTTTATAAAATAAATAATCACCTTAGTGCACGTGTTAACAGTTTATAGTATAACAAGAATTAACCAATCACTGCAGTGACTGCACTAAGTTGACAAAATATTGTTTAAATTATGAATTATTATTTGACTATTGTAAAACATGTATAGTTCATAGAAAAAAATGTTTGACTATTGTTAAACATCTATAGTTCACAGAAATAAATGAAGAATTTCATAGAAAACAAGGACATCTACATCAAGTCTACATTTTCTTGGCAAGAAGACAGGTTACAGAATCTTAAAGAAAAATGTACACACAAAGTAAGACTAACTGCATATGAAATGTATATGTGCCACACATTCACAATAAAACTGAAATTTTGTCTTACTACAATGTTGGTAATATCTGCAGAAGTGAAAGTGACTAGTGCAAAAATTCAACTGAATAATAATGTGAAAAAATATATATATATACACTAATGATAGTAAAGCGAAAAGCAATTTTGTATATCTATCTCGTTTAAGCTGATATAACTAGAACTGCCACTATCATGGCGTGAAAACCCCCGCATACCACTTTGTCAGAATCAACAGTGGCCATTTAGAACTCAAGGACAACCACCCTGCCAAATCTGAGGTGACTAAGCCAGTGCATTGCTAAGTTATGTATTCTACATGCTTCAAATGTGAAAATGTCAAAATCAATACACTCTGGACAGGCATTGGGGAAAAGCTTTATTTTGACAAGGTCCCTGTAACCTTGACCTCTGACCCAGTGACCTCAAAATCAATACGGATCATTTACTAATCATGACTAACCTCCATGCCAAATATGAAGACTGTGGGTCATAGGAACCGTTAGTTTTTGGGCGGACAAGCTTTTTGAAGTCAAGGCCCCTGTGACCTTGACCTTTGACCTGGGGATTTCAAAATCAATAGGGGTCATCTACTAATCTACTAATCATGACTAACCTCCATGCCAAATATGAAGACTGTGGGTCAAAGGAATCTTAAGTTATTGGGCGGACAAGCTTTTTGAAGTCAAGGCCCCTGTGACCTTGACCTTTGACCTGGTGACCTCAAAATCGATAGGGGTCATCTACTTATCATGACTAACCTCCATGCCAAATATGAAGACTGTGGGTCAAAGGAATCTTAAGTTATTGGGCGGACAAGCTTTTTGAAGTCAAGGCCCCTGTGACCTTGACCTTTGACCTGGTGACCTAAAAATCGATAGGGGTCATCTACTAATCATGACTAACCTCCATGCCAAATATGAAGACTGTGGGTCAAAGGAATCTTAAGTTATTGGGCGGACAAGCTTTTTGAAGTCAAGGCCCCTGTGAGCTTGACCTTTGACCTGGTGACCTCAAAATCACAAGGGGTCATCTACTTATCATGACTAACCTCCATGCCGAATATGAAGACTGTGGGTCAAAGAAATCTTAAGTTATTGGGCGGACAAGCTTTTTGAAGTCAAGGCCCCTGTGACCTTGACCTTTGACCTGGTGACCTCAAAATCAATAGGGGTCATCTCACTAATCACGACTAACCTTCATGCCAAATATGAAGACTGTGGGTCAAATGAATCTTAAGTTATTGGGCGGACAAGAATAAACCGACGGACGCCGGACGGCCAGACGGCCGGACGGACAATCTGATTCCAGTATACCCCCCTTACAACTTTGTTGTGCGGGGGTATAAAAACTTAGCATAATGGAGTATAATAGATAAACACAAATATCAAAAATGAAAAAAAAAAAACCCAACACACATTGTAAGTATTTGTATTTCACCATAAATTAATCTCGAAAAATTATTTCCAGTCTCGTCATGTCAAAAAACCTCAGTAGAGTCCCTTTAATATCAGGTATTAAAATTTAAGAAACAAGTATTATAAATATTAAAAATATTGGAAATAAGTGGTTATCATGTAAAAAAGATTTACAGATTTATGCAATTATGCCAAAAGCAACAATCTGCAGAATTTGTTTGATGAATAGCAGGAAAATGGAGACAATGTCTTGCATAAATGCACAAGCTAATCAAAAACAGGCAAACTGACTTTGTTCTGTTTTGAACAAATTAGGCCCTAAATGATATCAGGAAGAAAGAAAACAGTAAACTAAAGATATATAACAAAAACACTCTACAGTCATCATTTTTTTCATGATTTTTAAGCTATCATGGCAGATTGCGGAACAACCCAAAACCAAAATGCTTAAATTTTGCAATGCACCAAAAGTTTTAACAAATATAAAACATGCATTATAATAAATAAAAACAATTATGAGCATATTAAGCACTTATAGAGCATTTATATGTCAGGCATGTACCACAACATGAGTTTTGTACAAAACTTTTCTGCAGGTTTCATTACAAATACTATGATAAATGCATAATGTCCCAGACTTCTGGGATTGTCCCAAATGTCCAGGATTGTCCCGGACAATACACACAATATAGTTTTGGTGTTCAGATTTCATTTTGCCCTGATTATGTAAGCTGCAGAATTTGTGATAACATGTGCACCAAAATGTATTATATACATGTACCTTTGAACGTAATGTTTCAAATTCCCAACATCCATTTTCTATCTCTTGGTTATATTACCATCCTCCATAAGTTGTATACATGAATGATTTTACACAGTGTAATAATTTATGTAATATCCTATGATACACATATAAATATGTTTAGAAATGAAGTTTTATCTATCATTCAACTATCTGTTTACACAGTAGCCGTTAAAAATACAGTTAAAGCAAATTCTTTAATGTCTCAACTTAGTGACAATTCTTTTTTCT
Source organism: Ruditapes philippinarum (assembly GCF_026571515.1). Lineage (NCBI taxonomy): Eukaryota > Metazoa > Mollusca > Bivalvia > Venerida > Veneridae > Ruditapes > Ruditapes philippinarum. The sequence goes on from NW_026853824.1 coordinate 96,501, forward strand.
TTTCTGTGATGCAACAAAAATTACTTTCAAAATTTTAATGGTCCATTAGTTATGACAGCTGTAAAATAAATTTTGTGCCATTCTACTTTATAAATTAGATATTTTTGAGAGGAAATAATTTACTCCATTTTTAGCTTTCTTAATGGAAATTCTATAAATTCCCTTTGGAATAAACATTTTTATTTATCATTTTTCAAGAACAGTGTATTTTCAAATTCCACAATTAAAATATGATTTAATATATGTATATCTTTATAAAATAAATGGAAGAAAGGTTGTTTAAGTAGCAAATTATGGGACACAATAATAAACAAATTGTATTCAAACAATTGCCCCTGTGCAAGACCATTACACATGAAAATACTAACAATCATGGACGTATCCATCTCAATACTTCTGTACAGTAACAATATATCAATTCCCAGACCTAAATTTAGTGACAATGTGACATATATCAATTTCCAGATCTTATCATTGTAAAAATGTATCAATTTCATACCTAAATACAGAACAATGTAACAATTTTTAGACTTAAATTTTATCAGAAATGCATACAATAGCTAATTTATTGGACTGCCCAGGTGTACACTAACTACTTATTGGACTTGGCTGGCATTCAATAACTGTCTTATAAAACTAAACAGGCATGCAAAAACCATGTTGGCATCCAATAATTGATTTATTGGACTATACAGGTGTACAATAATTGATTAATTCGACTGTACAGGTGGACAATAATTGATCTATTGGACTGAGCTGGCATACAATAACCGGGTATGAAGCTGCATTGGTTATTTGATGTTTCCACTTATCCATCATTTATGGTGAGCTGAGCAAATCCTATCAGAGATTTATCACATGGGGCTTCGTTTTGGGCACAACCAGAATTCTGTAATATAAAGAAATAACAAGAAACATGGCAATGCCATGAAACCAGGTTTTCAATTATCACCATAGTAGATAAATATGTTGTAGTTGAAATACAAATAAAAGCAACAAACAATGTAACTATGTGCAATGTAAATCATGATTAATGAATTTTCTATTTTTAGTAACTGTAACCTTGACCCTAGGAGGCCAAAAAGCCATCCCAAGTGAGGTCTTCATAAAAACTTGCTTTACCAAAAATTTCATAATTCCAAACAAGTTATTGACCTGAAACCTATTTTCTATTTTTAGTAACAGTAACCTGACTGGAAACAGATTTTCTACTTTTAGCAACAATGACCTTGACTTTGGCTCTACAGGACCCAAAAGCAGGCAGATGAGCTGGCAGGCATGCAACAACCTAGATAGTTTCTGTTTTATAACTAAATAAAGTTTGTTGTGATTAATAGGATATATTACACTTATAATTAAATTTTATGGAGAAACAAAGGGCCATAATAAGGTAAAAGGTAAAAACTTATCCAATCATTAAACCCTGACAATACACAGCAGGGCACTTGTAGATAAAGCTAATCTGTGAAAATTTGAACAAAATCCTTTGAGAAATGTAAAAGCAGTTGGGCAACAGAAGAAATTGTTCACTATATACTCTATATAAGGGGAAAAAAAACAAAGGGCCATAATTAGGTAAAAAATTATCCAATCACAAAAACCCAAGAATATGCATCAGGGCACTGGATAAAGCTTCTGTGAAAGTTTGAACAAAATCCCTTGAGAAATGTAGGAGGAGTTTTGCACAGAAGAAATTGTTCACTATATATTCTGTATAAGGAAAAAAAACAAAGGGCCATAAATAGGTCCAAAATTATCCAATCACAAAACCCCAACAGTATGCCTCAGGACACTTGATGACAAAGCTTCTGTGAAAGTTTGAACAAAATCCTTTGAGAAATGTTGGAGGAGTTGCGCACAGAAGAAATTGTTCACTATATATTCTATATAAGGGATAAAAACAAAGGGCCATAATTAGGTCAAATGTTATCCAATCACAAAACCCCGACAATATGCACCAGGGCACTTGATGACAAAGCTTCTGTGAAAGTTTGAACAAAATCCTTCGAGAAATGTTGGAGGAGTTGCGCACAGAAGAAATTGTTCACTATATATTCTATATAAGGGATAAAAACAAAGGGCATAATTAGGTCAAATGTTATCCAATCACAAAACCCTGACAATATGCACCAGGGCACTTGATGACAAAGCTTCTGTGAAAGTTTGGTCAAAATCCGTTGAGAAATGTAGAAGGAGTTGCGCACTGAAGAAATTGTTCACTATATATTCTATATAAGGGAAAAAAAACAAAGGGCCATAATTAGGTCAAATGTTATCCAATCACAAAACCCTGACAATATGCACCAGGGCACTTGATGACAAAGCTTCTGTGAAAGTTTGGTCAAAATCCGTTGAGAAATGTAGGAAGAGTTGCGCACAGAAGAAATTGTTTACGCCCGCCCGCCGACATACCTCAATCTAATAACCAGATTTTTCCTTCGGAAAACCTGGTTATTAACAATTATGTTTCAATCAAAACTACATATTTTGACTACAAAGCAAAGTGTTTTTTTTTCTTTCATTTTGTTATACATTAAATGTATGAAATAAAATTAAATGTTTTCTTATTGTTTCTCTTTAATCCATACCACCTATATGTTGCATGGGAATTTATTCAAAACAAAGAGTTCCTTTTTTAAATATATTGTGAGGTTAATGTGGATAATAAAAATTTTAAAAACTTACTAAAGCAAATGTTAGACTTTTTAACATTCTATTATCAAGAATTTTCTGCAAATTGGCAGCAACTGAAAAGAAAACAAAAATTGATAATTTGTAATGTGTGTTTTTTTCCCCGATATGCTTTCTTTTTTATTTTGTTCAGGTTATTATGAAAGGTGTAAACATTTGATATGATCTATTAATCATACTAAATATGTTATCAAGTTGTGGGACTTGTCCATTTTGTAAATAAATTGTGAAATTGCAAATTGAAATTGACTACTTTACGTGTATTTATTTTGGTAGGTTTTAATTAACTGATGATGACATTAGGTACTACTGTAATATGAGGCACAGGTATTCTTTAATAACAGTCAATTGTACTTGATATAACTTCAAACAGGGCCAAGTGAAATTTAAATTGATCAAACCTTTTGAGGATTTCATAAATTTTATCAGTTTCATATTTTTCAACATGTCTCAATATAACAAAAGCTATTATGTATAAACAAAAAAGACATTTATTCGCTTTCCAAATAACCAATGACTGTTTTACTGTTGTACTGTGTCTGATCACTTCAGACTTCTTGTTTCCAGAAAATTCAAACATTATTGGCTAATGAAAATAGCCCTATTAAGTATATGTGTTAAAATTTTTGAAGTTATACTTTATGATTCTTAAGTTTATTTTACTACTTCATTTAACTAAATAAAAGCAAATGTAACAGGGGCTAACATTTACGGTCCCCCAGCCGCCCACGGCTACCAGGCTAAAATAGTTAACATTGGAATAAAGACTTACCAACTCTACCAGGCTAAAATAGTAAGTTACCAGTCGTGTGTAACATTGGAATAAAGACTTACCAACTATCATATCCTTCCCATCAACAAGACCAGCTTCCACCAACTCTCTAGACACACTGTCTGAGGAATCTGTAAAATGATAGTTACATTATGCTTAGTTTATAAAACTTTGATGCTAAACTTATAACCAGAAAACCTGGTTTTGCAACTTCTTCACTATTAAAAGTATTTTGCTATATGCAATATTTTCTTGCATTTTTTGTTTTTCTGAAACCTATTTGGTAAAATTTTAAATCGCACAGCCATTGTTAAGGTCATATGGCACATTTCCACAAAATTTTAAAAGAAAATGAAGTAATACTCAACCATTTCTTATTCAAATTTAAAACAAGAAACATGGCAATGCCATGAAACCAGGTTTTCAATTATCACCATTGTAGATAAATATGTTGTATTTGAAATACAAATACAAGCAACAAACAATGTAACTATGTGCAATGTAAAACATGAATAATGTAGGAGGAATTGCCACTGAAGAAGTGTTCACTATAATATTATGTATAAGGAAAAAAACAAAGGGCCATAATTAGGTCAAAAACTATCCAATCACAAAACCCCGACAATATGTGCCAGGGTGCTTGATGACAAAGCTTCTGTGAAAGTTTGAACAAAATCCGTTGAGAAATGAAGGACGAGTTCAGCACAGAAGAATTTGTTCACTATAATTATATTGATAATTCTGTATAATGAAAAACAAGTTACAAAGTAGACATGAAATAATATATCATATCTTTTTTAAATTACCTCCAAAGATGATATGACCTTTGACTGCCAAATCAAGTTAAAATCATGTAAACAGGATTTTCAATGTTAATGTCACTGTGACCTTGACCTTGGAGCCAGCCATGCGGAACATGCGTTCTGCACGTCATCTTGATGTGGTAAACATTTGTCTGAAGTTTCATCAAAATTCTTCAAAGGGTTGAAGAGTTACAGAGCGGACAGGATTTCAATGTTAATGTCACTGTGACCTTGACCTTGGAGCCAGCCATGCGGAACATGCGTTCTGCACGTCATCTTGATGTGGTAAACATTTGTCTGAAGTTTCATCAAAATTCTTCAAAGGGTTGAAGAGTTACAGAGCGGACAGGATTTTCAATGTTAATGTCACTGTGACCTTGACCTTGGAGCCAGCCATGCGGAACATGCGTTCTGCACGTCATCTTGATGTGGTAAACATTTGTCTGAAGTTTCATCAAAATTCTTCAAAGGGTTGAAGAGTTACAGAGCGGACAGGATTTTCAATGTTAATGTCACTGTGACCTTGACCTTGGAGCCAGCCATGCGGGACATGCGTTCTGCACGTCATCTTGATGTGGTAAACATTTGTCTGAAGTTTCATCAAAATTCTTCAAAGGGTTGAAGAGTTACAGAGCGGACAGGATTTTCAATGTTAATGTCACTGTGACCTTGACCTTGGAGCCAGCCATGCGGAACATGCGTTCTGCACGTCATCTTGATGTGGTAAACATTTGTCTGAAGTTTCATCAAAATTCTTCAAAGGGTTGAAGAGTTACAGAGCGGACACAATTTCGTTTGACGCCCGCCCATCCGCCCATCCGCCCAGCCGCCCATCCGCCCGCCATACCCCAATCTAATAACCAGGATTTTCAAAATTGAAAACCTGGTTAATAAGTACTGACTAAGTAGGAAACAGTGCAGACCATAATCAGAAAGCATGACTATGGCAGCTGATCTTGGTCTGAACTGGTCTAATGGGCAAAATTTGTTGCCGGTAGTCTCATTATTATAATTATTAGTAATAATACTTACCTTGTCCAGGAGTGAAATCAAATTTAATGTCATTCAATTCTCTCTTCTCATTTCTGAAAAAAATAAATTGCGACCATCATAGTAAATTGTGTATAACTAAACTCTTAACCTGCCGAATATATTAAATAGACTTATCCAGGTTCTATTTTAAGACTTGTCCATCATCAATTTTGAGGATATGAAAAGTGAATTTAAAGTTAGTCAAGCAACAGAATAGAGCCTTTCTAGAGACTTACAGGGTACCAGAATGGGATTAAAACCTTCAATAAACTAGTGGCATAGCTGCCTCATATTGGAAAATCTGAAATTCCTAGTGGGATTTGAATGCACAGTAGTGAAGGTCAAGTAATTCTATGTAGGTGATCTTAACCAATCAGCCATGAAGTTTCTACGTATACATGTACTATGAATGAATGACTTTAAAGGTTTAGATGTGTACGGCTAAAATCGTACCTTAATCTCAGCACCAGGTTAATCGCTGAGACTGTTTCTGCTTTTGTAACAGTCCCTTCTGCCACATCATTAACCGTAGGCTCCGGCTTACCCTCTACAGGTGGGCTCGGTTCTTGCGTGTTCGTCACCGACATTTTGGCCGCACCTTCAGCAAGCTTCTCTACCGCCTCGTCATCTTGGTCTTCTGAAGGCCTGACACGTGGTGACTGATAAATGAAAACAAAAATAAATATCAAAATCAGTTTATTTAAAAAAACTCGTTTATTTATTATACATTTTGCTAATTTTTTTTGACAACTTAGTAAAATATAAATGAATCTCGTTAAAATAATAGGCACATTTCTTTGAGTTTTGCTTAGGTAACTTAACCAGAATTTATCAAAGCTTTGTATATAATAGATTAAGTTAAGATTAGTAATATATTATGCGTTTATATATTTATACAAAGCAATTAAAGCTTTAGCACAAACAATTTTTAGCATTTTAGCAATAAATAAATACAGACAATATAAAAGCAAAATACAAAGCTAAAAAATTATATAAAACTTGAATTTTTGGTCAATGGAGAAGTAGGCTTTCATAATTTTAAGGAGTAAAATCTTTTGTGACATAATTCTATTATAAAACTGTGTAACTTATTGCTTACACAGTAACATTAATGTTTTCTGCCTGTCCCACACAACTAATTTAGACATTTACCAGTTATATCATATTTTAATGTCAGATATACATGTATATATCAGATGTGTAATATAACTTATACTTGGCCTTAATGATAAATGAGCCGCGTCAAGACAAAACCAATGCAATGCCTTTGCAACCAGCATAGATCCAGACCAGCCTGTGCATCAGCGCAGTATGATCAGGATCCATGCTGTTAGCTATCAGTTTCTCTACTTGTAATAGAGTTGGTAAGCGCACAGCATAGATCCTGATCAGACTGCGTGGATGCGCAGGCTGGTCTGAATCTATGCTGGTCGCAAACGCATTGCGTTGGTTTTGTCATGACGCGGCTCAAATTGTTTTTAACTGCTTTTCACATGATACATACAGTGAAACATAAAATAACATACAATATAGTCCTACAATATAAAAATACATAATATATCCTATCAAATAATTCCTGAAATGTATGAAAGAATTTTGACAAGACAGTATCAAATTTAGCTTTTAAAAAATACTAATAAAACTCCACAATACATAAAGTAGGTTCACCAACAAATTTTCAATAGGTAATTAATGAAAAATAGTTTTTAAACCATAATGATCAGACTTTATTGCACTAAAAGCTCCAGCACAATAGGGAAAAGATCTTGGCCCAATGAACTGATTCATTAACAACATATCTAATGCAATTTGTCCTCCCTTGCTATTTGGAGTTAATTATGAATTGTAAGTAAAAAAAAGATGAAAAAAAAGACAAAACATTCATTCCATGCACAGTACTTAAGAACTGTTCAACACTTACTTTTCATTATAACAACAATGCCTGCTAGCATTTGACTTAATAAATACTGTTTATTTGGCAATAAAATAAACAAAAATTATTTTCTAGGTAATCTATTAGGCTATACAGGATAACATGCAGGGAAGTTTTACTGTTATAACATGATTAAAATAATCAAACTTTGTTAGGGACCTATATGTTCAACTTATTTTTTAGTAAGCTATGTATATTAGTAAAGCTGACTTTTATGAAAGGTTTTAATTCTTGTTAAACTTCAATTTTCAAATGAGCTATAAAATGTGTGTTATACTAAAAATTAGGCAAGCTTTTTCATCTGTATGGAGTTTATAAATAATTAGCTATGAAGTTATTAAACAATGTGAAAATCAAAGCCTTGAGATGCTTATAGAATGTTAGTGCAATTAGTAAGATATTAAGCTTCTGAATGAAAATGATCCACTAGTAAACTATATCATTCTATAAAGATATTATATAATATTTAAATACAACTGAACTAGTAACAATGATTTGCAGCTTAATTTGCAGCTAACACAGTACAACATTAACTACTCTATAAAATGCATGCTTTATTTTTATACACTAAATAGCAATAAATTGCATGTAATTTTGTTATATACATGTTAAGTATTTAGTGGCTGTATATATAAGCTGCAATATGCTGTCATCTGTAGAAGTAAACTTAATATTGTATACTGACAAGAGTAAACTAGAAACATTTAGCATTTTGATTTTGAAATCCAAGTAAATAACAATAGACAAATCAAAATACTAAACAAGGCATTTCATTATACAAATTACAATAAGGCAAAATGTAAAAATTAAAATAACTTAGCTTAAAGTCATATATTGTATAACTCTAAGACAACTGATTTTGTTTTTGTTCTAAAAAATAACTGGCCAAAGAATATAATGCCAACCCCCGCTCAAGTTCAAGCAGATCAGGTAATTATACAACAAAGATTCTGAAAGGCAGGGAAATTTGCAGGGAAGGTCAAGTTTAAGTTTCTATACTACACAAAATATACAGGGAATAATTGCTTACTAGTATTAGTTATTCATAACCCTTTCACTGCCATAGGGACGGCTTAAGCCGTCCCTGATATTTTCGGCGTATTTGCCATATGGACGGCTTTAGCCGTTTCTATAATAATCTTAATAATAATAATAAATTATTAATAATAATAAAAATAATAATAGCTATAAAGAAAATTATACCATCGACAATAATTATTATTATACTAACATATTTGGAACATATATAAATATTATAATACTAATAACAAATAATAATAATAATTATATTAATTAATAATATAGTAATTTCTTAGAAAACCCTCTGGCAAATAGGTGATCAATAAAACAATAACCCTCTGGCAGCGAAAGGGTTAACATAAAGTTAAAATGATCATACTCTGATATGACTTAAACCCTGTTTCTTAGTTGAACTATCTACTTTTGTTATATTATCATATCCACCAGTTTTTACAGGTTATTTTTAGTTTCCAGGAACTGCTTGTACCATTTAAATATTGTGAAATTTTCTAAACATTCAGTACCATGCATTATTAAATTTACTACAGGATTCTTAACTGACCACCAGTTACTATACACTACATGTACATACTTAATTAAATTTACTACATAACATCATATTTATCACACATCATGATACAAACTAAAATACCAGTAAACTAACAACAAACTTATAAACCTACTGCACATTACCAAACTTAACCAGTTACTGCATACTCCAAAACAAAATTTACAGTGCTCAACATGAATATCTTACTTTCAATAAAGTTAATTATAGTTCCCTTACTAAACACAACTTTACTTTATACACATGAATTGAAAAATTACATATCACTTCTTTCACAAGACTTTACTTGCTTACATAAAATGCTTAACTTATTACAAATTACTTTACATATTACACATTACTAAACTAACTACACATAACAACTCTTACAACAAGTTTCTATGTTTCTACACAATACTTAACTAACTACACATTTCTTAACTAAAGACATGTTACCTAACTTACAACACATTACCTAATTTACTACACATTACCTAACTTACTACACATTACTTCACTTATTACACATTACTTAACATACTACACATTACTTCACTTACTACACATTACTTAACTAACAACATGTTATCTAACTTACAACACATTACCTAATTTACTACACATTACCTAACTTACTACACATTACTTCACTTACTATACATTTCCTAACATACTACACATTACTTCACTTACCACATATTATTTCACTTCCTACACATTACTTCACTTACTACATATAACTTAGCTATCTACACATAACTTCACAAGAATTACTACACATTACTTAACTTAATACACATCATTTAACTTACATCACATTTCCTCACTTGCTACACATTACTTAACTTTCTATTTAACTTACTACACATTACTTCTCTTACAACACATTACTTAACTCATTACAAATTACTTAATTTACTACACATTATTTCACTTACAACACATTATTTCACTTACAACACATTATTTCACTTACAACACATAACCTCACATACTCAACATTACCTAACCTACTACATTTAACTTATAACACATAACTAAACTTATAACATATTACTTCACTTTACTTATTACACATTACTTAACTTACTACACAACACTATACAAAACTTATTTTACTTCACATTTCGTCACTTCTTTATATATAACTTAACTCTAATAATTACAATTACATCATCCAGGAGCTATACCCAAATGACCTTTAAGACACAAAGTGACATTACCTTTTGACATCACCAATAATAAATTGTCACATAAAATTATACTATACCTACCGTATATACACATTGTGTAATGTCACAATGAAACCTTGTACACTAATTAAACTACAAATTTAACAAATTACACATTTATTACTAACAAAATTTCTTGATATTACCACCAGTAGCTAAATTCTTCAGATATTACCTACCAAGTATTGTGACATTAATAAAGTTATTTTTATAATATTTACTTGAACATGTGACATTGTAAACCAATACTATGCTATAACCAATAAAATATTGTGACATTAATCTGCACATGTTACATTAGTAATGAAATGCATGTATTTTGACATTACCAACCTCAATGAATTATGTAATTCACTTGGATATGTGAAATAACCAACCTCAATGTATAATGTAACATTACCAACCTCAATGAATAATGTGACATTACCAACCTCAATGTATAATGTGACATTACCAACCTCAATGTATAATGTAACATTACCAACCTCAATGTATAATGTGACATTACCAACCTCAATGTATTATGTAACTAACTTGGAGATGTGACATTTCCAATCTCAATATATAATGTAACTAATTTGGACATGTGACATTACCAACATCAATGTATAATGTTACTAGCATGAATATGTGACATTACCAACCTCAATGTATAATGTATCATTACCAACCTCAATGTATAATGTAACTAACCTGGACATGTGACATTATGAAACGCAATGTATAATGTGACATTACCAACCTCAATGTATAATGTGACATTACCAACCTTAATGTATAATGTAACTAACCTGGACATGTGACATTACCAATATAAAATATTGAGACATTACTAGACAAGACTATATATCTTACCTCCACATCTTCTTGAATGTCCCCTAGCTCTGCCTTGTTGTTCAAACGCTATAATTACAAGGGTGCGTGTTAGCCTTTCTACTCTAACACTGTTAAATTCTATTTATTTCCTGCAGAATTCAACCAATTCTAAAGGATTTCATATATTCAGTCTTTCAATATTAAGTGAATCCCAACAAGTAATTATTTAATTCCAGGCTTAACAGGGTGCCGATACTGCATGATTTTTTTGTGATCTGTAGGGGACAAAGAATCCAATATTATATAAAGCAACGTTCAGATAGTATTATCTTCAAACAGGTTTTAATATTTTATTGTTTTGGGTGACTTACTGGAATGAGCAGGTTCTTTAGCCTCATGTAAAATTATGAAATATTAAAAGAGGCAAATACTTCCATATGCGTTATATGTATCAGTATTTAGCCCCACACAGATCACAAAAAAATCACATGGTATAGGCACTGTGCTGAAGAAGAACTTGTATGTGTAAATAATCCACTTTACCACTTGTCAAAAACTTGAAAATACAGAAAAATTGACCATTGCTTTTTGTTGCTTTTTTTTTTTTTTTTTTTTTTTTTTCAGCACTTTAATTGATATTTACCAGCTTACTTTCATTTCCTTGTTTATTTTAGCATGTAGAAGATTAAAACAAGGGCTTACTAAAAGAGGACATTCCAGTGTTCCTTCAATTATTAACATCATATCTAAAAATTAATCTTAGTAGAAAATCAGGCATAAATGTCCAAAGATTTCATTGAAAGCTCACTTGACCTAATTAAATGATATGTATGTTAAAAAACAACTAAAAATGAAATTCAGCAACAAAAGTCTATAAATTGTAAAATCAAAACTTTAAATACATGTACAGTAATGATTTATAATACTGTCAAGCATATAGGGTGCAGATTTACCATAAAGTAGAACTTAAGTATAAGCCCCACAAAAAAAATATATATAAATAAATAAAATTAAATTTAAAATTAGCCCAAAATAATGCACATCAAACTAACCTTAGTATAGAGAAATTGAAGTGTATGGAAGACATTTGAGCCGCGTCATGACAAAACCAACATAATGCGTTTGCGATCAGCATGGGTCCAGACCAGTCTGCGCAACCGCGCAGTCTGATCAGGATCCATGCTGTTTATTTACAAACCCTATAACAAGTAGAGAAATTGATAGTGAACAGCATGGATCCTAATCAGACTGCGCGGATGCGCAGGCTGGTCTGGATCCATGCTGGTCGCAAACCCATTATGTTGGTTTTGTCATGACACAGCTCATTTTTTCTTCAAATTCAAATCAGGATATAATTCAAATTTAAAGAGGAAAGGTCTTACCAGCACACTATATTCTTATAATAATAAATTTCAACAGCTTGGTGTGAAAGGGTCCTAACTTTTTCTTTATCTAATATTAGTTACAACCCCTTTCACACCAAGCCCTCGCCATTATGTTGAAAACAGAGATTTAAAATAATAAAATATCTTCTTTTTTTTAATTCAAAACAATAATAATTTTTATCCTACTGTTAAATTATATAAAATAATATAATATGCACAAGTTGTGCAGGTAAATATACCCTCTATTCAGGCCATGCTAAATCAATTGCTAGTTTATTTAACTAAGACAATAAAACAACAAAATGAAATATTCTCTATACTCGTTTCATCAAAATCTTATACTTAATTCAAGCAGCGAAATTGGAATAGGTTTACAAGCAGTATAGAATCTCAGACCAGTCTTACAGATAGCTTCTAATTTAAGTACATTTTTATATTTTAATATTGAACTAAACATACCTAAATATCAAAGTTAATTAGAGTATAACACAAAATAGCAGAAAAAATGCTTTAGTATCAATTGTTCCAAAAGATATTTAGTTATAAAGTGAGTAAATGGAATATGAATAATACTCAGTGTTCTGTTTACTTTTGTACTGATTTTTCACCTGTTTGAATATTTGTTTGTTTTCAACGAGATTTAAGACACCGCAATACAATATTGGTCATGTGACAACATTCCAGACCTTAGATCCACCTGTGCATTGTTTTCTGAATTTCTAGCTTTAAAGCTACTATCCCACACATTGTAGTTTGGGTGTTTTGAAATAAAATGTCATGACAACATAAAATTTCAACATAGGCTCGGACATTTATATTTTTTACTAGATGATTTATACATATGTTGTTCGAGAAAAAACATCAAGTTATCAAAATGTTTATCATACTGTAATTTTAAACCGTTGCAATGTTTAATTTGTAAATATCAACTTAAATTATAAACACACCAATTAATTGGTTGCATGTAGATTCGTTGGTTGCAGGTAGAACAGTTGTGCGCTTGTAAGTTGTTTTTTTATCCTGCAATCGATTGCTGCCCATTTTGTGTGGGACGTATAAACAATCCATCTGAAAATTATTTCTGAATTTCAAATTTAAATGGAATTAGATGAATAGACAGTTTTCTTGCAAACCATCCAGTATATCATAATATTATTAAGGTGACAGTCACTTCATTTCTGAGGTGATATTTTTTTTTAAATTTTTTTCCATAACTTATCAGAGAACTAGCAATTGATTAGAGATGGCCAGTTTTACAAGAACCATTATATTTATTTACCTCCTATTGCAGCAAAATAAACGGACATAATTTTATGTTATAATATCAACTTAAAACTGAACATACCCTACGAAAAAATCTATTATCATACATGTATCTGAAAGTAGGCAATGCATGTTTTTTAATGAGAACAAGAAAACCCACCTTCCCATGTAAAAAAAAGACAAAATAAACACTAAATCTAAACCTGCATGTACCGGAAATGATCAGTCTTTGACACCAATTCTGTGCCGTCTGACCATGCTCTATATTGTTGGTAACTCAAGTGTTGTATTTTAATATTGAAATCACTTAAACTTTGAATGGACTGTTCTGAAATAAAAATACGGGAAATTCCATTGCACAAATCAGCAGGATTAAGGCTGAGCTAAATTTTACATGTTTCAAAATGATATGAAGAATTTATAGGAATGGGGTTATATTGCAATTGAAGTGCAATAAAAAAAAATCCTGATTTTCAAATTTTCACTATCAATACATTTCTGTTTCATTTAAACCTGGATGAAAAGTAAACAGACAGAAATTGGAAACCACTCAATGAAATGATGACATGCTATTGGTCATATGCAAATTAGCATTAAAAAACAACCAATCAGATTCTTACAATTTGGTCTGGTTTTACAATGGCAAACTTTTGAAAAACTACATATACATGTATTAATGAAAAAGAAAGCTTCAGAAATGATACCTAATGGCCTATAAGCCTTATATAGTTGTCAAGCTAGCCTCAAATTACAACAAGCTTTTGTTATAAAGCACAGATATCTCAAAAACATTAAAAGAACAACCCCCCTTCCCCACCACCACCCACTAACCAAATAGTTATTTATACTCGAGATGATAAAAAATGGCTGTACTTTTAGCATGTGCGCATTTCATGCAGTACACCATAATGAACAATGCTATAGAGCAGAAAGCCTCAAATATTATCCTACTTAAATGGCAATACAAATTTGGTGTTTTAAAATATGCAAATTATTAAATTAAGAAAAATGTACAAAAGTTATATCAAACATAAAGAAAATAACTTTTGTTTGTTTAATTTCACTTTTTTTTACAGTTCCAAATGTTTTGCTTGTTCTACAATATACCAGGGCTTTCTTTTACAGATGTGGGATACATTTTGGGAAAATATTCAAGATATTTTTGCAAATCTGAAAGCGAAAACTTGGTGTTAATTGAATTTTAGCACAAAACTTCATGATTTTAAAGAATTTTCATGAGGGTAAGACAACCTAAAATGGCCCAGTTATTAGAAGAAGGGAAAGCCCTGATTATGTTAAGTAGCAAGCTATAATGAACAATCAGATTAAAAAAAGTAACATCCAAGTCTTGTTATTCCAAATCATCATAATATTTTACTGCTTTTAAAATGTAACAGTGTTTCCTGAACTGTACATTTATCAATTTGTTACCTCTTGAATTCAGTTAAACAATATTATTTACTTTTCCCCCAGAAATTTAAGAGTTTTTTGTATATTTAAAAATTGAAGAGGGTCAAGCTTACACCAAAAAAAAAAGCCCGGTTGTTTCAAATTTCATTATCTAAGTCAGTAAGTGTATTCTTTTATTACCTAAATCTAAAATTGTAAAATGAAAGTACTTAATGAACATAAATAAGGTATATTTCAAAAACTGAAAGTGGGTCAAGTTTTTCGTTTTCATTACCAAAATTGAAAAATAATGAGAGTACATAAATAAAGTAATTCTCAAGAAACATGTTTGCAATGATAGAAATAATGTGGTCTTGGGTCAAGAATAAAAACTGAGGGTATATCCAGGAAATAAGGATCAAACATGTGCTATATGCCTAACTAAATCATCATGCTTTACCTAACTTTGGATATTACAACTGACTGTTAAACATGCCCTAAAACATCAATTGTAACTTAAAAGCACTAAAACAACAACAAGTAAGTTAAATATAACAATGGATATATCTTAAATCTGGTCAGTGAAAAATCAGTCCTCATCATCTTACACTTTATTACAAGTTGCATGGAGTAAGACATAGTAAAACCTGATTATAAATCAAGGTATTTAAGAAGTCACTAAAACCCTCAGATATTTCTTGTAACAGTTTTTAAGCCGAGGGCCTCCAGATTAACATGACAATTTTAAGAAATGCAAAGAAAAAAAAGTTAATAATTACACTCATACAATCAATTAAAATAAATTTTTATAAACTAAACTAATTCAGAACTAATACTTTTCTTTGTAACATACATTATTGGAGGCATTCAGCTTTTTAAAACTGGAAAACATTAACTACTAACAATACCCTATCCCCAGATATCTCGGACAGAACGTAAGGACTGGTTAATTACAAACCAGAGTCAAGATTCTAACATTATCTTTGAATAATATAACCTACCCTGCTTGCTTCGGCAACTGCCGCCATTCCTTCCTCCGACTCTGCGTCCATTTCGTCATCTGACCACTCCCATGTTCCGTCTTCTGTCTTATGCAGACGCCCACTTGACCCTGGAACTCTTTTGACCTTGGTTAAAGAGAAGCAAATAATTTCTTAAAAATTTATACAATCTTTATGCCTTTAAAACATGCAAATCTTAATTCTTGACAAAACCATTCAATCTTGCCTTTAACTCTTTACCATCTGAAGTTGGGTTATAGATTTGCATTGCTTTGAATATGAAATAGTCCTGATTTCAGTATCAAAATACAAAAATTGAGCTATCAACAATATAGAATCTGGCCATAGATGTGCAGACTGGCTCATCTATATTATGGTTGCCAAGGACTTTTAGAGGTAAAGTTAAGTTTTTACAATATTCCTAAGAAATGAATACTTATTTCATTCCATAGAATGGGAAAAAATGTGTCTAATAATGTTGTAATATTAGATTTAGAACAGGTGAGATTTTTACCACCTGAGGAAAATAGCATTGAATGTGAAATAAATTGTAATAAAGGTGGCAAAATGTAAACAAAGTGGTAATTTGACTTTCATACAAGATACTAATTCACCATAACTGTACCAACTAACGAATCTCAAAAGACACAACATTGAACTTGCCACAAGTTTAATATTTGAGTAAGATATGGTACAACGGTAAAAAAAAACCCACTCACTTTCTGTGGTTTCACTGAAGATCCCTCTGACAATAGTGATTTTACAAGGTAAGTCTTATCCTGGAAGAAATGAACACTATAGATATACTAGAGGAAGATCATAAATGAGCTGCAACACGACAAAACCAACATAATGGGTTTGCAACCAGCATGGATCCAGACCAGCCTGCGCATCCATGCAGTCTGATCAGGATCCATGCTGTTCGCTTACAAACCCTATTACAAGTAGAGAAACTGATTGCGAACAGCATGGGTTCTGATCAGACTCCACGGATGTGCAGGCTGGTCTGGATCCATGCTGGTCGCAAACCTATTATGTTGGTTTTGTCATGGTGTGGTTCAAATGAGACAAGAGCACTGCAAAGGCAGGTAAATATACACCTGAACGTAAATTTGAGTAATCAAAAACAATCTTTCAATTAGGGTAGAGACGTAATAAAGAAACTTGTCTGAAAAATATTTTATCTTAAATTATCCTTATGATACAATATGACCTCTAAGGTGGAGGTATTTTTTTACCTAAGTGCATGATTCATTAAGATTTTATAGAAGTCTACAATGCAATATATCACATAATGACTGTTTGAGTAAGGTTGTCAGTATCATACTAAAATAACATAAATAACATTTTAAATTCCTGCTTATTATTTTCAAAATGAATAAGAAGTATTGTTAAGAAAATTCTTTTAAAACAGATGGTATAATGTTTAATTAATACCACCAGGAATATCACACAATTATAATGGTTCTATAACTTTGAATTCTGAATTAAGCAGGAAAACTTGGCTTAATATTTAGGCTATAAGTAAGTTAAAGACTCATGTCTGCCATTGTGAAGTTTAAACAAATGTAATGGTGAGTGATATTTAAGGTATTTTTTATAAACTTACCTTTGCTTTCCTCATGAATTCATGCTTCAATAACTGTTTAGCTGTAGGCCTGTATAAAAGACAAAAAGTTTAAATATCTTTCATGTAAAGATCCAGTTTTTTAACAATTCTAATCAGGTAGTTTTAGTAAAAAAATAAAATGACATTCAGTTTATCTTAAACAAGCACTAAGTTCAAATGTACACCATGCACTTGACATTGACCTAGACCTTTGACCCTATGACTTCTAAGTGGATCTGGCAGGTAGAACTTACCAAGGTGCATGCACCTGTAAAGTTTGGTGGCTGCAAGTGGAAAGACTTCCATGTTGTAATTAAGATTTAAACTATCCTGACAAATAGACCAACTAAAATCAATAAATCAATAAGCCCTCCTGATCTATTGATCTTTACCTAATAATAAGTTATTCACTGAAGGAGGTCACCCTGGCTTACCACAGGCTATTTGACGGTAAAAAAATTATTTCATTTACCTTTTTTCTGGTTCCTTCTTTAAACAGTCGGAGACAAATTTTCGGAAAACTTTACTATAGTTTTTATACTGATCTTTATCCTCGGCCCCTGCGTCTAATGATGGTGGATCATTTTGTAATGTCAACATTAATACCTGTAATAATCAAAAATATAATCAGGTGTTGTTTTGTTGTTTTATTAAAATCATACAATTTATAACAGAAGAACCAATCATTTTCTTTGACCCTCAAGACTTAAGCTGCTAATTTGAACACTCCGTTTTAAAGGATTTAGTTTAAACATATTTTATTTTATCAATTTTTACAAGCATGTAACATTTTTACATCACAATATATATGGATTGGAAAACAAGCATAACACTTATATTAATAATAAAGGATTTAAATAGCAAAATTCAAAACTTGAGCTACAAAGAGTAAAGATCCTGGTCAGTTTTAATTGATGTGACTCTATACTGAAGGCAAATGCTAAATGATTTTGGTTCCTTTCTTTAAAGGCATGTTAGTTTGGAAACAGATTATCCTTGTGATGTAGTACAATAAAACATGGTTTATCATTTAAATGCATCATTATTAATAAATCAAGCCCATATCAGCCTTTGTAACAATATTACATCTAAATACATAGCATGTATTATTCAACAACAGCATGCTCTCATAACTATGTAACATGAAATCTGCCATGACTAAATCTCTTGGTTTTAGAATATTTAAACATAACATATCATACATACAAAGGCATTGTTTACCAGGCAAATATAGATACAGAAAAAAAAAAAAGTTATATCTGCCTACTTTCATAGGAGGATATTTATGATATGGTGCTGTTCCTGTCGCTAGTTCTATGGCAGTGATTCCTAAACTCCAAATATCTGCTTTAAAATCATATCCAGTCACCTGCAATATGTACACAATATATGAGTCACGACATGACAAAACAAATAGTGCGTTTGCGACCAGCATGGATCCCGACCAGCCTGCGCATCTGCGCAGTCTAATCAGAACCCATGCTGTTCGCTATCAGTTTCTCTACTTATAATAGAGTTTGAAAGCGAACAGCATGGATCCTGATCAGACTGCGCGAATGGTCTGGATCCATGCTGGTCGCAAACACACTATGTTGGTTTTGTCATTGCGCGGCTCATATCTGTTATAAATGAAGAAATCATCCAACATATTTCAATTATACCAATTACTTATTTCAAACAAAACATAAATAGAAATTGTTCTTCAAAATGTCTTTCCAATAATTTTATTTGTATTTTATTGAGTATGCCAAATAAACCTTAAAATAAAATCACTAAAAGAAATAAGTCTTTCATCAACTTTTGCTCTTTTAAACTGAACTTACAATTCTGTAAATAGTTTGTTCAGAAAGGCCATATTTCTGTTTTAGCATATTTACAATCAGAAATGGGGTCAACTTTAATACCATGGAAAATTTTGAGATAAATTTTACATTTAACTAATATACAGTCTTAAACTTTACAATCTATGAATCTTCACACTTCTAGTAAAAAGTAACAAAAACAATCAAGATATAGATCTATATAATACATTGATGCGCCTACAGTATAACGCTAACATTTAGCGCGTCTTTACACTATGTTTGTATAACGCTTATGATGTCACGTCAAAATATATGCACGACCGTGCAATACCATATTTACGGAGTCGAAAATCGGCACGGGTGTGTGATAAATGTATTTATCAAATTTCATACCTGCTCCATGACTTCTGGTGCCATCCAACAAGGGGTACCAACAAATGTGTGTCGCACCGCATCTCTAGTTTGATCCTTCCCTGTTGCCAACCATGCAGATACACCAAAGTCTACAATAAATATTAATCATCTACGATCAACATTTATTTTCACTAAGGTTAAACAAACACTGACACTGAAAGAGGTTTTAAACACTCATCTTTCAGGTCATATTCAAAAGTATCAACTACATTGTGTTTGATTTTTTTAGCCATGTTTAAGTAAAACTGACAATATTAAAGGTGATATGGCAACTTTCAGCAGAAGAGGAAGACCTAAGGTGTCCCTCCCTGTATTATGTCAGATCAGGCTCCTGAGATGATTTTGGCTAACCGTGGTGGTACAAAGTTTGCTAATCAGAGGGAGCCTATTTTGAAATTTTCCCTCAAAATGACAAGTGGTTTTGCCCAGAGAGAAAGATGGGATAGGTCCATTCAAGATATTTTAAGTGACAAGGGTAAAAGTTCTGAGGTATGATCTTTATTAAGATACATCATGCGATCAAACGTCCATTCAAGATATTTAGCATGGTAAAGGTTAAAGCTCTTTAGTATGATCTTTATCAAGATACAATCAAACATTCTATTGATAAAAGACAACAAAATATAGCTTTATACACTTTCATAAATAAATGAAAATTAATGGTCAAACATGTTGTATGAGATGTGTTCAAAAACGCATGTTTTCATCGTCATCTCTATCAATTAACAACTCCACACTAAGATATTAAATCAAGTATAAAATATAGTATTAACCTGCTATATATACCATCCCATCCTTGCCAAGTAACACATTTCCTGCCTTTATATCCCTGAAATGATGTACACCAAATATATATTGAGCTGAGCATATTCTATAAGAATTTATTAAAACAAGTAAATATAGCAATTTACTGATCATTTGCCAGCATATGTATTTTCTTAAAAAGTCAATTATACATTTATGTTGCATTTAAAAAACAACATGTGTCCAAAGAACATGGATGCCTCCATGACATGGGCTTTAAGTTGGCAAAACTTTTTAAGGTGTTTATATTTAAGTTTTAACGCAAATTTATTATGCACCATTGCACTGAGGCCACATGATATGAACAGAGATTAGAACTTGGTTATTAATAATATAGGGTTTTACAATGTGTAGCAAGTAAAAACTACACACAAGAATACATCAGGAAAAACACTAACAACCTGATATGTGACTTTTATTTTACAAAAAAAATACACGTAAACAATATTAAACACAATATGTAAATTACATCTGTATTATTCTATCCTTTGAAGATAATAATTTCAATTTCAGGTAACTTACCTGTGAATTTGTCCGTTACTATGGAAATATTCAAGTCCTCTGAGAACTTCTTTAAGAATGGTTGCTATGGTAGCCTCATCAAAAACACCATTTGTACAATTACCTGTTCTCATCTTGGCTTTAATTATGTCCAACATAGAACCTGAAGATAAATATGCTTAAAATCTTCAAAAAGACTGAATCAATGGATAGATTATGTTGGGGGAACAATGGTACAGTGGGCAAATGGTTAATTTGTCTGCCTCTCATCAAAGGGATCGGGGGTTTGAGCCCTACTTGGGTAACAACCTTGTTTCCTCATATGACAACCCTAGTTCTGGTCAGTCTCAGAAAGTGGACTCAAGATGGCTTCAAATTACTTCAGCCTTTCATTTGTTATTTGTTTGCTTTCATGGCACCCCAACACAATGCCATATGGCACCAAAACAGGAAAAAGATGATTTTGGCTAACCTCAGGTGTTAAAAACTTAAAGCAACACCATGGGTCAAAACCACCTCACATGCTGGAGCTAAGAGATGCATAGACTCCAGTAATTTGAATCCATTTAGTCATCTCTAACAATAACACAGAGATAAATGGTGGTTGCAAATCTGATGTCTCAATTCTTAAAGGCAACAGCTCAGCCATAAGGGGATTCAGCCTTTCATCACAAATGATCTAAAACAAATTTAAATGTGTTAAAACTTACATACGATACCTACCAACTACCTTACATGTTTCCACCTAACCCATTAAAAACAATTATGCTATTTTCTCAGCTACTATTATTATTACAATAAATATACAATCTTAAATGTTTATAGGAATATGATCAATAAACTTATAAAGTTATGAGCATGAAAATGTTTTATTATCTGAGAAACTTCTAAAATAAATGTCTAATATATTTATATACAACAGCTGATCCTGGAATAAAATACTTCAGAAAACAAGAGTTTGAAGCTCTTCAATCATCATGTGAAATGTACAATTTTAACATTTAGAATATTTATACACATTTCTATTGTTTATCAACACTGCTAAGGTCATATGGTATTATTCCGGTTCTAACTGGTTAAAGAAACCAACTTGATGACCCATTAAGCGATATTGCGGTCACGGCAAGCATCATTGTATAACTAACAGCATTTTTGACAACGAGTTCCACAAGATAACAAACAAAGTTCACTATCTTTGACATTTTTTTTACTGAATGTTACAAATACTGGCTAGAAGTCCTCCATGAATATACTGAATGTTCCCCCACAATATTGATGGCCTTGTGGTAAAGGTGTCTGCTTTGCTACCCAAGAATCATAGATTATTTTGAAAAACTTATCAGTAATTTAACAGTTAAGAACATTCAAAGTTAAGAACAAGAAATCACCTCCAGCACACAGCTTCATCACCACCCAGAGTTCATCCTTCACCACAAATGATGTATGATAGCTGACAACATTCTCATGTTTACACTGGCTCATAGCCTGGATCTCTTTCTACAATATAAGTGTAATGATATTATTTCACTGGCTCACAGTCTATATATCTTTACTAAATAAGTGTAAAAAATAAGATTTCACTGGCTCACAGTCTATATATCTTTACTAAATAAGTGTAAAAATATATTATCATGTTTACACTGGTTTACAGTCTATATATCATTATACAAAATAAGTGTAAAAATATATTCTCACATGGGTGAAAGTTGGAAATTTTAAAAATCCTGAAAATCCTGAAATTAGCATTTTTTCTATAGTTTTACATAGGAAATAGACGGCTTTCAGGAGATTGAAAATCCTGATGTTCTCATGTTTACACATTTTATAGCCTGGATTTCTTTCTACAAAAAAGTGTCATTTTGAATGTTACTATTCTAGAGTTGAGCTGGTATACACCATGAATTATATCAGTACAAAATACATGGATACATGTAGGACTTAATTATCAAAGTATACAATAGATTTACTCAGATATTGGTAGCAAACTCATCAGACATATTTATATTTTTTTACCTTGGCTGCCAATTCATTGATTTACTGAAGAGGGCCAATTAACATTACCTGTAATTTCTGGGAAAATCACTAACACTTGTTTGGTTTGAAAATTACACAGTACATGTACATTGTTTAAATTTATACTGCAGCATCACATTATCTGATCTTTTTCTTGTAGAAAAAAGTTTTACTTCAAAACAGTCTGATAATTATAAAAACCAACAACAATTTCATTTATGCAAAAAATGACCTTTTCAATTTGTTTAATAATTTTAACCAATCATCAGCTATCATGCTTTCAATTTTCTCTAGTATATTTTATAACCTCAGAAATTTTATTCAATAGTTTCTAACCAGCATGTCCTTAAATTAATTATTGTTTGTTTGTTTGTTTCATTTTACGCCTTTTCCCAACAGTATTTCAGTCATATAGGCGGGTAGTTTTCTAACCATCGTTCCTGGAGAGTTACACCAGTACTAGACTACCTTCCTCCATGCTAAACTACCAAATCATCTCCCGGGGATCAAACCAACGCCAGGGAGGTAACTGGATTAGAAGTCATCGACTCTAACCCCTCGGCCACGGAGGCGGTAATTATTGTTTGATGATGTTAGATAAAGTTAGGAGTATTTTCTTCCTCAACTTACCAAGAGTTCTTCTACAGTGGTGTTGCATTTTTCTAAGTTGATACGCTTGATTGCACATAACTCATTCCGTGGCTTACAGACTGCTGCTTGAACAACAGCAGTAGCTCCAGCACCTGTAGTCAATAATAAAATCATTAAAATATAAACCTTCCCATTACAGGTTAACTTAGTTGTAAAACAAGTTTTCACAACTTGTATAAATCACTTTTGAGTATGCTTCCTGAAACTAACCAGTACTGGAAAAGACAATAAAATGTAAATGTAGATTAAAGGACATGTTAAAATAATAATAAACTTTCAGTTCCTTACATCCATGACCAATGAGTGACAAAATTAAACTCACACTTTAAAATGTTATGACAGGTGCTTTTTCCAGTCTTTTGTGAATGGGGCTTAGTGCCATAAGAACACAGTCCTTTATAATGCTTTTCAAAAATTAGCTATTTATTTGGGAAAGTAGTTTAAATATTAGTTGGAAAATGACATGATTCATGATAACACCTTATTGTTTTAGTCTCATTGTTTAATGACTCTATTTCTAATGTTTTTATTCATTTGCCAATTTATCAGTAACTACATTTTGACAATTGTGGATTTCCATAAAACAATTGTGAAAAAAGATATGTTTTAGCTTTGTGAATGGGGCCCTATTTTGAGCCCTAAAAGTATTTGATAAAATAACCCTGTATGATGATTCCCTATTAATACATGTTGCAATTACAGACATAAAAACAGTAAGAAAATACTACTCTATAAAAATATCTCAGTAATCAAAGAATAATTGCAATTTGTTTAAGTGACACTGATAACTTCTTTACTTGTTTCATTTGTCACTAACTCTATATACACATTTAACTTGATGTACTCTATAACACGCACAAAATAAAGTCATCAATTCTTAACACAAAAATATATTGTGTTGTGGAAAAAAATACTACTCAGTTAAATTCTATCCATTTTTAAATACCTTAAATTATGTATATATTGTTGCTGGTCCTATAATGAACAAGATTTATCATTTTCATTTCTACAATAACAGCATTTTAGTTGTTTCTTATAGTGATTTAAACAGCTGCTTATGGTACCAATACAATTTACAACTAATGAATGTGTCTTTCCAAAGAATAAATTCACTATGGCGGGGAGTGGGTGGTGGGGGGCATGAATCTCACAATACTGATTGAATGATGGAGCTACATCTATAAGCAGCACCTTAATGGTATGTTTTCTCGTAAGGTATGCTTAATACTCATGGTTTTGGCACTTGCGGTTCAGAAATGAATCTACTTTGTAGCTCTGATAGCCTATGACAGAATTCAAATTTAAATGCGATAAAAAAGATAAATATCTGTTGTTCTTTGTATTTTCCTAAATATTAAAGTAAATCCAGAAAAATGTGTTAAAATTTCTTCACAAATTTAATCATACTATAGTATAGTTTAATTGAATCATAAAACACAAATACAGATAATGCATTTTAAACACTTGATTGGCACTTATGATTTGAAGTGATATGTAGCCTAAAATCATTACAATATAGTGACCAGTCTGTAGCAACCAATCAAATTCCCAGATATTATGAGAAAGTTCATCCATAGGTTACAAAACACAGGTCAGTATACACTTACTGGTATTCAAATATAAACTAGAAATGTGTCATCATGCCACGGATGCCCCCGCATGCAGCCAAAATTTCAGATGGTGCATTAATTATTTTTTTCATTTTAAGTTCAAAGCCCTTAAAACTTTTCAATGTTAACACAAACCATTTCCATACAATGTTCAAGGCACTGAAATTATTCAGTCTTAACCTTTTAGAAATAGCATATTGCATATTTGTAGCCAAAATAATTGCTAAAAGAATGAGTGCTGAAACTGAAAGTTCAAAATTTTTCCAACATTCAAGAAAGATAAGTTTGTCCAAAATCATTGAACCACGACCAAATTCAAACTTAAACTGCTTATTCCTAAGATGTATCTATATTATTTTCAAAGTGAAAGGGACATAACTCTGCCAAAAAATCATCAAACCATGACCAAATTCCAACTTGACCTGCCCATTCCTTTGACATATCCATATGTCAAATTAAAGTTGAATATGTAACACTGTTGGGTAGATAATGAACAGAAACTGTAAATTTCATATTATTTTCAAAGTGAAAGGGGCATTACTCTGCCAAAAATCATTGAACCATGACCAAATTCGAACCTGGCCTGGGCATTCCAAAAACATATCCATATGTCAAATTTGAGTTGAATGTGTTGTACCATTGGGGAGATAATAAACGGAAACTGAAAATTTCATATTACTTTCAAAGTGAAAGGGGCATAACTCTGCCAACAAGAGCCACCGCCGGGCGGGGGTTGCAAACGCTCGACTTTTTACTTTTTCTAAACGCAAACATAGAAAGGTTTGAACATATCTTAATGTTTCCTTTTAATAAATTTAGTTGGTCTGTCTTGTCACATAAGTTTTGTTTATATATTTTGTATATATATATGAATAGAAACATTAAGCAAATTTCTAAAAATAGCAACATTAGGCAATTTCTTAAAATAGCAACATGAAGCAATTTCTTAAAATAGCAACATGACGCAATTTCTAAAAATAGCAACAATGACGCAATTTCTAAAAATAGCAACAATGATGCAATTTCTAAAAATAGAAAAAATGACGCAATTTCTAAAAATAGCTACAATGACGCAATTTCTAAAAAAAGCAACAATGATGCAATTTCTAAAAATAGCAACAATGATGCAATTTCTAAAAAAAGCATCAATGACGCAATTTCTAAAAATATAAAATGACGCAATTTCTAAAAATAGCTACAATGACGCAATTTCTGAAAATAGCAACAATGATGCAATTTCTAAAAATAGCAACAATTACGCAATTTCTATAAATAGAAACAATCGCGCAATTTCTAAAAATAGAAAAAATGATGCAATTTCTAAAAATAGAAAAATATGACGCAATTTCTAAAAATAGCAAGAATGACGCAATTTCTATCAATAGAAACAATGATGCGATTTCTAAAAAATAGAAAAAATGACGCAAATTCTAAAAATAAAAAAAATGACGCAATTTCTAAAAATAGCAACAATGATGCAATTTCTAAAAATAGAAAAAATGACGCAATTTCTAAAAATAGCAACAATGATGCAATTTCTAAAAATAGAAAAAATGACGCAATTTCTAAAAATAGCAACAATGATGCAATTTCTAAAAATAGAAAAAATGACGCAATTTCTAAAAATAGAAACAATGACGCAATTTCTAAAAATAGAAACAATGACGCAATTTCTAAAAATAGAAAAAATGACGCAATTTCTAAAAATAGCAACAATGATGCAATTTCTAAAAATAGAAAAAATGACGCAATTTTTAAAAATAGAAAAAATGACGCAATTTCTAAAAATAGAAAAAATGACGCAATTTCTAAAAATAGAAAAAATGATGCAATTTCTAAAAATAGAAAAAATGACGCAATTTCTAAAAATAGAAAAAATGACGCAATTTCTAAAATTAGAAAAAAATGACGCAATTTCTAAAAATAGCAACAATTTCTAAAAATAGCAACAATGATGCAATTTCCTAAAATAGAAAAAATGACGCAATTTCTAAAAAATAAAAAAAATGACGCAATTTCTAAAAATAGAAAAAATGACACAATTTCTAAAAATAGAAACAAGGACGCAATTTCTAAAAATAGCAACAATGACGCAATTTCTAAAAATAGAAACAATGACACAATTTCTAAAAATAGAAATAATGATGCAATTTCTATAAATAGAAAAAATAGAAAGAATAGAAAGAATGACGCAATTCTATAAATAGAAACAATGACCCAATTCTATAAATAGAAACAATGACGCAATTTCTAAAAATAGCACCAATGATGCAATTTCTAAAAATAGAAACAATGACGCAATTTCTAAAAATAGCAACAATGATGCAATTTCTAAAAATAGAAACAAGAGGGCCATGATGGCCCTGAGGTCGCTCACCTGTATATAGCCCCCCCCCGGGTCAATTTTTACCCAAGGGCTTTTATTTGAACAGACTTGGTAGACACCCATAAGAAGATGTTTCATGCTAAACATCTAAGTTCTAGCTCATTGGGTTTTTTAAAAGAAGATTTTTAAGTTTTTACTATACACATATAGTTAAAAACAATGACACCCCTGGGGCAGGGCCAGTTTTGACCCCCGGGCTTTTATTTGAACAAACTTTGTAGATATTTACTTAAAGATGTTTCATGTATAATATCTAAACTCAAGCTATTTGGGTTTTTTCAAAGAAGATTTTTAAGTTTTTGCTATACACATATAAGGAAAATCAATGACCCCCGGGGCAGGGCCAGTTTTGACCCCAGGGCTTTTATTTGAACATACTTGGTAGACACCCATTAGAACATGTTTCATGCTAAATATCTTAGCTCTAGCTCTTTGAGTTCTTTAAAAGAAGATTTTTTAAGTTTTTACTATATGCATATAGGGAAAATCAATGACCCCCTGGGGCGGGGCCAATTTTGACCCCAGGGCTTTTATTTGAACAAACTTGGTAGACACTCATTAGAACATGTTTCATGCTAAATATCTTAGCTCTAGCTCTTTGGGTTCTTTAAAAGAAGATTTTTTAAGTTTTTACTATATGCATATAGGGAAAATGTATGACCCCCTGGGACGGGGCCAATTTTGACCCCAGGGCTTTTATTTGAACAAACTTGGTAGACATTCACTAGAAGATGTTTCATGCCAAATATCTAAGCTGTAGCTCTTACGGTTCTTTAAAAGAAGATTTTTTAAGTTTTTACTATATGCATATAGGGAAAATCAATGACCCCCGGGGCGGGGCCAATTTTGACCCCAGGGCTTTCATTTGAACAAACTTGGTAGACACTCACTAGAAGATATTTCATGTCAAATATCTTAGCTCTAGCTCTTTGGGTTCTTTAAAAGAAGATTTTTTAAGTTTTTACTATATGCATAATTATAGGGAAAATCTATGACCCCCTGGGGCAGGGCCAATTTTGACCTCAGGGCTTTTATTTGAACAAACTTGGTAGACACTCATTAGAAGATGTTTCATGCTAAATATCTTAGCTCTAGCTCTTTGGGTTCTTTAAAAGAAGATTTTTTAAGTTTTTACTATATGCATATAGGGAAAATCAATGACCCCCTGGGGCGGGACCAATTTTGACCCCAGGGCTTTTATTTGAACAAACTTGGTAGACATTCACTAGAAGATGTTTCATGCCAAATATCTAAGCTCTAGCTTTTACAGTTCTTTAAAAGAAGATTTTTTAAGTTTTTACTATATGCATATAGGGAAAATCAATGACCCCCTGGGGCGGGGCCAATTTTGACCCTAGGGCTTTTATTTGAACAAACTTGGTAGACACTCATTAGAAGATGTTTCATGCCAAATATCTAAGCTCTAGCTCTTACGGTTCTTTAAAAGAAGATATTTAAAGATTTTTCTTTCGGTTGCCATGGCAACCAGAGTTCTGCATGAAATGGAATTCTTTGAACAATCTTGATAGAGCTTCATACAAAGAGTATTCCTGCCAAGTTTCATTAACATTGGCCTTGCGGTATCATAGAAGATGTCCTTAGAATATTTAAAATGTGGACGGACGACAGACGACGGACGCCATTTGGTTGGCCATCCTAAAAGCTCACCTGCACTTTGTGCAAGGTGAGCTAAAAATGACGCAATTTTTAAAAATAGAAAAAATGACGCAATTTCTAAAAATAGAAAAAATGACTCAATTTCTAAAAATAGCAACAATGATGCAATTTCTAAAAATAGAAAAAATGTCGCAATTTCTAAAAATAGAAAAAATGACGCAATTTCTAAAATTAGAAAAAAATGACGCAATTTCTAAAAATAGCAACAATTTCTAAAAATAGCAACAATGATGCAATTTCCTAAAATAGAAAAAATGACGCAATTTCTAAAAAATAAAAAAAATGACGCAATTTCTAAAAATAGAAAAAATGACACAATTTCTAAAAATAGAAACAAGGACGCAATTTCTAAAAATAGCAACAATGACGCAATTTCTAAAAATAGAAACAATGACACAATTTCTAAAAATAGAAATAATGATGCAATTTCTATAAATAGAAATAATAGAAAGAATGACGCAATTCTATAAATAGAAACAATGACCCAATTCTATAAATAGAAACAATGACGCAATTCTATAAATAGAAACAATGACGCAATTCTAGTTGTTGTTGTTGTTGTAAATATATATATATACAGACACACACACACACACACCAATAAATATATAATTATGGTCATTTAATGCACAAATCTGAGAAAATTCAGTAATTTAACCTTCAAGGTCAAGGTCATTAAAGAGCCCAAGCAAATTTGGGTTTGATAAACAACAAGGTCTGGTCCTTAAGAATGTTCTCTTATAATATGAAGTTAATCCCTTCAATAATAGCAAAGTTACAGTCAGTTACCGCCAAAACAATGAAAATTTCAATAATTTGACCTTCAAAGACAATGTCATTAATGAGTGAAGGTCAAGGTCTTTCGGTATATTTTTAACAGTAATCTTTGAAGATTATTATGTTCAAGTTTCAAGACAATCCATTCAAAAATAACAAAGTTACAGCCAATAAAAGCCAAAAAAATGAAAATTTCAATAATTTGACCTTCAAAGTCAAGGTCATTTATGAGTGAAGGTCAAGGTCTGGCTGGTTATTTTTAAGGGATATCCTTAAAGATTATTATGTTCAAGTTTGAAGACAATCCATTCAAAAATAACAAAGTTACAGCCAATAACAGCATGAACAAGCAAAAATTGGACTTTTAACCTTGAAGGTCAAGGTCATTTATGGATGAAGGTCAAGGTTAGTGTGGTCTACTGAAAGATCTTGTCCCAAGGGTTGTTGTGGCCAAGTATGAAGACAATACACCAAGAAATAAAAAAGTTATGATCCAGGTACAAGTTTGCGGACGGCAATGGCAACGGCAATGTCAACGCCGACCTGACTATAACAATACCTCTACTTTTTTTTTCAAAAAAATAAAAGTCGAGCTAAAAATCATCGAACCATGACCAAATTCGAACTTCACCTGTATTTTCTCATGACATATCCATATGTCAAATTTGAGTTGAATGTGTCCAACCGTTCTTAAGATAATGAACGAAAACTGATGATGACGGAATGACAGAATGACGGAAGGATGGAAGGACGGAACAGGGTAACACTATATGCCCCGGCCATTACATGGCGGGCCGGGGGCATAAAAATCTTCCTACTGATCATGCATTGCTAGTTATGATGTTTTCCTTGTTCAGAGTGTCTTAAACAAGTGTGCTTTTTGTCTATAGGGCAAAAACTACTACACAGAAATGTTACGAACAGTTCATTCACGCCAGTTTAGTCCTCAGCCTCACGATAATAAGAGGAAAACAGGATACCCGGAAGGTCTGTGATACATATACAATTAACTGTTACTAATTAACAAAAAGTTATTATATCCATTGTCTGAGAATAACTAGAATGATGTCAGATTTGGTCTACTTATTGTTTTACAATATATGTCTTCAGCATTGATGAAGAACAAGGGCTGTCGGTAGGACAGCACGCTCGACTATTCTAAGTGCTGGTAGTAAAAGAGCCTTGATAATGTTAAATTTTTTAAGTTTACAAAAGGGCTAATTTTTTTAATAAATTCATGTTGTAGGCCTTAGAGAGAGTCTAATTATACAGTATTGGCTTGACTTTTCGGAAGGTAATGTCACAAGGGTGTTTTATCGAGTATAATAATACTAATTACCTATGAATACATAAATTTGACAGAAAAGGTACAAAGGCTTGTTATTAAGATGTTTTATCAAGTAAATCACTGCTTTATTATTATGAATGCATAAAATTGTCCCAAAAAAGGCACAAACCCTTCAGTAGTTATTGAGATAACAGCTTACAAGCAAAATTTTACCATGAATTTCTAAGTTGAAAAAGGGGAGAAAAATCAGCCTAAATGCAAGATAGAATTATGGATCTTTGTCAGTGACCTACAATTATGACCCTAAATGCATATGTGAAGTTTTAAATAAATATCTTTAATAGTTATTGAGATATGTAAAACTTGCATGTAAACATTAACCAAGAGACTAAGTAGAAAAGGGGATATGAATCAGCCTTAATGCAAGATAGAGTTATGGAACTTGGTCAGTGACATACAATTATGACCCTCCAATTATGACCCTTAGTGCATGTGTAAAGTTTCATGTAAATATCTTTGAAGACCTTTAACCTTTAACCAAAATTTCTAAGTTTCAAAGGGGCAAAT
This sequence comes from Ruditapes philippinarum, assembly GCF_026571515.1. Taxonomy (NCBI): domain Eukaryota; kingdom Metazoa; phylum Mollusca; class Bivalvia; order Venerida; family Veneridae; genus Ruditapes; species Ruditapes philippinarum. The sequence goes on from NW_026853824.1 coordinate 128,484, forward strand.
AATTCTGCAAATATTGCAGACAGAGTTATGCAATTTTGCAAACTGATGAACATTGTTACTATAAAAAAGTATTTTAAATTTCAATTGAATATCTCAAGCAATAATTGAGATATTTGACTTTACAAAAAAACTTTAACCAAAATTTCTAAGTTCCAAAGGGGCATAATTCTGTCAGTATTGTAGGCAGAGTTATCCAACTTGTCAATCTGATGTACCTTGTTACTATAAATAAGTATTGTAAGTTTCAATTGAATATCTCAAGCAATAATTGAGATATTTGACTTTACAAAAAACTTTAACCAAAATTTCTAAGTTAAAAAGGGGCATAATTCTGCCAATATTGTAGGCAGAGTTATCCAACTTGTTAATCTGATGTACCTTGTTACTATAAATAAGTATTGTAAGTTTCAATTGAATATCTCAAGTAATAATTGAGATATTTGACTTTACAAAAAACTTTAACCAATGCAGACGCCGACGCGGACGCTGACGCGACTACAATAGCTCTCATATTCTTCGAATAGTCGAGCTAAAAATGAAAATGTCATAAGAGATTTCAAGTCATTTTGGCCCAAAGACATATCAACGGCCCCAAATTACCAAAGACGTTTTGGCCCTGGACTATGGCCCTTTACCAAATTGGCCCCATATTTTATTAACAATAAGTCTTACCTTTACGTGTTTTATACCAGAGTTTTAATAACATTTCTTAAATGAATGAATAAAAGGAATGAGAGACTTAATTGAATAATGAAATTATGATGTTGTAAAAGAATGAGGCTAAAATAGTAGTTATCAAAACAAACAGAACATAAACCTTATTTAGCAAAACAGTACACAAACACTGAAACAGATTTTTATCTGTTTATTATCAACAATATTAAAAAAAATTTGAACGATTAAAAAGCAAGACACAGAACAATACATGAAACAAACATTTATTATCAACAACTATTAAATTAATAGTAAGTGACCACTTTGACAACACATAACAGTTAAAAAATTATACTTGTACTTTCATGAAATAAAAGAAACAATACAAATGTAACCACACATTTTTATAAATAGCATTTTTTATGATAAAAGTGACAGATTTTTAATCAGAACATTACAATAATAATTCAAAATATTATCAAGAAATAATAACAAATCATAACTTAATTTTTTTTGGAAGTTTTCTTTGATATTATTTACCGCTAATTAGCAATAAGCTATAAATAATTCATTTGTTACACCCTGAAAAAATAACATTTATGATTTATCTTAATAGTAAAATTAAGAGATCCAGTAGATAATGTATTATTAATTAAGGATTAATTAAAGCTAGTGTCTTAATTGTTTGTGTGCCATCAATCAATCAAAATTATAACCATTTTAAGTATGAAAATTCCTTTTTAAATGTCATAAAAAGGGGCCGAAACATCTCGCGGAAAAGGGCTGAAACGTCTAGGGGCCAATTTTTGCACAGGGCTGGCACGTCCTGTTTGCTCTGACATGGTTTTAAAGTTGTTTAATTTATATAGAGATAAAACTGAAAAAAACTTGTCACCATTATTTGAAAACGCGCATTACCGTTACCTGAACCAATTTTTGCATGAATTTTTGTAGCAACCAGTATCTTTGTTGACTGTCCTGTATTTGGTGCAGTCAAAATCTGGTTCCATCCAGTGAAATTTGTACATGTGCCAGTTTGATTTAAGTTCAATTGTCATAAAATTTGTGATTGTCCGCTTAATTTTTTGTACAAATCAGAATACCCAATACATTAATTATTATGTGAATCATTCAGTTATAGGACAATGCACTAATTAGCATGCCATGTAGTCCTAATGAGTATGATAAATCAAGGAACATAATGATAAATGAAAACACATTATGAAAGTTATGCATGCATGCATGACAAATAAAAAAAGTTTCTCTTTCGTAAGAAAATATGAAATGACATTCATTTTGTATAATAGCAAAAGTTGTAAATAAACATTACCAATAACGTCCTTTAATTCATAATCTTCTCGTTTGTTCGACCATGGTACTTCACTCATGGTGAATTTGTGTTTGAGGAAGTTCACGACTGAACAACCTTGACCCTGAGACGGTGTCTATGTAAATTACGCGAAACAGGTAAAACGCCATTAAATGTTGGCTTTCTTACACCGCTAAATAATTCCGATCTGCTTCACAATGGTCATAATTAATGATTTGTTTCGCTACTTTGAGCAATGCCAATAAAATCACTGTGATATTGGTTTTATAAACTGCAAAAATAATATGCCAATTTCAATTTTCAAAACCTGGAAAACAGAAATAACGTTATATTCTGGTCCAAGATAAAACTTGAATCGAAAAAAAAAATATCAATCAGGCCTGCATATTTGAAAAGAGTGAGACTAAATAAAAGGATTGGAGCACCACACTAAATAACCGGGTATTCCGGTATATAATACCGGGTCAAAGGCGCTTGAATCGTAAAAATGCCAAAATCTTGCTTTTTTTACGCAAAACGGAATGAAACTTTAATAGGTCTAGTTCATCTTTTCACACTGATTTATGTATGATAATGCATGAAAAATGTTAAAATCAGCGACAAAACGATATTTATCTATTTTGTGATCATGATTTCTGCAAGCGTCTAGAGGTACTGCTCCAATCCTGTATTGAGCTAAATCCTATTTTTATTTGAAACACATATTTGATTGCTAATTGCCGTAATGTTTGAATAATACCACAACCGTAAGAATTACTATTCGAAGCGTGTCCACGGGGCAAGACTGTCCCTACATTCACCTGTTCTGTACATAATTCTGTATAATCACTGACAGATCTAACAAAGCAGACGAAGTTAAAGACAGAAAATGACTTTTTTTCTTATTTATTAGTATAGGGGATTCTATCGATATTCAATATATTTGCGTTCAAATACACAGGTGCGCAAGTAAACATAGTTAAATAATATTTTATTGTATAAATATACACACAAATCGGGTTTACGAAAATTTTTGTTAATTATCGAAACCTGACACAACAAAAATATAAAATTTTTTCTCAATTATACAAACATAACGATGAAATGTACATAAAAAGGGGGTTTAATTGTCCCAAAAGTTCAAAAACAACATTTTTCGGGGGCCCCTTCCTTTGGGGTTTAAACTAAAATTTAAAAAAATTTAAAAAAAAAAGTCTTAAAATGTTTGTTGTTTTTCTTTACTTGAACAAGAGTAGCTCTGCTAATGTCCAATGAATTTGCGTCAAAATACACTTGCACTTAGGTTTACATATTGACAACTTCACCCTGGATGAACAAGTTTTGTCACGTGACCACAAATGCAAACGCCGGTTTTCCATTTCAGCAATTACGGACCCGATTTCAGGTAATTATTTGAAGATATCTTTTTTTCTACTGCATCCACAAAATTAATATGAAATTAGGCAAAGCCTATGAACGGGGAAGTCGTTAAAAATTTCTTTCATTTTTTCCGTTTTAAAGGTGTCATTCGGTATTACATGCACCGCTTCCGTTTTCACTCGGAATACTCGACGATTATCATTTATCCGAAAAGTTGAGATTTGTTCCGTTATCGGAATACCCCGGCTATTATCATTGAGTTACATTGTAAATGGCGGCGCCCGACTAGAACTGACACCGAAAATTTCATCGATAGGTATAGAATTCTATATATTTTTTAATTGTTTTTTATTTGATTTTCTTTTAAATATACACGTGTAGTCTATAGCCGGGCAAGCGAAAGCCCGGACCCGCTTCGCGGGCCCGGTCTTTGATTCCCCTGTATGACCTAGACCTTAGGACGCGGCGTTAATTGAGCTTTTATTTTATGTATGTAGTAATTGCGAGGCTTCTGTGATTTTTTAGAACACTTCGAAACAAATGTTCTTTTTGGTAGGCAAACGCCGATAGGTTTTACCTTTTCTTATCTTTTTTGTTCACTGGAAACCTGTGTTGAGGAAAAATAATAAAAGATATATGTTTTTTTTACAAGTAATTTTCGTACCTAACTTATTCATAATTTCATTAGCAAGGTTATATTCGAGATAAACCCATATTTTCCACTTGTTGTCGATTTTGCAAACGTTCGTTTGATTATGTAAAATGGGCAAGACGTCGGTGTCATTTGAAAAATATATGCAAGCACCCGTTGATATCTTTTTGAAACGCTGAACTATATTTGTCTCATGTCCAGAGTTCCTCATCATATTAAAAACATTTCATTGCAAAACTGATTCTAATAACATTCTGGCCACTACGCCCCATGGTTTCCAGATTTATTGAATCTGTCGGAAGCTCAACCGTTAATTATGTCTTCTATGGTTACAAACGTGTTAACAACAACCAAAAATCTCAGATATGTCATCCAAATCCAGGTGTTCTGAAATTGACTGCATGGTTGCCTATCGACAGACAGCTTTTAGAGAAAAAAGTTTTTTCAAAACTTCTTACATAAACCCAGCCTGGAGAACTGGTACTTTCAGAAAGATTACTCCAGTAAATTAAGACAATTTATGATATGGTGTCGTCAAAAGAATATAGATTCATTCACAGCATCCTTAAATACTTGGGTGCTGAACTTTTTATCAGATTTGTACAATAAAGGTTTACAGTAGGTTACCACTGCTAATTATCTGCAGTTTTTTACCTCCAGTAGATAGCACACCTATTGGTCAACATCCGTTTGTTATCAGATAATTAAAAGTATTCAATTTTAAGAACTCCTGTAACAAAGTTGTTGCCTGAATGGGGATTTGCCTAAAGTTCTTAGTTCACTAACAAACATTTTCCTTTTGAACCTTTGAGAAAAAAACATCAATTGAATTTTTAACATATAAAGTTGTTTTTCTTACAGCTATCACGACATTCAGGGGAGCCAGCCACCTTCAAGCGTTAACATTAAAGGAGGAGCTATTTCTGTGAAGGCAGATGGGGAAACTTTTTAGCAGACAAGGTTTGGCTAAACAGCATAGACCGCTGGTCATTCATCAGCAAAAATTTTTGTAAACCAGCTTTTTAAGAACCATCCAAGAAGAGCAAGTTGCTATCTATCTTAAAAGAACTAAAATCCTTCAGACGTAAAGATTAAACAAGTTTATTTCTGACAATAAAATGTACCTCATTTCTAAAGCTTCTTCACAAACTTTGGCTTCAATATATTCTTAAAACTATTTAAGAGGCTTATGAAGATAAACATAAAAACCGAAACAGCACATTCTACAAGAGCTTTAGGTCCAAATTCTCAAACGGCTGCAGATTGGGGTCAAAAGAAAAATACCTTCGTTTAAAATTTTATTTGAAACAAGTAACTCCAAGTGATCTCACTGTGTATTCAACTGTTCGCTGTATAGTTCAACCTAAGAAGATGGAATTTTTTTCTACATTTTTAAAATCAAAGTTTATTCCCGACGGATTGTGTGTGGAATTGATTTTTGAGAAGATTATATGGTTTTATGTATACATGTATATATGAGATATACAGAAGTTTATAAAAGTTTGTTATTCAAGAAGAAGAATGTTTTAAAATAAAAAAAGGAGAAAAGAGAGAAGTCTTTTGTTCAGAGAATTGTAATATTTGCAACTTGACTTAAATAACCACCGGTTTATAAGAATCTTACACCGGCTGCCGGTACGGACCGGAATATCTGTCGAGTTTCCGCTTAATAGTTACCTGAGAGCTAGATATTCCCGTCTGTACCCACAGCCGGTGTTTGATTCTTTTTCTTGCATATTACATGTCAAATATTTTCGGAACAGAAATTATGAAAACTGATGTATATATCGCACTTTTTTCTTATTTTAGCGAATAAACATACAACTACATTCATAAAGGAAAAATGACGCCATCATAAGAACGCGATTCGTTCATTAAAGGCGCGTGTCAATGACGTCATTTAAAGCACGCGACTTGTCTTACATGGGGGTGTAAGACAGAGATTTCCAGCACCGGTGTAAACGGTAGATTATAAGAATCTTACACCGGCTGTCGGTACAGACCGGAATATCTAGCTCGAGAGTAACTGTTTACAGCGGTGACGAGGCTCTGCTGCCGAGTTCCCGCTAAACAGTTAACCGAGAGCTAGATATTCCCGTCTGTACCGACAGCCGGTGTTTGATTCTTTTTCTTTGCATATTACATGTCAATTATTTTTCGGAACAGAAATTATGAAAAAACTGATATTATCATTACGCACTTTATTCTTATATAGCGCATGAACATACAACTTCATTCATAACGGAAAAATGACGTCATCCTAAGAACGCGATTCATTCATAAAAGGCGCGCGTCAATGACGTCATTTAAAGCACGCGTCTTGTCTTACATGGGGGGTGTAAGACAGAAGTTTTCTAGCACCAGTGTAAACGGTAGATAATCCTGTCTGAGAATGCAAGAATATAAGAATCTTACAACCGGCTGCCGGTACAGACTGGAATATCTAGCTCGAGAGTAACTGTTTACAGCGGTAAACGAGGCTCTGTCGAGTTTCTGCTAAACAGTTACCAGAGAGCTAGATATTCCCGTCCTGTACTGACAGCCGGTGTTTGATTCTTTTTCTTGCATGTTACATGTCAATTATTTTCGGAACAGAAAATTATGAAAACTGATATTCTCATTTACGCACTTTTTTCCTAATAGTAGCGTATGAAACATACAAACTTCATTCATAACGGAAAAATGACGTCATTTAAAGAACGCGATTCATTCATAAAAGGCGCGCATCAATGACGTAATTTAAAAGCACGCGACTTTTCTTACATGGGGATGTAAGACAGAGTTTCTAGCACCGGTGTAAACGGTAGATAATCCTGTCTGAGATGCAAGAAAATCCTGTCTGAGATGCAAGAAATATTATATATCAATATGTGTTCATATCCGGCCGGCGTTGCATATTTTTACATGTTCAAAACGACGTTTTGCAAATTAGACAATACTGGGAATGACATGGGATTACGTCAAATATAACTTTGCTAATGGAATTATAAATGAGTTAGGGACGGGAATGGCATGTAAAAAGACATATCCTCTATTATTTTACCTCAACATGTATTTCCAGTGAAAAAAAATGATAGGAAAAAGTAAAATTATCGGCGTTTGCTTTGCGAAAAAAACATTTGTGTCGAAGTGTTCTAAAAAACTACTAAAGTCTAGTAATGACTACTCACATAACATAAAAGCTTAATTTACGCCGGGTCCTAAGCTCTATGTCTTATTTTTGTGCTTGCAGCGGAAAAAAAGATATCTGCAAATATTTGCTGAAATGTTAAATCGGCGTTTGCATTTGTGGTCACGTGACAAAACTTGTTCATCCAGGGTGAACTTTTCTTAGGAAATTCCATGGATCTTGCATTACATTTTTGGAGTTACACGAACTAAAAACATTAATCACGGTTTTTAAATCAAGCCGTCAAAATACACTTGCACTATTGACAACTTTTCTTTTGAACGAGTTGAATAAAATTTATATTATGCGAGCCTCTTGCGAGCATAATATTATTTTATTCAACGAGTTGAATAAATTCAGTAATGAACTTACACGAATTTAATATTCTACTTATCACATACCAAAAATGAAGACCGTTTAAAGTGAAAAAGAGTCATTTTTCATTGACGCGCCTATACTGGCATGCGAGCAGTTCCCGTACAAAAATCATAGTTACTTAAACATTATTTTTTATTACGCTCACTCACCAAAATTTGAATGTTACACATCAATATTCGGCTCGTCACACAAATCGTGGAAATTCCATTATGTTCTAAACATAGAATAACCCTTACTTATGAGGCCTCATATGGGGTACAGAAATTATCAATTATTTTGTATGAAGAGAAGTAGTTCCCGTACATAAAATCTAATCCATTATAATTATACAATTTTATTATATCGGACCTATTTTTCATTTACAATTGTTCAACAGACCATTATCTAAGAGAAAAATAGATGTAATTCAGGAAATAGAGCGTAGACTAAACGCGGGTATCTATTACCCGGTACCGTTACCCCAACGCATTCACAAGCAATAGCATGCTTGTATGCATGATATTTTACGCATCAAAGCCATAAAAATATTATATATAGTAATATTGGTCAACATTCTGATAATTAAACAAGTTTTCATCACATTGCCTACTTATTTGTAAACAGGTGGTATTAGTGGAAAACCCTTTAACAAGCCTCACGTGTAAGTATTTTTGCGCATGCGCGCAAGGACGGAATCCCCCAGAGAAAACAAGGTCACGTTTTGACGACGCACAGGTGAAAGTGATTTAAAATGAGACTTTATATACGTACTGCTGAACTGACACTTAGATTTTGTCTCGTTTATGTATCTGCTTGATTTGAAATGAATTTTTAAAGAATGCAAGTAAAAATCAAGCGTTTAAATGAAAAATACGGGTACTGCTTCTGTACGGGAACTGCTCGCATGCCAGTACAGTATAACGCTTACATTTACACTATGTTTGTATAACGCAAATGACGTCACGTCAAAATATATGCACGGCCATGCTATACCATTTATACGGAGTCGCAAATTCGGCACGGGTATGTGATAAAAAGCGATTTTTAAGTCACCTTCAAGTATATATTTAACAAAAAACTTGGAAAACTTACCCAAATACAGTTTTCTTTAAAACGTCTTATTAGTCGTTGAGAAAAAGCGTCAATAAAAAGATGTCCAACTGGCGTAAGATTATATATCAGTCCTTTCGTATTTAAATGGTCACATTTAAATCACACCGTATTACCGACACAAGTAATAACATATTATTAATGTAAAAAGACAAAACCAATACATTTCCAGAAAATAATTTACAAAAGCGGTATGATTCAATACTTTCATCAATTAAGGTACCGATAAAAGCATCGTATCTGTAGTATTTTCAGAACTAATTTACAAGGTGTTTTTTTTTCTATAGTTCCTTTATTTCTACATTATTTTTTCGCAGAAGACTATGACAATGTGAAGAATTTCATAGATGACAGGTTGCAGAGCCATGAGCAGAGTTATTCTTGCTAGGAAACGTAGACTTGTGTACATAATTATAGAAATGCAGAATAACGGGAATAATTATTTGAATAAGGTGAAAAATGTCCTATTCGAACTACTTAGATACTCTTATCTCTTTTTGTGTCAATCATACTTAATTGTATCGCAGATTTTTGTCAGATAAACCAGTTTACTCAAATAAGGTCAAATTGTCACTAATCAGTTTTCACAACACGTTGTCTCCTTCCGGAAACGAGAAGGTACTCTCTTTTTAAACTATCGATATGATGTTCCTGTTTTGTTTTTAGCAATTTTAGTGATTTCATTTATAGATTTTCAGTCAATCAGCAGTAAGACATTATTTAAATCCACCACATTTAGTTGAATTATCAGTTTCAATACCGCATACATTAAGAACAAAAGAACAATTTTCATTTCGATACAAATAGAATTGGTGATGTTTTTGTTTTTATTGTTGTTTTTTTTTTCTTCTCTAGAATGATTGGTTTTGTATTACCACTGCTCTTCGTGCTCTTCTGGTCTTGTAAGGCAGCAACATATGATGGAAAACTTCGCAACGCTTCAGACGGAACTATGGAGGCGTACATGATACCTCATTTTAAATCAAGCCACGCCTCCTTCATTGAACCGTCTCCTAATGGTGATTTGGTCATGGCATGGTTTAGCGGTAGTGCTGAAGGGGAAAGTGATGTAAGTCAATATCCAATCAAATCTAGAAATTACTGAAAATGAGCTACACATCAACCATGATGTTCAAATTGCATGCTTTTGAAAAAGAAAGATAAAACACCAAAAGTGTATACAGAATTATCTAAAATTGCTCCAACAATTTGTTTTTGGAGTTATAATAACCCCTATTCAGATCTTGGTTACTGCATGATACGTAATATTCAAATTAAGATAAGCTTTCAATTTAAACTTTACTAATTCGAGGGATAACACGTTATACAAGGGAGTAATAACATGTTACAAAAACATAACTTGATTAGAATGTTTTAATGGTTTTTATACAATCAAAGATATCAATCATTTTTTTATACAATCAAAGATATCAATCATTATATACATGTACATGTATTTCTATCTGAAGGTTGCGATTGTTGTAAGCCGCTTGCCAAATGGGACCGACCAGTGGACCAGTCCAATTGTTGTTTCACAAAGGAAGGGATACTCTAATCAAAATCCAGTTTTGTTCTTTGACAACCAAACAAATATTTTGTACCTCTTCCATACCCAGCAAGATGCAAAGAAAGTCGGTGATACTGGACTAAATGGAGAAGGTTATACATGCATTTCCGTCTTTAAGCTGTACAATTCCGAAGATATCGTCGGTTTAGGTTTTTTTTTGTACCTACCAACTAATTTCTTAGAGAGAGTGGTCGTCAGAACCGTTTGTGGAACATTTGTTTAATTATTCGTGAATTTCAGCTTCTAAGTTTAGGGCATTGGCTGATGCAGCCTATATTGGATATTGGTTCTTCTCAGTAACAGCTGACTTGAACCAGACAAAGTACGGCACGAAATACTAGGGCGATGCTCTGTACACATGGTAACGTGGTACTCGTGTATTATAAGGTTTTGAATTCAATCTTCAATTAATACTTTTGATATATTGTACATCGTTCACCGGAGGGCATGGGCATAACATTAATGTATATTGTGTTCTTCATTCTCGTTTTCATAAGATTCGGCAACCATCTGGGAGCTACAATCTACAAATAATGGCATGAATTGGACATCTCCTAAAATCATGTTTGCAAAAGCAGGGTCATTTGACCGGAACCGTATAGTTATATCCCTGAAAAACACCTGGCTGTACCCTATATATTATGCTGGTGGATCCCGGAAAGACACGTCATACATAAAAGTAGGTCATTAAATTTCTGATAGAACTATACATGTATGTCTTATTATAATAGCATTTTTTACTCACAGAAAGTCACATTTTTGTGTTTCTCATTAAAAATAACACTATATATCATTATAACGTTTTACATGTATATCAAATTGTTATGATCAATCAATCAATCAATTTAATTAAGTATTAGTGTACATAGCATCTGTAAGATCATTAAATAATTTGTCTTCTCCTTCATTTTTATTCTCCAGTTTAATTCAGCTTTTTAAAAGAAAATTGTTCTCGTATTATATCCCATTGCTCTTTGGTAAAGTTATAACTTCAAAGACGTCATTTCAGGAAAGTGTCTCGCATAAACCATTCGACACGTGGTTAGAACATTCTTTCACCGACTCTGACCATCTTGTACAGCCTACCGTCGTGCGTCCAGTGAAAAGTATATTTATGTCAGCCTTTTATTACATAAAATCAAATTACAACAAAATAATACATTAATTGCAGGCTCAATTTGATTAAGTCTGTTCTTATACGGTAGTGATAATGAGCAAGCTACCGCCCATGCCCCTTAGCACCGGCTGAAGTAGAATTCAACATTTTAGTGTAAAATTTTGAATTTAGAAATATCGTAGATGCACTCATTTTGCAGTTGATGCGACAGATTCATCCCGTTTCATGTAAATTTGCCAATAATTAAAATGAATGGTGCAGACCCGTTTTTATCGAACTTTTATTGGGTGGCGGTTGGAAGCTACCGTCCATGCCTTATAGCTATAGCGCTGGCTTAAGTAGAATCCACTATGATACAATAAAAATAAGCAGATTGGCTTAGACATGATATAGCATACACTTTGTAGCCTATCAGTTTTCAATTACTTTCACTTAAGTAACATAAGGGTTCCAAATAACAAATATAATAATAATAATGTAACATTTTATAAATTAAATATCAATTTACAAAATGTTTAACTATTTTACACACGTTTATAGGTGTGAGCGTCTAAAAACCAAAGATCTTTAATAAATGTTTTTAAACATCTCAATTCAAACAGATTCAACAAGGCTTGTATCGTTTTTCCGTGACAGACGTGCCGAGCATATTTATCGTGCAGTCAGTCTGACAGACGGGGTCACGTGGACAAAACCGTCTAAAACAACATTACCGAACAATAACAGCGGGATAGAGGCAACCACTCTACAGTCAGGCCACATTGCTATTGTTTACAACCCTACAAATAAAGAGAGGTACAGAATGTATATACTTTATAAAATAATATACACCATTTCATTAACTCTTCAACATTTCTTTAATTTCAGTTGATCTTTTATCCTATAAATCTTTTCAGGTTTTCATAAAACAGTACTATAACACAATGTTTATATGTAAAATTAAATTTACATGTGCAAGTAAACAAAACTTCTGGAAAAGGGAAGCTCTATTGAGAATCAAAGGGCTGCAAGCTCTGTGGTATTTTCTGATCTTTGCAATCTAAATCATACTGACTATCTGTATGTATTTTCCTATATAGGTTTATTTTTATATACTATAATTCATCTTACGCAGCGACTGCGTTAAGATTTTTTTCTATAACAGTTTGAGATTGATACATATGGAATTTTGCATGACTAGAGTTGCATCAAAAATCATTTTTTTATGACAGCCACACTTTATCCTTGCATATCGTGGCTACTTCCTTAAAAAAGACACTTTAAAAAAAAGTTGCCTCGACTAGGATTTGAACCTTAAGCCTCTCACACCCTAAACAAGCGCGATACGAGCGCGATACTCCTGCACCACGGTGAAGTAATACGTAATATGTAGCCTGAATAAAAACAAATACATTGTAATTCTAAATTGAGAATTTCCATTTCGTGTTTGTAATCCTTATCAATTTCGAGGTATTTCGTTCACGATAAACCTGTTTAACACTGATAAAAATAATTTAGCGAAAATCTTCTCGCCAAAACAGTCCGACATGTATATATTCCACTACTCGGCAGTCAGATTTATTTGTATACTACGCCCTGGAGTATTCAGTAATCGACATAGCTAAAAACAGGCCTCGACACTAACTTTTTTATCAGGTGGTAAGCCGGACCACTAGATTTGAAATTAAGGTGGTCCTTCCAGAAGTCAAGTGGTCAATTATTATTATTATATCAGTTTACTGTAAGTTTAGAAAAAAGTATGCTTAAAATTGATGACAAAGATGTATTTTTAACCTTTAAAGAAAACAGACATTTTAGATATATATTTTTATCTGAGAGCAAGTTAGTAGGTATTCTGTCGTGAAGTTATTTGTTGTTTTTTTTCATAGCTCATTCAAAAATACACAACAGGGCTCTTATTTGTGTTAACTTATATATTGAAGTGATTTCTGTCTCAACTCAAGTTAGGGAATAGTGAAACCATTTGTGTCTGGGTTTTTTTCTTACTGTTATTCAAATATACATTGCTGATACGTGGTACGTCTTATAATCATGATAATTACATGTATCTTTTATAGATTAACATTTTAATAAAAACTAATAAATTATCTTAAAACAAGGAAATATCTAAAGGATAAAAAATAAAAACAACTTTATATATAACTATAGTTTAGCTTATTTTTCTCACAGATTTATTATGAATACAGAATTTTTACCGCCCCGTTGCTTGTTGGTTGATTTATTTTTTACATTGAGTATTTTTAACCTTTTATTAAAAATTTAAAAAAGGTAATTTTAACTCTGGAAGAAACGGATCTCTTAGCGTTAAAAAGTTAAAATAAAGATAACTAGCAAATAACTTGATGTATTTCTCAAGTTCCTTTAGTTTGCTGCCATTATTCATGTATATGAAATTGAAAGTTCATACGGTATCCCATACAATATCATAATTACCATCGTCGGATACCCACGTGTGATTAACATGTAACATAACATAAATGTTAAAGGTTCCACCGTGGTAATCCGACGATGCATCACTACTAGCATCATTTGAATGCAATTTGTACCTAGCTTAATATCACAAATTCTAAACTCTTTTAACTTGCATAGACACAATTTTAGCGACTTAAAATGAAAGTTATTGATGATTTAAGACCTTCTTTAACTTATCAGATTGATCTATTAATGAACCATATACATGTTCATAGGACAAGTGGTTTTAAACAAAATATATATAACATGTTTTTGACCAAATCGCCATTCTCCCAAATGAGCCTTGCACAAACCAGAAAATTCAAGTGGTCCGACGGACCAGTGCATTTTAAAATTAGGTGGTCCTTGCCAAAATCAGGTGGTCTCGGACCAACGGACCACCGCTAATGTCGAGGCCTGAAAAATAGCATTTTCATTGATTAAAATGATATTCATCCGTGAAATTTGTGATTGTAACCTCATATTTCTATTGACTAATCTGAACTTTCAATGCACTGTAATTCGTTAAATGCCTACATTAAAAATTATTCTGTCTTTTAAATTGCTGGTTTTTAAGCAGTTTTGAGTAAGAACTACTTTGCGTTGTTAGGTCTGTTAGGAAAAGGTGTTAGACCGTGAGTGTTAGCTATGTATTTACTGATCTTGCGATCAGAAAATACAACAATAAAAATAGATATCTCCATCTCAGCACCGGCCGAAGTGTAACTGACATCAAAATATGAAAAGCTGTACCATTAAATGTACATTATGTTTACAAAACGTTGTTTACTTATATATTACTTGTATAGGAATCCGATCGTGATATCAGTCTCAATGGATGAAGGACTAACCTGGGCACACACGAGACCCCTAGATCACGAAACCGGCTTTAATGGTATAGAGCTCAGTTATCCCACTGTATTTCAAGATTCACAAGGGAGAATTCACATCTCATATACATATAACAGGGAAACAATTAAACACAAAATTCTTCCGAACGAAGCTTGGATTTCTCAAAGACATGATTAAAATCATTAAACGATGTCATATGTGTCTGTTAGATTTCATTCAAATAGAAGATTAAACATGTTAATATATCTCCGTCGTCCTTTTTATCAACACCCTCAGATAAAACCTGTTTCTCGATGTTGCGAAAACTTGTGAGTCAATACTTTTTCCAAACATTTTATAACTTTATGTATGTCTGTATTTTAACTGTCATTAAATGCCATCCCATGTACATATTAATTTTGGGCAATAAAATGTGTTTTAATCTTGAAGCACCCCAACCAATCAACCATACGCGAACACATACATTGTCTAGGTGTGGCTGACTTAAATGTCCATTAGATATGCTTTCAATACTTCAAAATTATTGTACATTTTTTTAACTTATTGCATACATCACTTTTAAAAATATTAACTTATTTACTTTCATTTGTTTTGTTTTTCTTGTTTGTATAATACATCGTCTGTTAAGAACATACATGAAAAGCAACAACAAAAACAGAAGAAGAAAAATCGGCGACTGTCTGTCCACAGGGAACGAATTGTTCAATGTCACATATGTTACCCTAGCACCGACTCATTCTATATTCAATCCTCGCTGCACACTGAAATGAATGATATAAAATGATAAAAGTTACAACATTTAGAAACATATAGGTAAAGTATAAGGAAACATTTTGCAGCTGCCTCTAACACTTGACAACTTTAGTAAAAATGCTTATTTATCATATTTTGGCAAATACATGCTCTAGTTGTAGTCCAAATAAATAAAAATGATAAAAATATAAAAAAAAAAGATTATAACATCAACAACAATCGTATTCATGGTATTTATCTAGCATTTATGAGAGTATTGTAATATTTTTCTTCTTTCTCTTATTATTAACTTTGCTGTGCATAGTCTCAATTCGATTTTTTCTGATAAATATCTATTAACATAGATATTTATCGGTTTTATATTTCATTTTTATTGGTACTAATTGTCTCTTATTTTGTATCGGTTCAAACTAAATTTTTGAACTGATTATGATATTATGAATAATTGATTGTACTTAATTGACTGGTAATTTAATGCTTAGCTTCGGGGAGTGCTGGGATGGGAATCCATCGGAAACAAGTCCTTTTGTTTTAGATATCTGAAGCTGAAATGTGGTCGCTGTTTTTATGCAAAAGAGCGGCGAAGCTTCTGGATTAGATAACCTTCCAAGGTGGATGCAAATGTACATTGTTTTGGTGATTTTGTGAATTTACATTAATGTTTAACGCTATTTTGACAACCAATGAAATTGTTGCAGAAAGTGTACAACTTCAACAAGAGGCATTTGGTCAACCAAAATGGTTCCTTTCTTTCGCATTTCAGTATTGTGGAATATTGACACAAAACATTTTTACAAAAGTTTTGTAAATACCGTTTATAGACACGAAAGATCGGACATAAAACAGCGCTTACGTGAAATGATAGACCACTTGAAAATATTGTCGCTACAAAGCACTTAATCCTAATTGCTGTAGGTGTCTGGATATGGACCGTGTCTATCTTTTCGGTCATCGTAAGTGGATTGTTTCAACATAGCACGATTGCCTTACTTGATAAATTTATTATGAGAATGATTTAAAGTCTCAAAGGAACTAGCATTAATATGGGTACATTAATTTAATTATTGTCGAGGGTTAAATACTTAGTTAATTGCATGTTATGAAGTGTAGAGATATTATTCGTTTGAGAGGTTTGGTAGTTTCGTAATTATTTACATTTCAGTGATTGAAGACATATAAAGTTTCCGATAACTCTATAAAGAGCAAAAAATATGTACTGGAATGTGAGTAGTTCCCGAACAAAAATCGTAGTTACTTAAAATCTATATTTCAATACGCTCACTCCACGCCTGGTAAACGATAGAGTTACCTCTTTTGGAGGTATACAGTAAATCGCTTTATCGTTACTTTCGAGCTAGTGCATGCCGCTAAATCAGGTGTCAACAAAGGTATAGGGTTGTTATTTTTTATATATTTGAAAACTGCACCAAATATCGAAAATCGAAGAATGCTATACCATATAGATTTGAATGAAGTTTCCAAAGAATGTAAAGTTGATGAATTTGAGTTTGAAGTAAGTTGTAGCGGCGTTTACCAGTTAGCGAATTTAGCGTTGCAATGGACCGATTCATCATGAAACTGATTATTTTTCACACACTTTTCATCTAAACAGCGATCCAGATTAAAAGCGAATACGTTTCCACTAGATATAAGGTCTAGAAGTCAAATAAAATTTAAGTGAGAACAAAACATCAACTCTGTCATGAAGGAGGTACATGCCGCCAAGGAGATAGCTCTATGGTTTCAAAGGGGACCAAAATGATATGGGCAAAGAATGTAAAAAGTCTTGGGTGTAAAAGATCTTTTGGATGTTGGTACAAATATCCAAGCACACGCTGCACCCGATATTATTGCATCTTTCTGAATTTCAATGTAACTGATTCAAATCTTTAATCTATTGATTGTAAAACTGTATACTCAGCATGACCGTAACTATGTAGGTAAAATTACGAAAGTACAAACTTCATGGCGAGACGATTAACCATGTGTAACATTGTTATTGTTGTTTCTGAGTTAAATAATTACCATTTTTTATTATGACCCCCTTCGAAGAAGAGGGGGTATATTGTTTTGCTAATGTCTAATGTTACTATTTTCACAATGTCTTCATATTTTACATATTGATCGGTCATACCTAATAGATGACCCCAATTAATTTTGGGGTCACCAGGTCAAAGGTCAAGGTCACAGGGTCTTTGAATGTTATTATTATTTCAGCTCATCTTGAAAGATAATTATCACAAAGTCTTCATATTTCAAATAGTGATTGGTCATAACAAATGATCTGTATTGTAAGGGTTCACTAGATCACAGGTCAAGGTCACATGTGCCTTAAATGTCAGAATTGTTTCCGCTTATTATCTTTAAACTATTTATCACAAAGTCTTCATATTTCACATACTGATTGGTTATAACTAGAAAGTGGCCCCTATTGATTTTGTGGTCTCTAGGTCAAAGGGCACAGGGTTCTTAATTGTTAGTATGGGTTCTGCTCATTAAAAGCTATTTATCACAAAGTCTTCATATTTCTAATATTGATTGTTCATAACTTTTAGATGACTGCTATTGATTTTGGGTCACTAGTTCAAAGGTCTATGTCACAGGGGCCATAAATGTCTCATTATCTTAAAAACTATTTATCACAAAGTCTTCATTATTTTTCTTTTTTCCATAACTGAACACTGCCATGTACCCATTTATGGCAAGTTTCTATAAAAAGATACCAATAATGTGAGTCAATGGCTATAAAGGGGGGGGGGCATATGTGTCGTTCGACATTTCTTGTTAATTTTATACAGACGTGAAAATTCAAGAATACAAAGTTATAATTTTATTTACATGTTTATTGTAAACAAAAATATTTTTAAAAAAAGCAGAAAGGTAATGAAGTCTTGTTTTGGCAGTTAAAAGACTTCAAACGGCTTTGTAAGGCCTATTTACTTCAGCTGCTGTAGAAATTTAGATATAACTTGTAACAACAAAGATATTGTGGCAATCTTTATTTAAATATACGTATATCGACCGCATCTTCTCGGCCCTTTCCGTCAAACTTCGGATAAGGACCTATGATTACACAGACCGGGTATTACCTACCATGTAAACAAAAGTAAGTAAATGTTGGGAGTTTTTGACTTTAAAAGTCAACATAAATTAAATACAATAATAGATTTAAAAGCAAACAGTCCATTATTTATATACAGGTACTTATTACTTGGTTGTAGCAACCGAAAGTACAAAATATACATTATCGGTATTTAGTCCGAATTTATTATAAATATTCGATTGCAATATATTCCAGATAGCATACTAACCTTACTTCATAAATTTTATGACTAGAATTAAATTCACAGGGGAATGATTTTAGAAACTGGTATTGACTTGGAGATCATTAATTTAATCACTGCCATATATCAGTCACTTAGATAATTGTATTAGATAGTGTTGACAGAATATTTGTCTGACTTAGAATTGTGGCATTTGCATAGTTATTTCCATTTCTGTATATATAGACAGATAGATTTCCTAGCATTGTACAAACTATTAACGAAGAGAACTATTGAATAAATTTCGTTTCAACACCTTAATACGAATACAACTGAAAATGAGTGTGTTTCTTATGATACTCTTGATTGTGAAACTGTCGAATTCATTAGACCAACAGATATGGACAACTGCCGAACAATCGCAGGAAACAATAACTCGCAGTTTGTTTGATGATGACACTACCAGTTACACCCCGGAAAACTATAAAGATTATGGCGAAAATAAGGAACCTGGAGAATATGGATATAGTTATTATGGAGAATATGGTTATAATTATTACTACGGGTACCCTTACACAGACACGAATAACGAAAAACTGTCGTTTGATGTTATTGACAGTTACCTCGACATGAATGAAACCCAAGAGTTCCTCTTAAGTTTCCAGAACACTTTACAGCGTGAAACCATAAGGAAACAATTAAGATATTGTCCGTATGTAAGTTTATGTAGCTTTTCTTTCGGTCTTGTCAACCAGCAATACAAACAGTCTTGTTGCGCACCTTGCAGCTGTGATATTACTACTTGCTTGAGGTACCAGACGTGTTGTCCAGATATTCTTGATTCTACGATGTTTCATTTGAATTCAACAAATGGACATGTAAATTACACGGCAAACGACGACATGAGCCAAGATAAACCTGTTAGTTGTACATTGCTCCACGCAAAGAGGAATATTTTATTTCATCAGATTAGTATGTACCTATACGTAAATTGTCCTCCTAAAGCAATCTCCAGCTTAGTATATATGTGTACTCGCCAGTACACTAAAGAAACTGCATTTGTAGAAGATATGATACCCGTAACAACTCCCGGTAACCTGATCGCCTACCGAAATAAATACTGTGCATTCTGTAATGGAGTATCCGGTGATAATATCACATTTTGGAATCTTTATCTTTCGTGCAATAACATCAGCAAGACAGAAATATCAACATTTACAAACCCTGAAAAGCTACTTATAAACTTCATTATGTCTTCTAAAAAATGTGACCTCGGTTTTTTACCAAACAACACAGACAATCTAATCAATGATTGTGAAAGTGCAATAAATGTGTGTAATGAAACAGGCTTGTGGACACATTATGAAGCTGAATTAGAATTAAGCTGTTCTCTTTATACATCAAATATTAAAGCATATTCGATGGTATTCAAGAACGTATTTTGTCTTCTGTGTAATGGTTTCGAGGCAAAGCTACCAGCGAAAATATGTGGTGACAAAACACCTGGATTTGGTTCAAGCTTTTCGTTTACCGGTCTCATCAAAAGAGTATCACCAACTGGTCAATCCAAGGAGGGGCATGTTACAGCAACGTGTAACGAGTCATCAATACTGGATACAACAACAGTAAGTTGGTATATTATTTCCTGTACATGTTTGCAACTAAACGTTTAAAATACAACGATAATAAAATATAAAGGGGCGGTATTCTTTTGGTAAGGGTACCTGCCTTTCAACCCTGGGGTCGAGAGTTGGAGCCCTTCTTGTGTTTAACGTATAACTACCGCGAATGTTCCAAGTACAGGAAGTGTATATGCAAAGATATTTTTGTCAAATTCATTCAATCTTTGGAGAAATGTGTCTTAACTAAATTATAATGAATGTGAAAATGGAATCCACAGGCTTAGTCATTGACTATTGCAAGTGATTCAAATCAGCAGATAAGTGTTACGCATATTCTTCGGACAATGACAGATGTTCTTTAAGTATATGTCAAACTTTCATGAAAACTGAAACATTTCCTGAACTTATACTGTCCGCAATATGTAATCAGTAATGTTCGCGTTTATGTCGTCTTCAGTGTTTTTGTTGAATGTTACATTAGGCGATGCTAGGGGTCTGTATGGTATATTGCATTTACCGCTAGCGTTCATTAAAGGTATAAACTATTGTTCGCTTTTCATGATATGTAGAAGTGAGCACAATAACGATTTAATTCAAATAGTTAGCTTACTCCTAATTAGACTTTTTCAGGAAGTAGAACATTTCATCATAAAAGTATTATTTTGACTAAGTGTGTGCAGAAATATGAAATTAATGTGTAACATGTTTATTTTCATAATATCAAACATACGTGTACTTTTAAAAAAGAGTCATTTTGTTTTCATAAAAATACGTGTACAATTCCGAGCAATTCAGCCAATTATATTATTGAATTGTTATTTTACCCTTCATTTTTTTTTCATTTTATACGTTTTATATTTCAGGGAAAATGTCTGCCATTTTTCTGCAATGAGCTATACAGCCTCCAACATGGAAAATGTGTAGAGATGTTCGATTCCGTTATAGGCGTCACTTACAATTTATATCTCCGAATTGTCCCTCTTTCAGCTGTTACTGTTTCTGAAGCTTATTCAATGACTGAAGACATTCTCGACAATATGAGCACGGATGTTTTTGGCAAGTCTATTCCTAAATCTATAACAACTACTGCATGTGGTGTTCATGTTCTATATAGAGCAAACGTTTCTTTCAAAGCTGATAACATTTCTGCGATTACTGGGGAGAGTGATTTACTGAGTATAGATGCACGTTTCAAATTGACGGTAGGTCAGAATGATCCGTACGAGACTGCAAACATTCTGAATTCTATTGACATGTATAATATTTCTTCTAGACACGGTTCGAGAAAGATTCTTTTCAAAATTATTGTACAAGATGATAGTTTAAATTTTGCATACGATATCGTAAGCATGTTGTCAGAGTTAAGCTTTGGACAATCCTTTACACCATTACATTTCCTTATTCGTCATGCTGCAAGGGGCATTGATGGATTTGCTATAATTCCTTATATACGATACAGTACAAACTTCTGTACAAACTCTAGAGAGTTAAATGCCGCGGCAATTCGTAAATGTACCATGGTGAAACTTGCAATCAAAGGAACATCTACCAGACAAGAAAATAATACAAACATATTTATGTATAAAAACTTTCCTTTCCTTCAAACAGAGTTTAATTTTGATAGTAATACAACAATCAGAGTCTGCGTCGAGGCTTTTCTTCGTTTTCTAAAACAAAATCGTAATGGACTGGCCAATATAGATTCAGCAGACGACACTTTGGAACTTTTATCTATTTTATGCATCTCTATTTCTATCGCCTGTCTCTCTATTACACTGTTCACGTTTATGTTGTTTCCAACGTTACGAACATTTCCGGGTATGAATACTGTCTCTCTTTCTTTGTTTTTATTGTTGGCCCAGTCATTATATCTTATAGGAAGCTTTGGTGGAATCGAAATTGAGACGGTCTGGTGTAAAGTACTGGGTATGTTAATTCATTTCTTTTGGCTAACAGCTATGTTTTGGATGAACATTTGCACGTTTCACATGTTTCAAGTACTGACTCATACACGAGCCAGATCTGCTAAGAGGTGGAACACATTCGTCGTGTATCACATATATGCGTTTGCATTATCAAGTGCTTGTGTTGGTGTCAACGTCGGAGTTTCGTGGTATTTTACCGAAAGCATTGGCTACGGACAAAACATATGTTACATTTCAACAGAATTAATGAAAACGTACACATTTGGTCTCCCTGTCTTACTGGTTGTTCTTGCAAATGTAGCCATGTTTTCTGCTGTTATAATATCAGTTAAACGAAAGTCATCTATTCATCAAACATCTTCAGTCGAGCGCAATGACTTTCTGATCTTCATTAAATTGTCCTCACTGACTGGCTTCACCTGGCTATTTGGATTCATATTTTACTGGACAGAATTATCGGTCTTTTCCTACATCTTTACTCTTCTTAACAGCTCCCAAGGTGTATTCCTGATGCTTTCATTTGTTATCAATAGAAGAATTTTTGATTTATATAAAATCAGTTTTCACAATTTCGGAAAGCCACATCTTAGTGTATCAGGAACTAAAACATATAAGGTTAGAACTCATGGAGATGACAGTAGATCATCTGCAGACAATTGCAATCTTACACGGCAGAATAGACCGACCGGAAGCTCTGGTACCAGTCAGACATCCTCTCTATAATCAACAATGTTGGTACAAGCAGAAAAAAATGGTATGAAGGAGATATCAGAAGATAAACATCTATTAGTATTCTTTGAAATAGTGGAATTTCTTCAACGGATCAATTATTGTTTGTCAAAAATAAAAGTTCAGATAGTATACACTTTAAAACTTGAATGATGAGATTGCTAAATCCAGATGGCAAAAAAGTCTAGGAAAGGGTGATCGCCTGGAAGCAGTGAAACAAGCTGTTTAAGTTTTTGCATACTTGTTTAGAACTGTATGAACTATATCTACATAATTATTATTGAAGATATAGCAACGTCATAAATATATATTACAAATCTGACCGGTTTTCTGAACACACTCTTTCTATTGTATCAAAATTGAGAAAAACTTGTTTAAAAAGAAATAACTTTTTTTAAAACATGCTTTTCTTTGCTTTTTGCTTGATAATATTTCAAACATATGGTTCATTTTTACCACTTCCATTAGTTGAAATAAAGAAATACCGGAAGCATTAAAAACAGCAAAATTACATGAAAATTGCAGACTCGGTTTGATTGGGTCTGTAAAAGAGGGATAATGAATAAGTGCAACATCAATCATGTCCCCTAGCGCCGGGTTGAGCGGTACTCAATTCTCAACACTTAAAAGTGCTGGACTCAATGATCTTGAAGGACCAGAAAAATATATGTTTGTTAAATACATGTTTGTTGTTTTTGTTGTTCTACCGACATAACTGACACAAAATTTTAACTAAAATCGCCAATTTTCATTTTCGAACAAAATGGTATTTTTTTGTATTTTTGTTAAGGATATAATAAAGTTTAATACTGCTAAATTTAAAATGACTTTTGAAAGTTTTAAAGCATTGACAATTATATATCTAATACCTTAAAAAACAGGACAAGATTGAAAATGTAGCAGACTCGGTTTGATTGGGTATGTTCATGAACGGGAATGGTAAATGCGAGGCAAGGCCCATCGCACCGAATTATGCAGAACACTCCAACATAGAAGTGAATAGAAGTTTTAATCAATCAAATACTATTGAAGCCAATTTCTGATAAAGATGATATTTGAATTAGATTTCAGGTTTACAAACTTGCTGATGATCACTTGTTTTTCTGAAAAGTATGTGGTGTTTGAACCTGAAAGCCAATGGAGACCACTTCCAACATTCCATGTACCTACTGTTGTAATGACGTCATAACCGTTCAACACGAACTTATTTAGAAATATGGATATAACATTACAAGCAGCATATGCCTCGAGATTCATGCTATTTTTTTCATGAAAGTTTGAATATGTACTTGAAAGTAAAATATTGTGAAGTGAATAAAGAAAGTAATTTACACATTGCAAACGGCATGTATAATCCACGTAAATTACCAAAAACAGGTCATATCATTTTTTTAAAAAATCAAAACAACAGCGCTTACTGCGTTAAGCATGCCATTGAAATCTGGTGATATATACTGCAAAATCGTTCATTATACAAAAATAGCTATTGCATCTTGAATCGTTTTTCTTTTCTTACGTTAAAATCTTGTAATAATTTGGCTCTTCTGGAGGCATGCACCTTTAATACCATATTGTTTATAGCAAATATTTTACATTCGTTTGTTAAAGAGATTGTAAAGTTACTTAATTGTTGTATGTTCTGTTTAATATGCTAATTGATGTATTCTCGTTGTAAACGTCTTCAGTTATGAATGTTAAATGTATATTATTTATGTGATATTTATTTAGATGCCTCACTGTATATTTTCGTTAATGTTTTGCTTCGTTAATAAAGAATAAGAAAATATAATGGGTTAAATTTCAATTAAACTCGTCATGAATTTAATAATACAGTATGCTCATTAAATATTATCAAAATCTAAATAGTTATGCATTTTAGTTACGGTAATGGCACAAGGGCATTTTGATGAAAGAAATATAACCATTTTGAGCCATTTAAATTAAAAGTAAGTTAATTAGTCAGCAATTTTAATGGCGATTTTTTTTTTCAACTATGACACTTTATGTGAATTTAAGATATGCACTTAAGTTTTCTTTGGAAATAATGATGCCTTAGATTTGTTTTTAACGAAATAAAAAATTCCAATTACTTCAAATCAATTTTTATTGAATTATTAGCCCTTTTTCAAGAAAACTTTTAAGAGCCAAATATTGAAGTGCTTTGTTAAAAAAAAGATATCAAAATTGGCATTAATGTGTAATGATGTGGGTATAGTGAATTCTAAACGCCACCATAATCCGCATGTTTCAATATGGACAGTTTGTGTTTACAGGCATATCTTAGTATAGAACAGGAACTCCGCTGATGCCCGATGGCAAATTTACATGCATCTCGACAAAAATGTACCTTAATTAATTGTTGTAAATGGCTCAAATAATTACTATTCTATCAAATGAAAAAAAAGCAACACAATACATTCTATTTTTCTAGGAAACAAATTAACATATAAGTAACAGAATGAACATTATGACTTGATTACATTTGGATAAAGAACAGAATAAAATCAACGTCGTTATCAGTTGATTGAAGTAAAAATCAAACTTGACCTTTGTGTTTATATTACATACTAATTAATGCAAAATATAAACATAGTCAGTGTTAAAATGTATTCCTTTTAAAGTTATTTTGTGGAAAAAATAATTTCACAGGAAATTTGGCTGGGTCAGGTTTCTGTCGACTTACACTTGCGGTGACTTCGAGATTACATATCTTTTTATAACTTGAAATGATTCTAATGACAGCTTTATTTCCTTTAATAGTAATCAATTCCCTACCATTTGGTACCAAGATTTTAAAAATTTGTGAACAAATGTTGGAGTTATGGAGTTTATATTAAGATGAGTGCTGAGTGGGAAATGAAGGAAATTGAATTAAAAGCATATACCAAATATCAAAACATGTTTTAAATAAAAAAAACTGCAGTTTAGATGGTTTTGAGAGGTAGGAGGGTTGTAAAGTGGGTGAGGAGGCCCGGGGTTAGTGACAATTTAACGCGCCGAACACCTATGATAATATAGAGGAGAGTCAGGAGGGTAGAATCACATTTCGATTTAAAAAAAAAGAATTTTATAAAACTGTTTAAAAAGTTGAAAACTTAGCCTGCGATTGACCTTATTTCACAGTCACATCTGGTGTTATGCTTCACATCTGAAGCAGCGGAAATTCACATATACTTTGTACCGATGCTCATTTTTGAGATACAAATGGGGTTTCATCCCCGTGAATAAGTAACGCGCATTTGCGACAGGATTTTCTAACGCGGTAAGTAACTTGCCACTATATATTTTATTCAACCAAACTGAAAAAGGGAATAGACGCATACGGCTGCGAGAACATTATTCTTTATCCCTTATCTAGATTGTTTCCACGAAATTGCTTACCTTTCAAGATCATTCGTGAAAATGATGGCTTGACCACCGTTTTGAACGAGATTTAGGCTTTTTGTCGGCTCTAATAAGTACAACAATGCAAACTCGATTTTCGGTAGGCAAATGACATTTACTAAACTTCTGGTGACATAGAAAATTGAAAATAAGCTGATAAAATGTGATTCAAGCCGTTTTTATAGGTGTACGTGAACGCCGGAAAATGCGATTTTTTTATTTGTTTGGGTCGTCAGACCAAACAAATAATGGTAGCGAAATTTCAGAGTCTAATGTTGTTAATTGCAAATGCCGAAAGTAGTCCACTTTTTTGAAGCGGTTACTTCCCTTTTGTATGTACAGTAACGCCGAAAAATTCAGGGGAGATCACTGCGTAAAGATGGTCAAAGACAGGCGCATTAATTTTTAAGCAAAGTAATTCCCGAATGGTCGAATATTTCTAATATTGTTTTATTGTATTTTCTGATCGAAAATAAGTAAATACCAAGCGGACATTCAATCTCTGACACAGAAGTTTACGACAAACCTAACAACAAGTAGTTCTCAAAACAGCTTAAAACTAGCGATTTAATAGAAAGAAATATTTTATTTTGTTACAAGTATGCAACAAATTACAACGCATTCAAAGTTAAACAATAGCGTTGGCTTATAGAATTGTCAATAAATGCACAATCACAAATTACGCGGATGAATATGATTTTATCAATGAAAATACTATTTTCAGCGATGTCCATTACCGAATACTACACAAACCGAGTAGTGGAATATATAGATTCTACATGTCGGACTGTTTGGGCGAGAAGATTTTCGCTAAAATATTTACTTCAATTTTAAACAACAGGTTTATCCTGAACAAAATACCTCGAAATTAATAAGGATTACAAACCCGAAATGCAATGGAAGTTCTAAATTTAGAATGACTTGATGTTAATCAAACTATGTTTAAATAATTTCTCCGTGGTACAGTGGTAACTCACTCGCTTAATGAGTGAGAGGTCTCGAGTTCGAATCCCAGTCGAGGAAACTTTTTTTTTTTAATTCTTTTTTAAGTGTCTTTGTTAAGAA
This sequence comes from Ruditapes philippinarum, assembly GCF_026571515.1. Taxonomy (NCBI): domain Eukaryota; kingdom Metazoa; phylum Mollusca; class Bivalvia; order Venerida; family Veneridae; genus Ruditapes; species Ruditapes philippinarum. The sequence continues at coordinate 155,843 of NW_026853824.1, forward strand.
AGTAGCCATGATATGCAAGGATAAAGTGTGGCTGTCGTAAAAAATGAACATAAATGATTTTTTGATGCATCTCTAGTTATGCAGAATTCCGTATGTATCAAACTCTGGTGCCTTGCAAAATGAGTTATAATACATAAAAATAAAATAATACAGGAAAATGCATACAGATATACAGTACGATTTAGATTGCAAAGATCAGAAAATACCACAGAACTTGCAGCCCTTTGATTCTTTATAAATATACATGCTTTTAGTAAGCTCCAGGATTATTTACATCTGTGTTAAACAACAGTTAAAGTCGTTACAAGCCCTAATTTAGAATAATATGGTTTTCTTCAGGCCGTACACATATAAATTCACCGTGGCTGAAGGGTTTTCGGGCTCGCTTAGGAAGCGAGAGGTCTGGAGTTCAAATCCCAGTAAAGGTAACTCATTTTTTTCAAATTGTTAAAGTCAAATAAACATTGGATTGAATATCAGTGTTGCAATTAGTCTTATAGCCAATTTACTACAATTAAAACGCTGGAAAGCATTGGTAGCACTATACATATAATCTCACAACCTGCACCTTTCTTACATTCTGAGACCCAAACAAATTCAGCGCCTTCTGTGCTTTGATTCATATATGGTACAGAATTATCACACAGGTTTAATGCCTTTATCGGCGAATTTAATCAAGTTATTGGCGATCTAGTCAATGTGTTTTCTTCGTAACTTATTAGGAAATATATAATAACTAGATCTTGGCAAACTTTCAACATTTTGATTGCCTATTGTAACTTAATACAATTTAATAATTGTTTCCTGAAATAAATTATTATTTGCAAACATGTTGCCTACGTCTGATCTTGTTAGAAAATAAGAACAATAAAATACCTTTGCAAATGAAGTGAATATAAAAATAATAGAAAACAATCAGCAGAAGAAGTTTCTGTATATTTTATACGAAAGACCGGTAGGGCCATTTCAACTTCATAAATTCTCGATTTCATCTTCATGAATTCACAATTTTAACAATTTTAACTTAATGAATTTACGATTTCAACTTCGTGAATTAACGATTCATGAATTAACAAAGGTCATATTTTTAGGACCACATAAATAACACATATAACATTACATACGCAGTATCTTGATGTGTTAAGAGTGTACGCAGTATCATAATGTCTATTTTCTTTTAAGTCATTTTTCGTACAAAAGAAAAAGATTTAAAATATATTTTTGAAAATATTCTACAAGAAAATAACTTCCAGTCGTCTGAAAATTTCAGTTTAATCGACAATTTCTCAATTTCTGTAACATTTTAACGCCGGGTGTACCAGAATTCAAATCACATTCAACGCGAAATACTGACGAGAAAGGGAAGAGTTGTGTCAAAGCATTTGAAATTCTAAAACTAGAATTAAAGGGATCTTCGTTGAGAAGAAATTAAGAAATTAAATTCCAATCTATTCTGATTGTTTAACATGACTCAGAATGTGACTATCGCACGATGAACACAAATATTCGCAAAATCGTTCATTCCTTCATCCATTAAGTTACAGAACAATACAGAACAAGAAATTTTTAAACCACATACTGTTCCTAAATATTTTCTATACGGAGATCGAAGTTTATCTCTGCTCTTTATAATTGGAGGAAATAAAGAATCTATCTAGTTTCCATCCTTTGAGCGTTAAGACCATTTTGTTTGAAAAAGAATCTCTTTCTGATGAGAATAACTCATTTATTTTTATAAGGTACAAATATTTATTAAATCGTCGTGTAGATTTTAATCTTAACATTTCTATATTATCTATATAAATACTACTTACCACGTTCAATTGATATCCCTACATACTGAACTCTATCCCCTTTTTTCTTTTCTTTTTATTTATTTTTTCTTCTTCTTTCTCCTTATGCATATTACCCAAACAGCTCTACTATAATTCAATTTGGGTTATAACTGTCTTATTATTATTAGATAATTCCATATATCAGGGAAGAACCGTTTGCTGATGTTGTAAGAACTCGTGGTTCAAGCCTTTTGCTACTTTTGTATTTATATTATGATAATATAATGTTATAAATGTGTAAAAAGAGCAATAAAATATGTTTAAGTCAAAAAATCAGAATTTTTAGGATGCGCGTCACATTGAAGGTTCCATGATAGCCGCCATATGAACATATCTGCGGATGTTACGGTTCTCTATTGGCTCAATCAAACCGAGCCTGCAACATGTTTTTGAGCGTTCTTTAGGGATTCTTTATTTCTCTCTATTTTACAGTAAATGGACACCATTGGAAATAAGCTTTTAGCAATCCTAGGGTAACATATAAAACATACTAATTAATTAAATTTATAATTATTTTTGTTGCATTGAACAATGTGTGTTTTTTTTAAGTGTTTTTATATATGCAAGTTGATATATATGTGACAATATTGTATGCGTGTATGTATATTCCCTGAATAAAACGCAACAGAGATATAGGTAACACATGCCCCCAAAACAAAATTTCGCGCTGATTTCAACAATTCTTTGACATCTATAGTTATTTCCGAACTGGTTATGACATGCAAAATTGATTCTAGCTAAAAGATTTAGTTGACCGGATGCCTAGCAATCTTATACTAGATTGATTTCATTGATAAATTTGTACCCCTATTTGAGGAAATACACGACTGTCAGTCCTTAATGCTGGAATTAATCGACTGCATTATCACGTTTGTAAAATATGACTTAAATGAATTAAAATGTAGACAGTATGCATACATAATAATTATTATGTGAGACACCAACTATATTGAAAATTACCTCCCTTTAAAACTCTTTAAAACACGCATGCGCCATCTAGCGGAAACGTCATCGTTAAACAAAATGAATTCCCAAACAGAAAGTTAACAAAACTAGCAATAACCGAAGATGGAAGAAGAAAACAGGGATCAGAAAGTTAAAGCAGCAAAGGAAAAAGTATGAACTTTTTGTTATGTTATTGTTAAATCATAATTCTGGATCTGGCGTCCATGATAAACCCATAGCTCTGTCCCATAATCAAACGCGGCCTGGATCCGTGGGTAATAATAAAAATTTTTTGGCACCCTACGGAATCTGTACAATTAGCTTTGTCTGATATTGTGTTATTTTTGTTTCAAATAAAATCGTACCATTGTTCAATAGACATTAAAAAGGGAACAAGACACTCCACCCTTTAGGCTCGTTACCCCTCAAATTTTGAAGACACTTCAACCCACAGGACACTACAATGTCTACATCCCCCAAAATCGGTCAGAGTCAGACACTTCAACCCTCATCCAATATTAACAAAAAAGAGGGGTTAACTGTCTGTAAATCCATGAAATAAGACTGCCAGATGATGTTTACATATTAATTTTTTTCTGGCTTCCATAACTTGATATGTCGCTGTTATTTTGATGTTGTGCGACAGTACCAGTAAAGTTATGGGTCAACCCTATTTGCAAAGGCTACCAGAATTTTTCCAGTTTGTGTGCAGTACATAAAGACCTAATAAAATTACCCTTATAAATCAAATTTGGGTCAAATGAATATACCATTTGATAAACAAATCAATTTTAAATCAATTCATCATGTTGTTGTTTTTTAATTGAAACTTCAATGACATTGTGTACCCAACTTTTTATTAAGGAAATATGTAGAGATTGATATGAGCCTGCTTTCAAATGATATCTCGCGGGACTTCAAGTTTTGGGAATTCTAGCAATTATTTTTAGTATTAACGGACCATACACTATTTTTAGTACTGTACAATTTTAAATGAATACTTAAAAATAATTAATGAATCATCACTAAAAACAATATCAATCCAACATGTTTTTGGTATGTCTGTTATTGAATAAATATATGTCACAGTTCTGGTTGACTTTAGATATAGGATTGGCTTCAGCTGTCAGGTCTAGCTGTACTATAAAACCTGTTCGCTGAAGTCTCTCTTGCTTATATCAAATGTGCATTTGTTCAATACATCCTAAATGAAACTGTTGAAAGGTTCATCTTCATAAAGATAACATTTCTTTATATATTTTTACAGCAGGTATCCACTCTCTTCTGTTTCCATGAAATTTATTTTTTAATGGAAAATATAATTATTTGCATGCAAGTCTTGTACTTGTAATTTTTGTGTCACCTGATGCAGTGTAACAACAACACATACAGATCACTTCTCTGGAATGACCAGTTTCAAGTTTAGTTGGGCTTTTCCAGTTCAAGGATTTTTGTCAGAGTTATGGCCCTTTCATTATTTTTAAAGTTTGTCTGGAGTTATAGTAAAGGATTAATTGTTACCTCAAGTACTTTTGTATATTTGACATATTTTTTTCTGTTGAAGATTTTTGGCCAAGTTATGGACCTTGAATAAAAAAAGCCTTTTTGTCTGATAATGATTTTTGTGTCGCCTGCTACACAGTAGCTGCAACATTCTATGAAGTAGCTGCAACATCTACTGGTCAGGGACCATCAACCAGACACTTTTTGAACATTTTTCCATATGTATTTCATAATTTTAAAGCTAGACATCGACAACACACTTCTTTGTAAGGGAAAGTAAGCTTAAACTTTGACATACTATATAAAAGTATATTATTAATTATATGGTAGTAATTTGACTTAGATTTTTATTTTTCTTCCCTTTGTAGTTGGCACAATTTCAGCGTAAGAAAAGAAAGAAAAAAACATGTCATGATGAAAACAACAGCTCATCTGCACAAGTAGCCCTACAGGCAACAACAACTTCCCCACCTGAAGATTCATTCTCGGATCCACAACTTTTCATGGATGTAAGTTATCATTTATATATCACAGACAATTTTATTTTGACATACAGATCTCTTTATTCTTAAAAGCCTTCAAATCAAGTTTAAATCAAGTTCACTTTCTAACTTGACTTTTCAAATAATGGGAGGAGCAATTGTACTTGTTCAGGTTGCTGTCATACTTTGGAAGTTTGGTTAAGTTTTTGCATGCAAGTTGGTATCTCATAAACTACTAAAGGGAATGTTTTTCAACTTAAATATTCCACATTATCCAGTCTCTTGTTTTACTATCAAGCACTGAGAATAGTTTGAAGAAAGCTGTCCTACCACAGCTCATGTTATTTTATATAGATAGACATACTCAGATAGCTTAGGGGATGTAAATTGTTCTACATTGGTGTCTCCTTTTTCTGTCACCAGTAAGACTGGAATGTGACCCACACATTTAAAGTGCAAGTGTGTGTGAGGAGAACATAAAAATACAATAAAGTTCCATTTAAAAATACAACAAAGTTCCATTTTAGATTCTACAAAAGTTAACTATTACATCATTATGTTGTGTTAAGTGTTATACATGTAGTTATTTTATGTAATTTCATTAATGATACAACAACACTGTTAAGCACATTCACCATAGATGAGATGTAAAATATTCTCTAAGAATTGGAAGTAAAATATACAAATATTATATAAATTATAATGATTATGTATATATATGTAAACACTTGTGCATTATTCATGAACAATATTCTCAGAATAAGTTACATATTAAATGTCTGAATACATAGGAATGATCTTTAACATATGTCATTTGTTAAGGAATCTTAAAAACATGGCATTTTAAGGGGAAAAGAGCCATCATAGACTAAAAAGAATAAAATTATCATCATTTTGTGACACCTTAATTCCACTGTGCCACAGAAAATTGTATTTTGGAATCCTGTTAATATGAATATTAAAGTCAACACCAGTTTAGATTTAAAATTGTATTGTTTTATTACATTTTAATGCCCCCACAAAGTGGGAGCATATAGCGTTGCACTTGTCTGTCCGTCCGTCTTTCTGTCTGTCCATCTGTCAGTCCCGAAATCTTGTGAACGCAACTCCTCTTAAACCGGATGGCAGATTTTGCTTAAACTTCCAGGAATGAACAACCTTAATGTGTAGATGGTAGTAAAGGAAGGAATTTTTGCTGCGCCCCAAATTTAACAGAATTATGGCCCTTTGTTGATTTTTTCACTATATACTATGTAGTAATTTTGTGAACGCAACTCCTCTTAAACCAGATGGGAGATTTTGCTTAAACTTCCAGGGATGAACAACCTTAATGTGTAGATGGGAGTAAAGGAAGGAATTTTAGCTGTGACCAAATTTAACAGAATTATGGCCCTTTGTTGATTTTTTCACAATATACCATATAGAAATTTTGTGAACGCAACTCCTCTTAAACCGGATGGCAGATTTTGCCTTAACTTCCAGGGATGAACAACCTTAATGTGTAGATGGAAGTAGAGGAAGGAATTTTTGCTGCAACCAAATTTAAGAGAATTATGGCCCTTTGTTGATTTTGTCACTATATACCATATATATGTTATCTGTGTCCTTTGGACACAGTTCTAGTTTGGATTGAAAAGAAATTAATTCTTGTTTTTAAGTTTAACTAGGTCAGTGTCATGTCGACACTCTGAAATTAGCCATAGGGTATTTTTTTAAATCAAAAACATAAAGATGATGCAAGTTTAAAATTTTAAAGTCAGTGATATGAAAAGTTAAGATATCAAATACATGAAATGTGTAATTTATATGAAATAAAGTATGCACTGTTAGGTTTTATACATCATCAATGAGGTGGAAACAAGGAAATGAGATAGAAAAAAAATAGCATGCATGCATGACTTCTGTTTATATCTTAAAATACAAATGTATAACTTTAAACATCCTGAAATGTAAACAAATTTGAATTGAGATTTTATCAGGTGGCTGTATTTGTGTTTCAATTTTGTTTTGTTAGATAGCAGTAACAACAACAAAAATGCCAAAAAACCAATAACAGCAAAAACATTTTGTTGATTTTTTTGGTTAGTATTTAAGTAAAGTAGGATATTTAAGTAAAATACAATATGATTCATACAATAGTTCAAATTTTTATAAGACTTTCAACTTAATGCCAAATATCTGCAACTTGTAAAAAGAAATCAAATGAACAAATTCAGTTTATAAATGACACTGCACAAATATAACCCATGTCACCCCCACTACTTAGGATGGTATATAGGTATGTCCATCCACCCAGTCATGCTGTCCATCCCTACATTGACAAAACAGTGTGATGTGTGGACATCTGTGTTCTTTGGACACATTTCTACTTCTAGTTGATAACTGTTTTACATATGAGCAGTGTCACGACAAAACCAACATAATGGGTTTGCGACCAGCATGGATCCAGACCAGCCTGCGCATCCGTGCAGTCTGATCAGGATCCATGCTGTTCGCTTACAGACCCTATAACAAGTAGAGAAACTGATAGCGAACAGCATGGATTCTGATCAGACTGCACGGTTGCGCAGGCTGGTCTGGATCCATGCTGGTCGCAAACCCATTATGTTGGTTTTGTCGTGACACGGCTCAATTATGTGGTACATTTTGACTATTTCTATGACAATTGTTTGAAGAACAGTTTACCAGGTGATGTTTTAAATTCTGTTACAGACTGGCACTTGACCTACATTCAAATAGAACATAAGGTCTTGATTTATGATTGTAATTACATTCCAGGCAGTTTATTGAAATTTTTCTTTTACTGCTTTCAGGGTGATTCATTGACTATTAGTAGCTGTAGTGAAGATGACACAGATTCTGGACAGGTATATACATGTACTATAGTAATTGTAAACTTCTTTCAGCTGGTTTTTATGCCCCCGAAGGGAGGCATAATATAATCGCACTGTCTGTCCGTCCATCTGTTCGTCTGTGCGTCCCCACTTAATTTGTGTCAGTACTGTAACTTTGTCATATATTGAGGGATTGTGAAATAACTTGGCACAAATGTCTACCACATCAAGATGATGTGTTGCGTTCAAGAACCACGTCCCTACCTCAAAGGTCAAGGTCACACTATCATTTTGAAATTTCACATTATCGCAATTAAGAGTAAATAGGTACACACATTCGTGTCCGGACTGTAACTTTGTCACGCATTGAATGATTTTAAAATAACTAGGCATAAATGTCTACCACATCAAGACGATATGTCGCGTTTAAGAATTAAGTCTCTACCTTAAAGGTCAATGTCACACTAACATTTTGAAGTTTCACATTATCACAATTAGAATTAATAGGTACACACAATCGTAGCCGGGCTGTAATTTTCTCATGCATTGAAGGATTTTAAAATAACTTGGCATAAATGTGTACAACATCAAGACAATGTGTCGCATCCAATAATCATGTCTCTACCTCAAAGGTCAAGGTCACACTACCATTTTGAAGTTTACTTTATCACAATAAGAGTTTATAGGTACACACATTCGTGTCTGGACTGTAACCTTGTCATGCATCGAAGGATTTTAAAATAACTCGGCATAAATGTCTACCGCTTCAAGACAATGTGTCGCAACAAAGACCTATGTCCACACCTTCAAGGTCAAGGTCACACTCATAGGACCTTCAGTTCTCTCTCGAGAAGAGTACTAATAAACACATTGATGTCCGGACTGTTGTCATGCATGGAAGAATTTTAAAATAACAAATGTCTACAACATCAAGACAATGTGTCACGGCTAAGGCTCATGTCCGTCTGTCCCCACTTACATAACAATCATGTCCAGACTGTAACTTTGTCATGCATTGAGGGATTTTGAAATAATTTGGCACAAATGTCTATCTCTGACTCATAACAACATTTTGTCACGTCAAGGAACCACGTTCCTTCTTCAAAGGTCAAGGTCACACTTATATTTTGAAGGTACATGCTATCACAATTTGAGATTACAGGTACAATAATACAAAGAACACTATTCAGCAATTTGTTACTTTCATTCTCTTTTCTTTTCATAATACCTGCATGCTTAAGAAACCTTTTCGGGGGCATTTGTCACTTTGGTGACAGCTTTTGTTGTGTAATGGGAATTTTCTGGTCAGCATATTAAATTTGATTAATGCAGGGATTTTAATAGGGCTGGATCAATATACCGGTAAATCGGTATTTATCGATTTTCCGTTTTTCAATATGGTACGATTATCGGGTTTTAGCTATACCGATACAAAGGGAGACAACCTAATAAAGTGTAACTTATAAACATGATGGCTTTACATTAAAACTATCGTCTTTAAAATGTCCGCACGATAGTCAAAAGTGTGGAATTTTCTCTAAAGTAAATGTTAAGAAGGCCCTCAGCAATATTTGAAAGGCTGCATTGATTAGTTCAGGTGGAACAACGAATGTGTCAATACACAAAATGACGGATAAATCCGTGACAAAATTTATCCGGCCATTCAATCTCCTATTTCTAACATTGGTAAAAAATACTTTCAGGTCGGCAGTAGTTTGTATTAGACCAAAAACATTTACTTGTAATTTAATCAAACACATATTGTAAACACATAAATCCTACAAATTTATTGATTTTCCAAGATGTAGTTTGCTAACTAAATAAATGTGACTGCGCGAAGACGTAGCTAAACACCGTTTCCCGGTACATTACGGATTACGACACCACAACATCATTACATGATATTTATATTTAAATTGTAATTTTACCGTTTAAGATATAAAAAACATGATTTGTTAGAAAATTTTCAATGTTCCAATACTTTCTCAGCGTATATATTTCAAATTCTACAAAAATTTGATTTTATTAAAAAAGGTCTTATAATTTAGAACAGTTGACTTGTAGACAGTACTAGACTTCTGTCATAATAAATAGTGATGTTTTAATTATTTTCTGTTTAACTTTTCCTAGTATTTACATAATTATATTTTTGCATTGAATTATTTCTCTACAAAGCTTTTTATTTTATTTTTTCAAAATAATTGTTTTATCTAAAAAAAGGGGCCATCATGTCATTTTCAAAATATTATCTCAAAAGTACTAATTAAGGTACCTATGCACCTGCTCTGTATTATATATCATCATTAACAAAGTCAAAATCTAAAACAGATATAAGAAAGATTTAATAATATTTCACCAGGGCATCTATGAAATGTAAATAGTACTTTTAATAAGTACATCCTAACATTGAAGCATCATTCTACTGTATCGTCAATACGTATTGTGTATCGTTGGTCTGTATCGCAATACGTATCGTATCGGAAATTTCTGATCAATACCCAGCCCTAGATTTTAAGATAAAAATACATTTACTTTGAATATGAAGAGCAATCAAAAAGTTGGATCAGACATGTAGAAATATAAAGTAAGGTGTAAAAATTCAACTGATGCCTATACTCTGTAGAGTCATATCATGATTAAGAGAAAATTTTAAAAAAATGTTAATTTTGCACACATTGCATGTGTATTTTATTGTACATGTATCATAACATCTTGATAATTGTAGGAATTGTCAACTCAAGCTCAGCTACGTTTGAAATCCAAGTTACAGGAGAGATCTCAGAGGGTGGAAGAACTGGAAGAGTCATTGGTTGGTAAACAGCTTGCTCTTGATAAAGTCATCAAAGAGAATGAGAAATTGAAAACTTTGATTCACCATGTTGATCACAATGAGGTACATTCATATGGAAAGCCATGGCTGTCTGATATTGTTCTTTTTCAATTTATGTAACCATTTGGATTATTAATACATTGGTTTCATATATTAAATAATGAATTAATGTATTGATAATTCGGTTTCATATTCCATACATGGCTACTTTGGTACAATATATTGAAGAATTGGAATCATATGTTAAGAAAAACAACTTATATATTGCTAACTCGGTTTCATACACTGACGGCATGGTTTCATATATTGTAACTGTGGATTAATATAATGGATTCTGGTTAAATAAGAAGGTGTATTTAAGTCATATATAATCGAAGTGACTATCCAAATGGTTAAATAAATTGAAAAAGAACAATATCAGACAGCCATGGCTTTCCATACATTCAGGTTTCATTTATTAATACTATTACTTGATTTCTACTATTAATTAATATTATACTTTCTGTTTAACAAGAAGGCCAATGATTTTATTATTGTTTTAAATACTACAATCTTTAATTAAAAAATTGACTGTAAAGTCAGTCGAAAGTGTGCACTTTAGTAAAATCACCAACCTTCCTGATAGCCTCTCCATGTAAAAGAATCCAAAGATTATTAAATATAAATTTTATGTTAAAAAAATGACCAAATTGACTTGAAATGTAGTTTTGATTTAGATTTGTAAAATTTAGTTGAAATTAGGTGTGTAACAATACAGCAAAAACCGTATTGCAATATATTGCCATTTTGCTGAAGCGTATTGCAATATATTGCAATACGTATTGTCCTGTATATGTTTTGATGTAAAGATAGAGTAACATTTATATATTATTATTATATGTATATATTTTTAGTAGAAACTTAATAAAAATGTAAGGAATAAATAGAAAGTAGTGTCACACAATTTGATAAACAAAACTAGTCGCGTGTGACCTTTCACATCTGGGCCGCTTATGTAAATTATGCGGCCGCTTATTGACTTTTAAGTGTACTAGTTGTCGGATACTTATGTTGGCCCCAACAAAATTTGGCAATTAAAGATTTTATGTGAAATTTGTACAAAATTAGAAGGCAATTAATTGAAAATGATGGTTTTTATAAAATACCGGTTTTCCAAAAATCGTACCGCAGTTCGAAATTTATTTTTTCATATTGCAATATATCGGTATACCGGTAAACCGTTACACCCTTAGTTGAAATATATTTGAGCTGCGTCACGACAAAACCAACATAGTGCGCTTGCGACCAGCATGGATCCAGACCAGCATGCGCATCGGCGCAGTCTGATCAGGATCCATGCTGTTCACTTACCAACCCTATTACAAGTAGAGAAACTGATAGTGAACAGCTTGGATCCTGATCAGACTGCGGGGATGCGCAGACTGGTCTGGATCCATGCTGGTCGCAAACGCACTATGTTGGTTTTGTCGTGACACGGCTTATTTGTCATGCTTGTGATTCTTGATGCTGATAATAACCATTCTTTAGCCAGTTATTGAATCATCAAGTACTGGTGTCATATGAGGAAACTAGCATGTGACATAGAGAATAGCTTGCACTCAGTGTCACTATGTTGAAGCAAAGGGCTTTACTCCCTGTCTTAGTCTTTATATGGTGCTAGTGCAAAATCAAAGGATGATGCTATGAGTGTTATAAAACTTGAAAAATTTACAAATATATTATCCATGAGCATGAGAATAAAGCATCTATTGGACAGAAAAGTTTATCTCTGTCATGGGAAGGGGTGTCTGTGGCTGAGTGGTTAAGGTCGTTGACTTCAAACCACATGCCTCTCACCACTGTGGGTTTGAATCCCGATAGGGACTTTGGATTCTTTCATGTGAGGAAGCTATCCAGCTAGCTTACGGAACGTCGGTGGTTCTACTCAGGTGCCCATTCGTGCCTGAAATAATGCACGGAAGGGCACCTGAGGTCTTCCTCCACCAGTAAAGCTGGAATGTCGCCACATGACCTATACTGTGTCGGTGTGACGTTAAACCAAATCAAACAAACAAACTGTCATGGGAAATTGCATTTTTTATTTTTTGCATTTAAATATTATTCTTTACAGCAGTCAGATGCAAATCACAACCCTGTTGGGAATATGGCTGAAAATCAGAACCAGTCCTGCTGTACAAATGGTGCTGTTGAGAGCCAGTCTAGAGAAACTTGTTCCCATACAAGCTCAGAGAGTGAAGCTGGTACCCAGGAATTCACTATCTCAGATGTGCAAGAATTAATGCATCATCTACAGTGGCTGCAGCTACAACTTAAACAGGTAGGGTTCTTCGAAAGAAATTATACAAAAAGTCTTTGATTTAGTTTATCTTTTTTGTAATAAGTCCTTTTAGGTTCATTTAAATTTTAATTTGAAAGAATTGAGGCTGACATTTGGTCTTGTGTGATAATATTAAAGTGTTAGATGTAGAAAAATGGCAAAATTTTAACTTAATATCTCTTTGATTGGTGGACAGGGTGAAATAACTCTGTGCCTATTGATCGGGAAAATTAAGACTAAAAGTGTAATGGTAATTACTGGTTTGTTATTCAGGAAAGCCGTTTAGGAAGGCTGATAGTTGAAATATGACTTGAAATGTGTGAAAAATCATTGTAAAATATACTATAAATTTTTATATGTTCTGAATATTTACCTCTCATTCTTTTTTCTTATCTTACATCTTCTGTATGTTATCTTTTTATAAATCCCAATGCCATGTGTTCTATATTTTCTTCATTAGTCTTTGATAAGATAGAGAAAAACCAAATCCCTAGAGAATGCCTGAAATGGCAAAATTGAAAATTTTGCAGTGTCTGTGAGATTAAAATCTTTTATCTTGGTTTTATGAACATCAAGAAGTTTACTGTTAGGCTAGTGCTTGGGAAATTGTTGATCCAATCAAATAAAGTCTGCACTTAACATATATTAATTTTTGTTCATTACTCTGCAGCGTCTTTCCTTTTTCAGATTTTTGTTACATTTGTATAAGGATTATGTGAAAACATCCAATATATTAACATATTCTTTGGTGTATGTTTGGGTTCACTTTTGAATTAAACCACTATTTATTCAAAGGCATGCCCGCATAGCAAACCTCAAACATGCTGTGTTTTTGTGTAAATTAACTAGATCTTTCCTATTCAAACCTATTTTACTTTTTTGCAGGCTAACAATACCTTACAAATGCAGAATGAGAAACAAAAAGAAACTGCAGGTGCTCTTTGTCGTGCCAAAGAAGAGATAAATTTACTCCAAAACAGTATTATACATAAAGATAAACTGCTGAATGAACTTGTTGAAAAAATGAAATTAGTAACTACAGAGTATGGATTGCTGAAACAAAACTATGCATGTATGTCTGAAAGCAGTAATGAAAATTTAGCGAAAGAAGTTGAAAAAGAAAAGAAGATGAGAGCAGAAATAGAAAATGCACTGAAATCTGAGCTTGAAGGAGTCAAATCTGAGCACGAATGCAAAATCCAAGAACTCGTTGAAAGTCATAAGGAAAGACTAGCAATGGTAACTGAAGAGTATGAGTTAAAAATTAAAGATCTTGAATCACAATTGATAGAGATAAGAACGAAAAACAAAGAAAATGAGATAAGCTTGGAGAAAATGACCAATGAGAATACTGGTTTGCAATCTTATTGTGATACATTGACAAAAGGTTTAGAATTTCTAAAAGAAGAGCATGAGAAAGCTGTGAGTGAACTTAATGAATTGTCTGGAGGGTGTAAGATCTTGAAATCAGAGTATGATAATCTTGTTGAGGAGAAAGGATTAAGTGAGCTACAGGTAGAATCATTGACAGCTGAACTTGACCATGTGAAAACTGAAAGAGAAAGTTTACTTGTTGAAATTGATAGGTTAAAAAATGAAAATGACAAATTTATTAATGATACTAAAGGTATTAATGAAAAGTTGGAAAACATAACAGTGGAGAATCAGAAACTTTTGCAAGATAATACTGCCTTGGCAGATGAATTAGTTAAATTAAAGGGAGATAATGCAACATACCAGAGCCAGATTGCTGAATATGAGGGTAAATTAAGTGAAAGTGAAGAAATACTTGATGAAAACCATTCTCTTCATGTGCTAAATGATGAACTCAACAATAAAATCAATAACCAGAAGGATGTGATAGCAACATTGAAAAATGAACTTGAAGTTTTGACATTAGAAAATTCACAATATGTTGGTCAGGTGGAGGTTTTATCAAATGGTTTACAGCAAGTTAAAACGGAAAATATTGACTTAAATGGAAAAAATGAAAATCTTCTGAAAGAGGTCACACAGCTGAAAGATAAGATATTGCTTTTAGAAGAAGAGAATTTACAGAATAGAGACAATCAGTTAGTGCTGAATGAGGAAATACAAAATTTAAGACAATGTTTAGCCGAGTCCTCCCCTGAGCCATCAGCTAAAGTGCCTGTACAAGTAACAAATGTGCTGAAATTAAATCAGTCTTTAGACACTGTAAAAGAAGTAAAATATCCAGTACCAGAAGAATTGGAAATTGTAAATGAAGAAATGATAGTTGCTCAGGAAAGCAAGTCTCGAAGTGAGGCAGCACCACATGTGTTCACAAGTCGAAGGGATGATAATGATGTTGAAAATGATAAGAATGAATATTCTGACAATGGTAGACGTTTCAAAAAGAAGAAACAGTCTATTGATTTAAGTGATTATGAGTCAAAAATTGTAGAATATGAACATAAAATTGAACACTTGAACAATGTGATTATTGAAATCCAAGCATCAAAATTTTCAAATGAGGTTGTAGAAGGAGCTAAGCAAGTATTAAAAAGCGATCTTTCAAGTGAGACTGGTGATGAGTCAGATAAAATGTCTGCTGCTGCTACTAACATTGATGACACTGCATATGAGTCTTTGTTCGGTGATCATGCCCATGTAGAACCAGGGTATTCTAATTCTGATGTAGACATTCTTGCGGAGAGACTACAGAATATTCAGCAGGAATTAAACACTGCAACTCAGATGTTACAACATAAAACCAAAGAATGTGAAGAACTTCAACAGGAACTTCATAGTGCTAAACAAAAACTGTTGCAAGACAAACCAGAATCGTCAGATGGCAGTGAAGGTGCTTTAAATGATATTGATAATATTGAGACTGTCAGTAAACAGACCAAGGTAAGTGAGACCTGTTCAGTTACCTGTTTGGAAAAGGAGGTTAATATGCATGCTTCTTCCTCTTTATGTTCTGTTCCGAATGATGGTGTTGTTACTATAGATTCTAGTTTACCTGGGATTATTTGTAAAGGTGATAGTGATTTCTATGTTGACCAAGATACATTTCAGAATGTGAATGAAGATAGAATGGGTATGGGATTACATTCATCTGACCAACAAGGAGTATGCTGTGATATGGAAGGACTAAGAACTGAAACTGACAATGGTATTCATGAAAATTTGTTAAGAGAATTAGCAAAACTGAAAGAAAATTTGATGATTAAAGAAATGGAAGTTATGAATTGTAAAGATACACTGGAACAAATGAGTAACAAAAATTCTGATTTAAACACCTGTGTTGAAAATTTGGAAAGAGAGCAAGAACTATTGAGAACTGAACTTGAATCAAAAGATAAAATAATATCAAAATTAAGAAAAGATCAAGAAAATTTAGAAACTGTATGTGAGCAATTTCGAGTTAGAATGAAAAATACAGATGAAATATCAACTGAAAGAGAAAAACAGGTAAATGAGCTTACTTATGAAAATGAAAAATTGTTGTGGGAAAGAGATGAAATGAGTCAATCTTTGACAGATACTGAAAAACAAGTGCTTGATATGAAAACTGCAAAATGTGATATTGAATTTCAAAAGATGCAATATGAAGAGGAGCTTAACAGAGTGAAAGAGCGTCTGGAATACCTTGAATCATCCGACATTGATATTATGGAAATTAAAGATATGCTTGAAAAAGTTCAAGAAGAAAAAGAGAATATATTGCGAGAAAATGAGAATCTAAATGGATCTCTTTCTGCACAAATTGAAGAAAATGAAAAATTGTTGGAAACCATGCAATGTTTGCAAAAAGAAAATGCTTCATATTTAGAAAGGTTTAAAGTTTCTACTATTGAATTAGATGATGTAAGCAATGAACTTAGAGAAAGAAAATTAGCTGTTGAAAGTCTTGAAGAAAAAGTGAAAATATTAACAAATGAAATGCAGTCTCAGCATCTTAGGTTTGAGGGTGAAATTGAAGGTTTATTGGAAGAAAATTCAACTCTAAAAACCAATGTTCAGATGAAAATTGACGAATGTGAAATACTTAAAAATGACAATGAAAGATTGCAAAGTTTTTTCCCTAATATTGATGAAGAAAATGGAAATAATAACTTACTGAAGACAAAAGTAAATGAATTAGAAGACATTGTAAAAGAATTGAAATTTGAAAATGAAAATTTAGTTGCAGAATTAATGGAAAGTCAGAACAAAGTTTTAGAAGGTGCTGAAGAAAATGAACTATTACTTGATAAATGTGAGGAATTTCAAAGGATAATTAGTGAGCTTGATGATGAAAAAACGTTGCTGATAGAAGATGTGGAAAGAATCAGACAAGAAACAAGTACTAAATTACAGGAAAGTAATGCTGTGATGGAAAAGTATGAAAATCAACTTGAATCTTTAGACCAGGAAAACTCAACACTGAAGACACAAATTTTAAGTCTTCATCAAGAAAAGGATGAAAATGAAATAGATAATCATGATTACAAGGAAAAAATGATTGCTCTAGAGCAAGATTTGTTAAGTTTAGGAGAACAGGTTAAACAGTATGAAAATACAATTGTAGAGAAAGAGGATATTTCATTGAGGTTAGGAGCACATATTGAAGAACTTTTAAAAGAAAATACACACCTAAAAGACAAGTGTGATAGCCTTGAAACAGATTATCATGATGTAAAAGAAAGGGAAGCTTATTTAAAAGAACAAATGAAAATTTATGAATGTGCTCTCAATTCTGGGGAAGAAGGCAGCAGGCAAGAAATCAAAGTTTTGAGTTCAAGGTTGGAATTAGAAAGCAAATACAAAGCGAAGTTTGAGAAGGATTTAGAACATTCACAGAATTGCTTAGCCCAAATAGAGGAAGAAAATAAAAAGATGAAAGAAAGGAATACCATGTTAGAAAAAGAACTGAAAGTCGCTATTGACAGTAGAAAAGAATCAGAAAAAGATAAAGAGAAATTGAGTTGTGAGGTTGATAAAACACTTGGTGAAAAACAAATACTGGTAAAAGAAAAAAGTGAATTAAGAAACACCCTTAGTGAAGTATCCAAAAGCAATGAAATGTTAAAGTCTGAAATAAGTACCTTACAGCATCATTTACAGGCTATTTCAGATAACAGGACACATATTAGAAACCAGGTTGAAATTCTTGCAGCCGAAGTTGAAAATTTAAATGACACTAATAATTCTATGAATGCCCACATAATGGAACTTAACTCTTGGCAAAGTTTTAAGCATAAGGAATGTGAAGAAGTCTTAGAGGATAAATCAGAGTTAACTGAGGAAAATGCAAAGTTGAAAAATAAACTTGAGACATTACAGACAGAGATTGAAAATTCCAGGAAAGGTGCTACTGAACCTGAACACAGTCAACATATTAATATTAATGATATGGAACAGGAATTAATTGAATTGCACAGTGAAAATGAATCTCTAGTAGATGAAATAAATGAACTGCAAGACAAATTAAATGAAAAAGAGGAAGTTATAAAAGCTTTAAATGAAACTATAGATGAAAATGAAGCAATAAGATCAGAAAATGAGGACTTGCAGCAGCAAAACAATGAATTGCAAAGCCATTTTCAGTCTCTTCGTGAGAAGTTAACAAAGCTAGATGAATTAATTGAAAAAAATAAAGCTGCAGAAGTTGATAATGATGCCTTAGGGGAAAGACTTGATGTTCTTCAGAAAAGAATAGTGGAAATACAGAAGGAGAAGCAAGCACTTCAGACGATGACAGATGATCTTACAAATATGTTACATGACATGCAAACAAAATATGAAGAAGTAAAATCAGAAATGGAGAGTACAAAGAAGAAATGTGATAAAGAAATAAATCATTTACAAAATCAGCTACATGAAATGAATGAGGACGTAAGTGAATTAAGAAAGATGCTGGATTATATGGAAAATGAAATGTATAGTCATGCTGAGGAGAAATCTATTTTGAAAGAAAATCTGGAACAACAACAGTCTCAGTTTGTAGAAGTGTGTGAACAAAAACAAAAACTAGAAGAAATTTTAAGTGAAAAACAGCAGAAAGATTTGAAAAATATGCAAATGGCTTCTCAAAGACAAAAGAATAACAGTTTGAATACATCAAGAAGCGAAACAGACATTCCATGTAGCGTAAACATGACTATGGATGATAACCAAAGTCAGTGTGAACAAGATTTACCATGTAATGATCAAAATGACAATGAAAGTCAGACTGAAATTCGGGAGATGAATACACAGCCAATGGAAGAGGTTTTAAGGGACAGCACTGACAGTGATTTTTCTGATATAATACCTTCATTTGAAAGTGCTTTTCATTTATTTGGCCTTGCTTCCTCTGATGAAAGTGCTTCTGTAAGTAGAATGGTTCAGACTAACATAACAATAAGAAGTTGTGATGATGTAGGCTTTCTGTTGGATGATGATGAGGAAAAAACTAAAAATGATCAAGTATTGGTTAAAATTGATATTGAAACACAAACAGATATCGTTAAAACTTTCAATGAATTAGAGGTCTTTCCAAACATTGATATTCCTGGAAATGATTCAGTAATGGTTAGTCAAGATCTTAGAAATGAAACTGTTAACATGGAGGTTTGTGATTCAGAGCGTGTCATTGAGAGTGATATATTCTTTCAAACAAAAGATTTTGCAAGTTCTGAAACAGGGGAAGAGTCTGATACAACAGGAAAAGGCCATGCTTTTAGTCAGATTTGCGACACTACAGTTAATAAATGTGACACTGCCAGTCAGGTAGATTTCGAGGTAGAGTCAATTTCTTGCCAGACGGTTACTCAGCAGGTTCAAAATTCTGAAAATCAAAGACTTCTAAGTTTAGACATAGATAATGAGGACATGTCAGAAACGATATCAGCTAATTTTTCGATTCTTTCAGCTGATAGCGGGATACAATCGGCTTGTCCTGGGGCAGATGGGAGTAATATTCCATTTCAGTACCCTGATAGAAATAATATGAAGAATATTGAAGATTCAAACACTGAATTTAAAAATGATGATAAAGTGGATGGCATTGAAGTCAATAACAGTGTTGCCAAACTAGAATGTGTGGAAGAATCTTCCCAAACTGACAGAGGTTTTGAAAGTGAACTAGAAAGTGCCATTGCAGAAGTAAAAGAACAGTTAAAAATTGAGTTCAATGAAAAATCAGTTGAATTAGAGGCAGAAATTGAAAGCAGAGTGTTGACAAATTTAGACTCTAGGGAACAGAAAGTCCATTTACTTGAAGAAAGTTATGACAGAAAGATAAAACAAATGGAATATGAGATTGAAGAGAAATATGAACAGAAGTTTCGGATGAGGGAGGTTGAGATTGCCTTTGAAGCTGAAAAAGATATAAAAGCTCAGGCAACCAAAGCTAAGAATGCTGCTGAAATAGAGATAGAAAAAATCAAACGTGAAAAGGACCAACAGTTTGTAGAAACTCTTCAGAAAGTTAAAGCAGACCTTAACAAACGGCAGCGTAAAGAGTCAGGAGATATGAGGAGGACAGTTTCTTATGATAGTTCAAGCGAAAGGAGAGACCAAGAGATAGGGCCAGAGGGAGATGCTACACAAATGCTTGATGGAACATTCCAAAAGTTTGCTGAAGATCAAGAG
This sequence comes from Ruditapes philippinarum, assembly GCF_026571515.1. Lineage (NCBI taxonomy): Eukaryota > Metazoa > Mollusca > Bivalvia > Venerida > Veneridae > Ruditapes > Ruditapes philippinarum. Next base: position 176,173 of record NW_026853824.1, read on the forward strand.
GTGAGAAAATTCTATGTATGTCATATATAAAAAAAGCAATGAGACTATCATTTTTATTTGTAAAAAAAGCCCCTTACTATGTAATAATAACATTTTTGATGGAATAGAAATGTCATTACCTTCTGACATCTGGCCATGAACAAAATAAGCAAAAATAACTCATGTACAGACTCTATCAAACAAAGTTTGCAATTTTCATGTAATTTTGTTTCCATTGCTTCCAAGGGATCATCCCTTTTCCAGATTATTCAATCTTATATGCACCTTATGGTCATAAAATCATGAGTTGCACTAGCTAAGTCAGCAGGTCCTCTCTGCAAAATTTTAGACACAGAAAGAAACCTAAACAGAAGCTTTAGTTCAAATTCACAGGATTTAAAAGATATTTTAAATGTAAAATTTTTTGTGCTAATTTTAGCTCATTTAATTGCATTGCAGTTACTGATATCTTCTCGATAACAAAAGGGTAGATTTTGATGAAACTTAATAGGAATGAAGTTTCAGTTGTGTACAAAACTAGCTTGAAATTTCTGGTTAGCTGAGCAAAATTGCCACAAGGACAAAAGAAAAAAGACACCAGATTTAAATGAAACTAAATGTACTATATAGTCACACTCACAATAAAGGGTTAAATTTGCTGTATTGTCATGAAGCTGAAGTTTGTGTAGTATAACTTCTGCATGCATGATTGTATTTCAAAACAGATCAGTACACATAAGTAGAGGATGTCTCTTGTCAAAGAGCCTGCAAAGTGGTATAACTTGCTTTGAAATTGCAGATTATTTAGATATATAATTTTAGTCTTATATGGTAAGGGGTCATAATGAAATAACACAAAGCATGCATATAATGATGTTAAGAAGCAAAATTTAGATGTAATTTGTGTTGATGTTTTGCCTTGTCCCTCTATTTGACTATTCTATTGAGCAAATTAAGGCTCTTCTTACTCCTAGTATTATGTCAATAATTTATAGTAGCTAGTAGAATACATTGCAAACAGAATGAAATATCATACAATGTAACATAAATTCCTTGAGATGTCTTATTGTATGATTTATTTGACACCCTTGTGGCCATATGATATTGATGAAAAGATCACAACAAAATCATTAAAGTCGTAAAATGCTGTTTAAATTTGTTTTGTGCAATTCAATATAGGTGATATCACAATTCGTGTGATCTTCATTTTGACTTCAATTGCATGCAACATTATTCATATATCTGTACAAACTTCTTTTTGAAAACAGGTAGGTTTACTACATAGCAGTTAATTAAATAATCTAAAAAAAATGGCAACAAACATAACATTATTTCAGTAATGGATATCAAAATTTCTTTATACCAAATCCTCATACACATATTGTTTTGCTTTTGAGTATATATAGTTCTTTCTTGCGGAAGAAGTAAATAAATAATTCATGGCACAATTTGTAAAGAAATAAGAATTAATTAGATTAACCTTTGTGTTATTGCAATGGTTAGGTCCAAAAAGACATTTATATACAGATACATGTTTAAATATTCATGAATGACAACATTTTTGTGCAAATACATTATATTTATGAAATATTTATTCTATATTATATTCTTATTATTTATTCTAAGGAATACATAATGGACTTAAGAATTGAAAACATAATGGAATTTAGAATTGAAACTTTTCCAAAATAGTTGAAGAGTTTATATCTTCAAGAGAGATAGTTTTGAAGTTGGTTATGACTCAGTTTAAAAATGGGAGATCTTGAGATTGGAATATTTTCTATTTCAGGAAATTGCTTTAGAAAGAGATACTTTGCTGAAACAGATTAAAGTAACTCAAGCAGAACAGGAAGTACTTTGTCAACAATTGCAAAGCATTATGGGAGAGCACAGCAATATGGGAAATGACAAGCAAACTAAGCAGGAGCAAGACCAATCATGGTTAGACTGGGACCTTCATCCGGAACTTTCTTTTGGCAGCATGAGATCTAGTTTGGATACCAAAAGTTTGAGTGGCAGTCTGGATCCATCTTCATTTTGTTCAAATTCTGACTGTTTAAATGTGAGAATGAAGTATGAACACCTAGTTGACAAGATTCAACAGTTCTTAAGGTCAAGATCATTGCAAGAGCCATCTGACAGTGCAGGACCAGTGGAAAGAATTCCAACAGATGGTGATGATGATGATGATGATGATGATGATGATATAAGTAACAATGGTGCTAAATATAATGATCGATTTGAAGAAAATGATGAGCATGAAAGTCAAATGCTTCACCGAATAACTTCAATAGATCTTGAAACTTTTGTAAGGGTTCCAAAACCAGCTGATGCAGCTAAGTCTGGTGACCAGTTTGTATATGAGGCTGATGATATAAATGATGACACTACAAGTACGCTTGATTTAGATAGAGATGTAATTGACAGATTGGTCAGAGGAGAATCTAATAGTTCGGAAAATGAAAGGTATAATGCTGAAGGTCGTTTTTCTGAAAATGAAGATTCTGATGATGACAGTGACAGTGATATTATAGAAAGAAATAGCGTTATTAAGTTAAATCAGTCTAGAAGCAGTGCATCTTTTGCAGAAGAAGGTGGACTTTTTTGTCAGGAAGGAGAGTCTCATGTATTATTGAGAAAAAAAAGGCATTTTTCAGATTCTGATATAAGGTTTGATGGAAAAAGTGTTCAGATGACAATGTCACAGAGTGTAAATAATGAAGGGCGTTTTGTTCTTGAAAGATTAGACTCTCAGGTAGAAAAACATAACTTTGGGAAGGAAGAAATATATACTGATCAGTCAGGTGAGAAGAATTCAAATGAGGATAGTGTATTTGAAGAAATGGAAGTTAGAAATGTTTCGAAATTGGCTTCAGAGACTAAATCAAATACAGAAAAACCATACTTGAAAAAGTCTGAAAAAGACGTTGATAAGTTCATAGATGAAAGTAATGATAACCAACCACCAGGGACACAAGAAGTTGTGATGGGTGCAAGTTGTGAGCCTAGGACAGGTGAAGAAACTGGAGACTTTTTTGAAGAAAAGATTGTAAGGTCAGTGGTGCTAAGTTCTAAGGCAAAGAATAGTCAGGACACTGTTGCTATGTCAGTATCACCTAGATCAGAACTAAGAAATACTGAACAAAATCTTGAATCAGACTTGTCAACTGTAAAGGAGTACAAAAATGGTCAACAGAGTTATGAAAATACAGTGTTTGACATTCTGAATTCCATATGCCCTGGTACAGATCCTGGGAGAAGGCCTGGTGCTAATGTTGTTATTGAAGATACTTTTCAACCTGTGTTAAAAGAATTTGAAAATAAAACGGATGAATTTAATGAGTCTCCAGGCTCCTCTGAATCTAATCTTCAAACTTTGAAAGCAGACTTGAGACACATGAAACTTGAGCTGAGATCGCTTACAAATGAAAACAGGGTGTTAAAAGATACAATAAAGTCAAAAGAGATTGAAGCAAAAAAAGATGCTGAGGTTTTGGTTGAGAAAATATCTGAATTAGAAGAAACAAATAGAGAAACCGTTTTGGGAATGGAAAATGCTTACAAAAAGTTAACAAATTATGAACAAGTTGCAGGGAAATACAAAGATTTAGAACAAATGAATAAGGAACTATTTGATGAACTGGAACATTGTAGAGAACTGTTGTTACACCATGAATCAGATGTTAAAACCAAACAGGACCTTTGTGAGAAGCTTGAAACAGTTGAAATTGAATTAGAATGCAAAAGAAGTGATAACACAGAATTACAAAGAAAGTATAGTGAAATGGAAACAAAATGTATTAAAATGGAGAAATTGAGCAATGAGATTGCATTGGAAAAAAGTGAAATTTTGGCACAAAATAGTAAACTTTTATCAGACTTTGAAATGTTTAACGATTTGCAGGAAAGACTTAAAAGTGAAAATGCAAACCTTATACATGAAAAGTCTGAACTTGAAGATGAAAAAGAGATTTTGAAGTCAAGGAGTGAAAACAATGTATCTTTACTAGAAAAACAAGAGGAGTTGAAAAAGAAAATCACTGAAGTACAAAGTGAAAAGGAAATGTTAGAAGTAGAATTTGCAAAGAAAGCAGATTTGATTTTCAAAGAAAAAGATGAACTAGAAAAGTCATTACTTGATCAAGCAGATATGTATGACAGGAAAGAGGAAGAAATCAAGAAATTGAAAAAACATCTTCATGACTTAGAGAGAGAAAATGAAATTTTAAAAGAAAAGTATGAAATTGAATTAAATGAAAACAAAAATTTAAAAGATGATCTCGAAAGAGAAATTTCTTCAAAAATGGAATTAATATTAAAGGGAGAGAAAATGAGTGAAGATTTTGCTGAAATGAAATTAGAATTAGATACTCAATGTACCAGTTTGAACAGTGAAATTAAAAATCTTAAAGCAGTTGTTGAAAATTCTGAGAGTAGATTAGATGAATTAAAACATGAGAAGGAGGAGCTGAATTATTTAATTCAAAAGTCTGATGTTCTAATGGAGGAAAAGGATAATCAAATACAAGAGAAAGACAAAATGATAACAAGTTTGGATAGTTCAAACCAGGACCTCATACATAAGGTAGAGAAATTACAGGTTGACACCATGTCATTGCAGTCTGTTGTAGACGAAATGACTGCAAAAATAAATGAAATGACAAAAGAAAATGAAATATTGCAAGACATTGAAAAGGAGTCAACAGGTTTAAAAGAAATGAATGAGTCATTGAATAATGAATTGATGAAAGTCAAAGAAATAAACAAAGAAAATGAATGGGCAATAAGTGAGTTGTCTGAACAGATTGAATGTCTTGAGAAAGAAAAAATGATGGAAAATGATATTGTACAAACATCTATGATAGCAAACAATAGAACGGATTTTGTTACAGGTGCTAATCGACTTCCAGAGAAAAAATTGACCAAAGATACCTTTTCAAATACAAATTCATATGTTGATGTTGAGAGAGAAATTAATAAATTGAATGAAACTATAGAAGCTCTTAGGATTGAAAATGAGTCTTTGAAAGGAAATGTTAAGAAAAATTTAAGTGATAAAAACATTAAACTAGAAACAGGCACTTTGGACATTGAAAATGTTGAACAGATAAACAGTGAAGTTACATGTGCTGAAAACATTGTACAAAAATTAGATGCTTCAAAATTAGAAAGTGAAGTTTTGAACCAAATAGGTAAAGATGCTTCCAGTGATGAAAACATTATACATGAATTAGAATCTCTGAAATTAGAAAATGGTACATTGAAGACTAGTTTTGAAAACATTAAACAAGAGTTAGATGCTTTGAAATTAGAAAATGAAACATTGAAACGTAGTCTGGAATTCGCAATGGTGAAAGATGAAAGTGATACTGATCTACAGATATTTGAAGACATGAAAGATGCTATAAAATCAATGGAGACTGAGAGAACCTCAGTTGAGAAACATGAAAAGGAAATGTCTGATAATATGGTGCACGAAAACAAAAGGTTAAGAGATGAAATTGAAGAATTATATTCAGAAAATGATGATTTAAAGAAAAGGCTTAAAATTCATGAAGAGTCGGCAAGAAAAGAAAATGGCGAAATTTTGAAAATGTACAGCGATTTAAGGAATGAAGTTGAAATTTTGGTTATTTCAAAGCATGATTTGGAAGTGGAGTTACATGCACTCAAGGATTTACTAGAGCATGATGCAAATCCTGTATTTGAGAAAACAGAATATGATTCCAGTAGAGAACTAACTGTAGAGGATCTTGAGGAAATGGAAGAACTTAAAACAAGTATCGAAAAACTGAAGTCTGATTTAAAAGAAAAAGATACATATGTAAAGAAATTAGAAGAACACTTGCTTAACTTGGACGGTAACATTCCAGATTTAAATGTAACTCCAAAACCTTCAATGAGTAGAGGAACACCTCTGATGTCAAAGTCTTATTTAAGAAGAGGACATAATTGGTCATTAAATTCAAACCGAAGAGCTTATAGTCATGACGTTCCTACGATCAAAATAGATAAGGAGGTAAACAGAAATAAACCAGAACTTGAAAGATCACAAACTTTGGACACATCTTTACATGTTGACGATCTTGATGGAAGTAGAAATTCAGAAAGGCAGTTTTGTAAAGGACTGAAGGCAAAGGAAAAATTAACAAGCTCTACATTAACAGATTCATTAGGAAGATCATCTTTCAGAGGGAGTGTTGATGAGTCTGCAAGAATAAGATCAGGATTGAAACCAGATGAAGATGGTCATTTAGCATTGGAGTTAAAGCAGTTTGAACTTGTTGCTGAAATTACCAAACTAAGAAGAGATTTTCGTGAAACTAAAGCATTGTATTCCAAAGAGACAGCCTTATTAACAGAAGCTTTAGAGAAAGAAAAAATAGCAAATGAACTTAGGGGTATGCATGATATATCTTTCGAACACAATGTTGGATCAAATTTGTCTCATGATGTACTGAAATTAAGGAAAGAGGTTGCAAGATTAAGAGAACAAAATAGAATATTAAGTTTGGATTGTGATATGTGGATAGAAAGATTGAAAGAACAGGAACATATTGTTGCAGATATGAAAGAAAGGATAAATCAGAACACAAGTGGTTATGGGGAAATTGAAGAAGTATTTGGTAGGCAGCTTGCTTTGTTACAAAAACAGAGAGAAGAACTTATAGACAAATTAAAAGAAAGAGAAAGAGAAAATTATTCACTGTCTGAAACCATTGGTGAAAAAGGTATATTAGAAGAAACATTAAGAAAAGAGAAAGATGTTCTTGTAGCAAAATTGAAAGAAAAAGAGAAAATAGAGAAAGAGCTAAGTGATAAAAAAGTATTACTTGAGAAACAAGCAGCGAAACAAAAAGAATTAGAAGATATTGTTTACCAAAAAGATATAAATGAAATAGAACTTATGAAACAAAAGAGAATTCTTGAAGAAAACTTGAGAGAAATTGAATCTAGATTTAGAGACAAAGAGGAGAATTTAGATTTTGAAAAAAATAAACTGCTGAATGAATTGCGAGAAAAAAGAACTAAAGATGTCCGATCTAGATTTTCGGAGAGTGATGATGACGTGTCGTCTGTTTGTTCAGAAAGTGCGGCATTCTCTGATCGTAACATAGGACGCTTAGAGATCATGTTAGAACAGGTGGAAAAACAGCATTCTGTGGCTGTGAATGTTTTACGGGACCAATTACGTATAAAATATAGCAAAAAGGAGAAAGAACTAAGGAAAGAACATTTGGTTGGTTTAGAACGCTTAAAACAAGACAGCAGAAATCAGGTGAATAAATGAACACATATAAACCAGTATGACTCACACATACCTATTATGCAAGGGCAGAAGGATATAATCACAGGGCATTATTATAAAACTAATCACATGTTAAATTGTGGGATATCATGTATACATTTCACTGTCCATAATATAGATATAGCTATATGTACTCTGCAAAAGCCACTAATTTATACAGATATTCATATTTATGCAAGAATTTAGATATCTGAAGTTTCTGTTTTAGTGCTTATTGCTGAAAATGAATTAATGGTTCATCAGAATGGTGATATGACTTGATTTGTAAGACCATCAAGTCCTGACAGGTGTTAAAATGAATCTTTAATACTGCCATAGCCATCAATGTCTTAAGTAATGGATTTGTGATAAGAAAATGTCAGTACCTTGCAGTTTTAATTTTTTTTTTTTCATTTTTCCTCACAAAATATGTTAGTCAAGGCATACTTTACAGCAGAATTATTAAGAGTATCTGATAGATTTCAAATAAATTTTATCACAAACCCATTACTTGTTTTATCACTATTTTGGAAACTAGATCTAGCCTTATTCAGAATTTTGAGTCGTGAAATTAAATTGCATTGGAGAGAGGAAAAAAACAGCTAAATTATAAAATTATATAAACGATTAAGAAATTTTGAGCATTATTTTTTTAAAAAAAAATAGGCATTTGTTGCATTGAAAAAAGATATGTTTATCCTACATATATTAAGGAAGGAAAACACTGAATTACAATAGAAAGGTCTGAGATAATAAGCTTAAGTATAAGGCACAGTGAAATATTTATAATGGTGAGTGATGAAGGCTATCATTGTATTTTTGTTAAAAGTCTTTTGGTATTGTATTTCGCTTGACAAGAAAGAAACTTCAGTTATCTGTAGCTTATAACAATTATGGTTTATATATGCATATATGTTATATACAGTGTTACATAATTATTTCCTTTGTTACATAGGGATTGACCTTAACTCTGAATGTAGATAAAGATTTTCCATAAAATAACATTATATTTTGAATTAAAAAGCATAAAATTTCTGTGGAAGTAAAACTCAATTCAGTGAAGTTTAGCTGAATACTGAAGTAGGGGTTGGTATATCTTTTCAGAAGTTGATAAATTTTGATATTCAAAAAAAGGAAATAATTGTGACATTTGATCCTAACACTATCATGTCTTTGATTTTTTATGTGATTATTTTTGTCACATGAGTTTGAGGATTTGATGCTAAACAACATTAACCTGTATTAAGTAAAGAAAAATATACAGCTGTTTACCATCAAGCCTTCAGACTGATTGTGCTGGTGAAAAGTACTGCACTTTCGCTACTTTTGCTTGCTATATTCTGTTAAATATTGAGAGAATAAGTTAAGATGCAGATTTGATAACAAGATGTCTGTCAGTATTTGGCTGAAATTTGGAAACCAGTCACAGATTACATGTTTTCTAGAACACATTTGAAATTTGAACCAATTGACCAGTCCAGTGTTAACAGTTTTATTGAAAGTGGCTGACTGGCGATCCAGTTGCTGTGCTGGGTCACTTAGTAACCTGGTAAACACAAAAGAACACTTAATGAATAGTTGACCTAGCATTATAGCATTGTATAGAAAAGGCAGCGTTAAAAATTTTCACTTCTTTAATTCATCTGGTTAGTGGCTAGACTGGTTTTTAAATTTCTGTCCATCAAATGATGAGCTTAATTCTCAACATTAAAAAGCTAAATTTGTTGCTGTAGACTCAAAGCTAGGTTGTTAAGAATGTAAAAGAGACATAAATGTGTGATTAGAAAAAAATCAATGCGTCATCAAGTTGTTATTATAGAAGTTTGAAAAGTTTACATGACTTAAAGAGTTAAGTTAGATGTGATAATGAATAGGAAGATAGATTTATGATTTAACATTATCTCTTCTTATAACTAGTACATTTGTGTTTAATTTCTTTTATTTTACACAGCATTCTGGGACCAAATATGCAAGCACCCCATTATTTCTTCATGTATTTTTGTGGGTAAATTGATTTTAATTCCTCTAATTTCAAGTTTTGTTTTGTACTTTCCTTCAAAACTTTAGTCAGTGTTTTATTTATTTATTTTTTGTTTATTTGTTTGTTAGTTGGTTTGTTTGTTTTTTCAAGAATAATCTTGTTAACCCTTTGCTGCCAACAAGATGTTATAAAGTGGTTTCACATAAAGTACTATTTTGTCTATACGTATATTGCTGGGATATGATATCTAATTATTGATTAATTAATTTTATTTTTTTTCCATATTTTTATCATAATTTTAGTTTCAGGTTGAAAAATTATCGTTTTTACTTAACCATATTATTTTCTTTTATAAAAGTTTAGGTTTTATATATCTAACATAATATATAACATGAAAAGTCAATGTCTATAGATCTTAGAAACCTGTAATTATACAAAATGATACATTGTATATTATTTTCTGGCAGCAAAAAGGGTTAATCTTGATCTATTTTTGCTGAAGATTTTGTTTGATTAGGTCATGTGTAAAAGATAAGATTAAGGATAGATAGGTAGGAAAGATATCCTGATAGCCAAATGGGCATCATTCAAGGAACATTGAGGCTCTCTTATTAAGCAAAATGCTTTCTTATAGCCAGAATAAACTAACCAGCTAGCCTTTATAACACAGATATCCATGCTTTTACATGTATTACATACTCTTTGTCATTTGTGTATATTTCGTTTGATTTATTCTAGGAATATTTTTTTTCTAGAAAAAGTTCTGATAAAATTTTTTCGTTTACTTTTCATTTTAATGATTATTATAATTATATAACTAGAAAGAATCTCCTATGTAAAAGAAACATTTCGTTCCTGTTTTCCAAAGTTTTGATTTAAATTTTGTATGTTGAAAACTGAAATGGGCATTTTATAACTTCAAAATTTATCAGCGCAAACATAACATCAAATTTTGTATTTATTTTTATTGTTTTAGCCTTTTAGTACTATGGTTGTAAATTGTCTGTTTAATTTACAAGTTATTGTCTTCAGATCAAAAAAGAAACTAACTCAGGGTGTTTTGGACCAAAAAATTAAAAACCATCATTGTCAAAATCTGTTAAGGTTGTCCTTATGTATTAATTTTGTAGTGCATGTGTATATTTTGACACAAACATTTTAAATTATTTAAAAGCAAATCAATGTTATACTCATATTTATTTTTCCATTAAATGGAAGTAATCTGATATTCATCTCAAGTAGATTATTTAATGCAGTGTGTAATAAATTTATTTTCTAAATCAATGATGGAATTCGATCATAAAGATTTATAATGAATAAATATACTCGGTGATTTAAATCTATGATAAATCAATGAATTATCCCATGGAGTTTCTACATAGACAGTGATAAAAATTTATGATAAATCAATAAATTAGACCACAGCTGTTTTCTTTCGGCCAATCAGAGTACTTTAAAAGTGTTTGATATATCCCACACATCACAGTAAAGTGTTTGATATAACTATCATGTTTGTATTCAACTGAAAGAAAAACCCCGTTATGTGCACGCTTTATGCGGGGAAAATTATATGTATATAGGAAAGTTCATAGTGAAATTCCCATCTTAAAAATAACAGATAGCAATAGTCCTTTGACCAATTTATTTCGTCAGTTCATCATTTTACAAGAATAGTAACTGTATTTGTAAATACGAAAAAAACATGAAATGCGTTTATCAATCTATTTAAATCTCTATATGTATCTACATTTTACGTCCGCTTTTGTGCTAATATTTTTAGGCACTGTGCCTTGTGCATTATGCCCGGCTCACTCTTAATAGCAGACACTGTAGATGTGAATTCATTTTCGGTTTGGGATGAAGGAATTCCACTGTTGGGCAGGGGATGGGGTTTCCGAACGGTGACAGGACTGCGTTTGCAACGCTAAGGCAATGCTATGCTTTAAGGCTTCAGAGGGACGTTTAAAATATTTTTTTCAGTTCATGAATGAGGTAAAAAAAGTCAATGCAGGTTGTATATAAAGCATACAACAAAAACACGAATCTTTATGTCAAGTAAAATATTTTCAACTTCAGCCGGACAATCAATCAATATCCTGAACCCTAGGGTTGTTTAAGCATTAAGGAACATGTTTAATAAAAGTTACCTGCCCGTTTACCCAAGATCCCACTCTTGAGAAGCAGCCATCGCCCATGATTTCTGTCCAAGAGTATTTTTCGGTAAGCAGTTTTGCTTCTTGACTTCATATTCAAGCGCTGTGTACGGTGATATGTCATTTAATCATTTAAATGAAGAATCAACAGGAATAACAACAAAATCTCTCTCCTTACAAAATTGTAATAATATCACATTTAGAAATGTTAAATTCTTCCCAAATTTCTTCTCACTGCACCTTGGTGATGGTATGTGAAATCTATCATTCATAAGATTGTGTATTCAGTAACTTATGAAAGAACATGCATTATGCCATTTTCTCGTGCTTTTTTGCCTACAATAAGGCCAAATAGATTAAGTAAGAAATATTTGGATATCCCTACGTAATTGTTGGAGAAAAAATCGATTACGCATGTTTAATCTTCACCTTAAACAGAGAAAACTACCTGTGGTCTAAGTCAGATAGATCGCTCGTACCAGTTGGATGTGAGATTTATCAACTCGCTTCGCTGGTTGATAAATCTCACATCCAACTGGTACTCGTGATCTATCCTATACATATCCAAATAGACAGTGATTTAAATCTAGGATTAATCAATAAATTATCCCATGGAAATTCTTCATACTCATACTTAAAATCTATTAGTGATTAAAATCTATAAATCTATGAATAATCCAATTGAGATTCTACATAATCTGTGATTAAAATCTATGATTAATCTGTGAATTATCCCATTGAGATTCTGCATACTCAGTACTTCAAATCCATGATAAAACAACTAATTATTGCTTCAAAATGATATATCAATTAAATCTCTACAGGTTAAATCATTAAAATCTACAATAAAGCAATGAATGTATTTCAAAATCAAGACTTTGTTGTTGAATCAATAAAATCAGTATATAGATTAATGAATCAAGACTTCATCGTTAAATTTGAGAAATCTATGAATAATTTTGTTAACTGACTCATGACTGTACATAACTATTAATTCTAAGAAATATACCAGAAATAAAGTTATTACCGAATTAAGACTGCATGCTAATTGATAAAAAACTATGAGTAATCAGTTAAATATCTCTGGGCGTCTGTGGCCGAATGGTTAAGGTCTTTGACTTCAAACCACTTCCCCCTCACCGCTGTGGGTTCGAATCCCGAAAGGGACTTTGGATTATTTCATGTGAGGAAGCTATCCAGCTAGCTTACGGAACGTTGGTGGTTCTAATGAGGTGTCCCCGTTCGTGCCTCAATAAATGCAATCTGAGGACATCTGAGCTCTTCCTGCACCAGGAAAGCTGGAACGTCGCCATATGACCTATACTGGGTCGGAGTGACGTAAAACCCAATCAAACAAAAAACAAAAAGTTAAATATCTAATCAAAACTCTTTAAATTTATATATACCTTAGATAGTTGAATGAAACAGAGGTAGACTTACTTATTCAAGGGTTTGACTATTGCCCATCAACATAAATGTGCTGTGTTGAAAATTATTATTGTAAAGTTAAACTTGAAAAATAAGCCTGATAATCTAGCTATACTTAACAAAAACGGATGTCTGAGATTTTATGTACATACCATTGTAAAAATCACGTATTTTATAAATTTTACTGTACAATTTATTGTTAAGAGATTGGCGATTTTCTTAGCTGTAAATTTTTTTAATCAGCCTTGCCTTTTGTACACCTGAGTGCTTTCTTTAAACCAGTAGGTAGTTGATGTGTCCGTGAGATCTTTTTTTTGTTATTTATGATTGATAACTCTTGTGTTTACTTACAGTGAGTCATTTCAGGGTTGTTTCCCTTACTGTTTCTATTAAATTGTGTTTTTTAATTGTTATTTATATTGATTTAGTCATTTTAACTGTCTCATTTTGATTTATTATGTTCTTAGATTAAAGATTCTATATAGAAGCTACTTAAAACTGTTTCTTTTATATATATATATTTATTTTCGATAATTTGTGATTCTTTTTCTGTTTGTTAAGCGAGTTGCATGTATAGATAATAGAACATGTTTTTCATGTTTATAAAATGAAAACAGCCACATTGTTTGATCTTAGATTATATTTTACTACTGCAAGATTGTTATTTTACAATAAATTAAGAAAAAAAGAGACAGAATTGTTGTTAAAATAAAAATAGTCATGTATGTGACGAAGGTTTACCCTGTAATGATTATTTCCCCTTGAATAGAAAAATTGATGTCCACTGAAAGAGGAACAAAAGATCAATATTTAAGTTATCAACCATTTATGTAACTTAATGACATCTGAAAATATTTGTTGGAATAGAAGAGACTTCAATATTATGGTATTTGGTGATACATGACTGTATTTGTTGAAATAAATTGAAATAAAAGAACATTTCATGATAGTTATGGCAATTGGCAACATTTGTAAAGGTAAAAGACCAGTTTAAGCTTGATGGCATTTAGAATTATCTGAAATACCATTTATCACACAGGAGTTGGCAATATATATGCCAGTGATTTTTTTCACTTTATTGGGAAAATTAAGGCCTTAGCCTCTTGATTTTGGAAAAAATTATCGCTAAAATTGATGATTTGGGAAGTAAAAAAGCTGGTTTGAGTTCAGATTTTTGGGAAAACTGCATGATTTTAAAGAAAATTTCAATTGGGAAGAGGCCTTTTACGAAGTCTGTTATATAAGTAGGAAAATCACTGTATGCCAATACAATGCCTCTATCATGATGGCGATTGATAAAATGTAAAGGCAAAAATGCTTAACAGTTTTACAGCAGTTGGCAATATAAGTTTGCATATGTTTGCAATTGCAAATGTAACACAACAGAAAAAATTGTCTGGACATGGAAACCAGGTTAAGGTTGTGAACTGGTTGTCACTAGATTCTTAAATCTTAGTGATCACGGTGTCAGGTGAAGGTTGCTTATTTTGGTTGCAAAGTTTGAATCTCTGCAGCTGCCGTGTACAAATCTCGCCTATGATGTAACATTCTTGTGCTGATGCCTATTCAGATTCTTCATCTTTAGTCCTAGGACATTGATCGATTGTTCTCTTTTTGTGCCATTGGTGTTTGAAATAATTCACATATTAAAGGGTCTTTCTCCACACAGTTAAACTGGAAAGTTTCCATAATGACTTATTGATACAAAGAAAAAGTTCACACATGTGTCGCAGCTCAAACGAAACAAAGGGGTCGTTGACTCTGCTGTGAGTTCTGGACCTGGGGTAGAGGGGTCTGTAAAAAGACAAGTATGCGCTACTCAAAATATTTATTCTTCCCAACAACAAAACCGTGGCCTGCGCCAACAATTTCTCAATTCAAGTGCAAAATAAGAAAATCACAAAAATCGATGAATGGCAAAATATATATGAATAATAATAGCATCATCTGCAAAAGTCTATTTACCTGTAAAAAGACAAGTATGCGCTACTCAAAATATTTATTCTTCCCAACAACAAAACCGTGGCCTGCGCCAACAATTTCTCAATTCAAGTGCACATGCGTTGTGCAGATTAGCGGGGAAATTGAAATATTAGCGAGAAAAGTTAATCGAAGATACTGAAAAAGTTATAAAGTACTATTATGTATAGGTAACGGCTATTGGATATGAGATATGAGCTATGAGTATATGAATTAAAGAAATAACTACGGAAAACAATAAGGGACATGGACATTAACATATAAATATACAGAGACAGGCATGGTCACGAACAGACCAAAAATATACAGCACTTGGCAAGATGGACAATGTATACTTGACCCTGTGACACATGTAATTAAAAATCAAACATTTAGACATTCTACAAAACAGCAGGGATGTTAAATGTTGATTTTTCAGGGCAAGGTTGAAATATTTTTGAGCCTGATTTATCACACATTAAATCATGTGCTCATGCTATGTGATATGTAATGGTAAAATACATAAGAAAGCAAAGTTTACCATTGAACAGTATGGTCTTTATTATGAAACCAGGCACTACAAGAGTGGGTAATGTTCAAAACCAAGGTTGGAGTGTTTACTTTATCAAGGGGGTATTTTAAATCAATTATATATCAGTTTTGAAGAGGTGCTACTAATATTTTTTTGTCTGTTGAAAGGGCTTGTCCTAAATAAGACATGCTTTATCGATATCAAGATGTTTACATATAAAAATGGATAAGATAAAGTGGTTTGTATGTATGGGCAAAGTTTGTGTCTGAAAATTATATTTTCTGAACCATGTTAGACCATTTGGAAGCATACTTCTCTTGTCATTTCCTTCAAAAAATTAAAAAAGTTATAAGGTCAAGGTAAACATAGATCAATTTTCAGAAAGAAATAAAAGCAATTTGTTATGAATGTCTTATAAAACTAAACAATTTGATTTTAATGCTGTTAAAATCATTACATAAGCATATTTTAACCACATTGTGGAGAATGTCTCATACTTTCATATACAGGTACAGGTAGTTACAAAAAATAGTTGTCAAAGTACTTAAAAGTACTGTTAGTAAGTTAATCTTTCCTGAATGATGTATTTATCTGTATTCAGTAGATTATCTTTTTATTGATCCCAAGTTCAAAGGTCACACTGTTGAAAGCATTGATATTAATTAACATAAAGAAATTAATCTGAAATTGCAAATGTTAATATAAATATAATTTGCATAAAAAATGAATTTTAAGAGTAGAAAAAAAGGAGTTAAATCATGGAAGGTCCAAATTATCAAAAGACAAATTTGATATATGACATAAATTAACTAATGTAATTTTGTAATATATCGAAAATAAAAACCTGTCTATTCTTGTAGGTAATGGCAGATAGGTCTTACAATAAATTCTTTTACTTATTTAGAAAGGTGTCAGATTTAGCTGTAATGAGGTGTGTAATATACCATAAAATACATATCAAATATTCATGAATCATTTCTTTTTACCTTGAAAGAAAGAGAGAAAAAAAGTATTATAAATTGTAACAAAATTGAATGTCTGCCAAATGTGCACAATATTTGTAAACTAATTTTGCTTTTTATGCAATTTGTAATCATTTTTTGAGAGCAAGGACATTGGTACCGGAGCAGCTGATTGCATATCTATATCAAATATCTGAAAGCAATAACTATAGTTATAAGAAAATAATGCAATTCAAATTATCTTCTGACCTTTTCCTAATGTACTTGCCCCCTCTTTAAATTTCTTATTATCCATATCAATTTAGTCCTTGGCCGGCTGGTATCAACTGAATTTATGCATGTAACCAGTGCAGACCATGATCAGCTGGTACATCTATGCCATCTGATCATGGTCTGCACTGTTCACTTAATTCAGTCAATAACTTATAATTTTCTAAATTTTCTCTAAAAAAAGATTAATGGTTTTGTCCAAATTGAAAGCCGACAAGTCCATTTAAGATATTTTGATAGGTTGGTAAAAGGCTAATTAATTTTGATATTAAAATTCATATGATCAGTAAACAGTATTATAATAGTCTGACAGCCAGTTATTTATAAAATTATTCAGGTAATATATAAGTGCCTGAAATTGCCAATAGCATTCTGAGGATTAAAGGACAGAGATAAAATATGATGCTTTTGATCTTTTTAAGATTTTCTTTTGGTGGTAAACTTTATTGGTTTTGTTGTAAAATTTTGATCACACAAAAATAAATAAATAAATAAAATGGAACAAGTATTGAAGTGACAACAAATCTTGATGATATCTGAACAGAAAAAATTGATTGACAAGGTTTTTAAGAAAGAAGAATTATCAATATATCAATGGGTTATTTATAT
This sequence comes from Ruditapes philippinarum, assembly GCF_026571515.1. Classification (NCBI taxonomy): domain Eukaryota; kingdom Metazoa; phylum Mollusca; class Bivalvia; order Venerida; family Veneridae; genus Ruditapes; species Ruditapes philippinarum. Next base: position 193,334 of record NW_026853824.1, read on the forward strand.
ATAAATATTTGTTCAAACTTAATCACTAAATGGCCATACCTCTAGCTTGAATGATTTTCTTTTACATGAATTGTAATCACCAATGTAAGAAATGAATTGTAATCTGCAGTGTAAGAAGATATCTATGTTCAGTACTATGCTTTATCGGGGACTGACATATGACAATGATGTACCTAGTTTGTTTTAAGCTATTGAGTTACGTCAGTATGGCGTTGAAACCTCTTTGATATAAGCATTATAGTACTTAAAGCTTGACTGACTTCTCTGCCTTATAATACTGTAACATGGGTTAAATGTGTATGATTTTTATTTTTAAAATATTAAAGAAAAAAATGTTATATGTGTTACGTTCAATGTTTGTTAACTTTCCTTTTAAGGGATTGTTTGTTTCCCATTGATGTCCTATACCATTTAAGGACCTATAAATAGCAGCTTTAGTCCCTCTAAATGACAAATACGGTATATGCACCAGTGTGGATTAGGGAAGCAGAAAGTGACCTCATGTGGGATTCTAGCACATGACCTCAGGATAAGGCCTCTGCTACCCCTACAACATTCTTTCTTCTTATCACAGATCTGTTTTATTTTAACTAACTGAACGTGGGTGTAAAAAAATGTAATAAAAATAAAATACTGACAAAAATGATTTGGTTTATAAACTGGTATAGAAAAATGGAGGGACATAAGGGCATCATGTTTGGACATGCAGGTCAAATGCATTAAATGTTTTTTAAATACTGACTTGTGAATCAGTTAAAATTCTACAAGATTTAAAATTGTAATAAGTGTACAGTTTATATAGTTTATTACAAGAATAAAAAAAAATGATAAAAAGTTAAATCTATTGGTATTTAAATTGCTTTGGTTGATCAATTATTTTTAAAGATAAAATAAAACAATGCCAGAAAATTTCAGTATATAAAATAGAAAATATAAAGAAAAAAGCAGCAAAATTACTTAATTGTTTGTAAAATATTATTGTTTATAGTAACTTTTAAGTAACCAAAAAATTTCTTTTGGGGGTCATATTTGCCGTTTATTTATTCATACTGCTTGAAAAGCAGAAATATTTTTATGAACTTACTGAAAGAATAAGATTTTATTGCATACATTAATGAATAGCCCACCTACCTGTGACTGATTTATAGTATATTGATTTTCGAAAAATACTGTGGCGTAGAATTATTTAAAATTTTTACAAGTCTTGATCTGTTTGTATATTGTAATCTAGGTATAAGTGTATATAGGCAATTGTCTATCAATACACACTGTAAAGGCCTTTTTCATTCCTTCCGACAGTTTATTTCGTTGTTAAAGCCCACCCCTTTTATTTTCGGATTTAACCCGGTGTGGTTCATTAATATCCTGGTGCCAATTTCTTTTAATTACAAAGTTAAATATTTTTCGATGGAATATGAATGCAATGATTTATAATTCATGTACCCATGTATAAATGTTTGTGAACACGAGAAGTAAATATATTTATATAGGGTACGGGTATTATTTATAGAAAAAGTCTTAGAGTTCCTAAGGTATTGATTGCCTGATTATGAATTAAAAGTTTGTTTGGGAGACGTGAAATAGAGAGTGAAATAGGATTAAACAGAGTTTGTATAGACAAGTAAATAGAGTATGTTTAACGGAACGTTTACCATGACTTTCTAATATTGAATGATGGACTAATTAATATTCCATGCAGATTCATAACAAATGGAATAAATGCAAAAATAATTTTGAAAAGAAAGACAAAATTATGTTTAGTCATCTATTGTTCTGAAGAAACGTGTGATTATAGTAATATTATAATATAACAGACATTTTAAAACAAGGAATAATTATTCTCTGACACTTGGCTATTTAATAATTGAGAGGTAAAATGATTCCATGAATAATCAGGTGACAATATTCACTACCACTCTCTAGTATCAATTTAACTATGATAATAATTTATTGAACTGCATGGTTTTTATTGTCATGATTGGAGAATGTCACTAGAATGGATTTAGATTCTAAAGGGGATGACAAGACTCCTCCAAAAGGGAATATGGAGGGGTCACAAATGTTAGCTAAGCTAATGGAAGAAAAGGTAAGGGAGGATTTTCATACAAACCTAGATGTGATGTGGTGTCTAATCTTATTCTTTAAGCATACCATCTCACTCTCTCTCACTCTCTTTCTTGTATACTTTTAACAGCTGTATACTTTTAACAGAGTAGAGTAGCTATGTTACACCCCAGTTACACAGAGCCATCGGTGATTGATCGGTAGTTTTTTATCCAACTTATGGAGTGAACCGATGACAATGTATTTATCACCGATATCACCTATTGGTCACCTGTTTTCCATCTATCAACTGCTATCGGGGAAAGATAAGTTTCATCGGTGAAAAATTACCGATTGGGATTTTTAAACACGTCTAAAATTCTCGATCGGTGAAAATATTTTAAAAATTACCGACGGCAACCTATATCACGAGATGTGCAAGCTCTAAATCACCGATATCGCCGATCGGACAAAGATAACCAAATATGAATCACCGGCCATATCTGACGGAAAGTGTTTAACCACTGATGACTAGCTATCAAACACCGATTAATCAGCGTTACGCCCGATTTAGCTCCGATTTACAAACGATTAAAACCAAAAGAATTTCAGCGACCCATTCCCGTTTGAGTTTGCTGTCTGTCACCGATGGCCATTTACACAGAAAACCAGAAATAAAATCACGCATGACAACCGATCATAACAGCGACTAAATCTAAAATTAAATGACCGATTGGGGACCGACCGTCTGTGTAACTGGGCCCTTACTTTGTAGTGGTTTTTTTGCCAATTTTAATAAAATGATTGACATTTAGTTTACATTATTGATTAATTAATTGTTAAGAATATTTAACTAAATTCCTTGTTAATTCTTGTAAATTTATAATTCAAAATACCTTTATAAATACTAATTAATGTTCAAGATACTGATGAAGAGTATAATTCAATGTAGTTTCCAAAAGATATCATTTTAAATCTAATAGTCCTTGTATAAGAAATCTTTTTATGGTTTGATATCTATTCAAGATTGTTTATAAAGTTTACCACTTTGATTTAAAATTAAGTTAATTCATAGGTACTGTATGTGTATTTAAATTCGCGGAAGCAAATTTTCGCGGAAAGGTCCATTTTGGGGGTATATACAAATATTCGCGCTATTTTGAATTCGCGGAGGTGACTGCCGTAAATCATAAATTCGCGTACACCCATCATGTTGAAAATAAGGGAAATTACTCTAACACGATTAGGCAATAGTTTTCTTTCCTTTTACATACTTTTAATGTAATCATTGTGGGATTTCACAGTTATTTTCAACACCTGGTGTCAAACAATACCCTATTGTACAGAATAAAGACATTCAATTTGTCTAGCGGACAGATTATTGCAAACAAAAGAACGTCCGTTAACGTGCGTGATTTTTCACAGTTTTAAACAGCAAAGAATGAGACCATAATCTTTTCACCAATATTGTTAAGATGTTGACTGAGTAATTGTGTTTTGTTTTCCATGTTTTCATCATTTAGAATCGTTAATGTTTGTGTTATTTGTATTGTTTGTTTAGAAAAACAAAATATAATCTGATCAGATGTCAAGACTTTTATGACTCAGACTATGAAATAAATAGCATGATGCAATGGTATAATTCAAAAATGTATATACTTATACATGCATCCGATAATCATATCAGTCAAACAATAATACACTAGCAAACTGATTAATATACAGAGCTGAATGTTACATGAACAGTTTATACAACAGTAAAATCACACTTTGAAAGCGCCACGGTTACCAGACTTATGGCAGCCGTGAACACACTGATATACATTGTTCTATAGATGCGCGAAAATATGACTATTAAGAAATTATATGTGTAGAAATATTCGCGCTGAACATAAATTCGCGGATCGAATGTCACCGCGAAGATCGCGAAAATTTGAAGCCCGCGAATATTTCTACACATACAGTAAACTTTAATTCAAATTTTCAGTATATGAATTATTCCTTCAAGTTGAGTTCAGAAAAAATAACACAAATAATTACCAAAATTGTTTGTTATCACTATAAGTAAGGAACTGATTCATAGTGTATCACTCTAAGTTTAAGACATATCACTCAGGCAATCACTCGAAATCCAGGTCTGGTACATTAAAAAATCATTTAAATTCAAGCTTCAGTTCATATATACACAAAAATTCCAGATCATTCTTCATTAATATTCTAATTCAAAAATTTGGTTCATAAGTTAGTTCAAATTTTGAAAAATTTACCTTACAGTTCAGATTTAATTCTTGGTAATCACTTCATTTCAAAGACTAGTTTAAAATAGAGCTGTGGCCTGGTTGTTTAAATGTTTGTCTCTCTACTCAGGGAGTGCAGGTTCTTAAGCCCTTATGTGGTAATAACCACTTTTCATCATATTGTCACCTTAATGCAGTAACAAGCTAACTCCTTATATGATTTAATAGTAATTAACTCTTTACTGCACTAAGGTGAAGAGAAGTACCAGTTAGGTCCAGGAAGCAACTGCAGAGATTTATCAGATATTGCAATCTGCATGCAAGGGAGACAAGGAGAACAAACATAAAAGCATGAACTAGTTTAAAGACAATATTATATGCTTTAATGCATGGAATGGCCTAAAATCTAAAAGCAATGTCTGAATCTTACTGTATTTTTCCTATAATATGATTTAAAATTATTGCAAATAATAAATGTTTCATAATGTTTTAATGGCACAATATTTGGAAGACAGAGGACTTTTGTTAGAAATGGATCAATATCTGCAAGTGTTCATTATTTGTTCATGATAAAAATATTGATTTCACATCTTGCCTGGTATATTAGCTCATTAGGTACAATGTATATGTGGTTTCTTCCTAAACCCTCAATTATACAACCTATATGCTATTTTAGGCTCCTCTTTTCAAAGAAGATTGTCACGACCCACTTGGCAACATCACAAATGCACCTTTAATAGTTAGTTCTATATGTTGAAACAATTTCAAGGCCAAAAGGTCAGTTCTATATATGTCACAACAATTTCAAGGCCAAAAGGTCAAGGTCACTTGTAATAGCAAAACATAAAGTTGGTCATTAATTCAAAATCCATTGACCTTGGGAGCTTTGAACTTTGTATGTAAATGCATTTTGATGTATTTTTATGTCAGACCCAATTTGGGTCAAAGGTCAAAGTCTTGAAATTGGTCATTACATCAATGATTACATGATCAAACAATAAGTTTCAAATTATCTTTTCATTTAGAAAATTGGCAATTTACTATCCAGCACTGAGAAAAGAGATGTACTCTCGGAAACTTGTTAAATGTTGCATTTTTCTTAAGAAGGTGCTTTAGTGATAGTAAACAACACCTACTGTTTATTAATGTAAACCAAGCCTGCCTCACTTTCAGTTTGACTTTATTGGACAACATTCAAAGTATCCAACTTCACTGTTCTTCTGGTTCATAAAATAATTAAAAATAAAATTTTGTTAAGCCAGAATGACATGAAGGCTGCTACTTTTAAATATACCTTTGAAGTGAAGAAGGGGTGGGAGTGGACATTGAAATGAAGAGTTGGTTGGATGGTTGGAGAGGTTGAGAAGAGAAAATTACATATATATATATACAGATTATGCATAGTAACATGATCCACATCAAAATTAATTTTAATGACTAGATTGTAACCAATTTTGTTATTATATCATTTATCAATAAATTATGTATTGATATTCTATGACCAGTTTAAAATTTCATCCTGTATAAGATTGATTATTGCAGTTGTTGATGATAAATACAGAGATTGTATTGATCACATCATATGACTGATACAGATTGTCATTTCTCCAGTAGGTTGTCATATCTTCTTATTTGTTGTTTTTATAGACTAAATGGAGAATTATATACTTGATGTGATAAAAGGAGGCTCCAGTCTTAAGATATAATAATAAATATTGCAATGATTAAGATTGTTAGAGGCTTTGTTAATGGATGAAATGTTACTTGTATATTGCCGTGGAAACTGAACACTGGTAAAATACTGGTGAAGCACTGGTATACTGGTATAATGCTGGGAAATACTTGTAAAGTACTGGTGTATGCTTGTTCTATGTAGGTAAAATACTTGTATGATACTTTCATGTTACTGGTATAACACTGATAAAGTTATAGTATATTGCTACCAATAGGTTGTATGCAGGAATGATACCTGTGAAATGATGGTGAGCAACCAGTAATTTGGTAATATTAACCTCTACAGTATTAAAGTACTGGAAAACTGTTAAATTAATGATTTACTGGTAAATTTCTTATATATACAAAATTAATGTACTGCTGGTGAATTATTTGTATACTCCGGTGTAATTTTGGTACATTTCCAATATAGAATCTCTAAATTTCAACTATCTTAAAGATTTGTGCTGACTTAACTGTTTTTATGCTCCCCGAAAAATTTCGGGGGAGCATATAGTCGGCGCCTTGTCCGTCTGTCCGTCCGTCCGTCTGTCCATCTGTCCGTCCGTTGTCTTGTCCGGAGCATAATTTGAAAACCCTTGGAGATAATTTGTTGAAACTTCATACAGTGGTAGAGGGCATCGAGGGGGAGTGCAGTGTCAAAGAACCATAACTTTATTTTGCCCGGTTTTTGAATTATCTCCCCTTATAGAAAAATCTTGTCCGGGGCATAACTCTAAAATTATAAGAGATATCAACATGAAACTTTGTAGGTGAATAGATCTCAATGGGTAGATGTGCAGTGCATAAGAACAATAACTCTTTTCATCCTAATTTTGGAGTTATTGCCCTTTGTTAATTTTAATACTTTGAACTTTGTCCGGAACATAACTTGAAAACCCTTGGAGATAATTTGTTGAAACTTCATACAGTGGTAGAGGGCATCGAGGGGGAGTGCAGTGTCAAAGAACCATAACTCTATTTTGCTCACTTTTTTGAATTATCTCCCCTTATAGAAAAATCTTGTCCGGGGCATAACTCTAAAACTATAAGAGATATCAACATGAAACTTTGTAGGTGAATAGATCTCAATGCGTAGATGTGCAGTGCATAAGAACAATAACTCTTTTTGTCCTAATTTTGGAGTTATTGCCCTTTGTTTATTTTAATACTTTGAACTTGAACTTTGTCCGGAACATAACTTGAAAACCCTTGGAGATAATTTGTTGAAACTTCATACAGTGGTTAGGGGCATCGAGGGGGAGTGCAGTGTCAAAGAACCATAACTCTATTTTGCCTGGTTTTTGAATTATCTCCCCTTATAGAAAAATCTTGTCCGGGGCATAACTCTAAAACTTTAAGAGATATCAACATGAAACATTGTAGGTAGATAGATCTCATTGAGTAGAGGTGCAGTGCAAAAGAACCATAACTCTGTTAAGCCTTATTTTTGAATAATCTCCCCTTTTAGAAAAATCTTGTCCAGGACATAGCTGTAAAACTATAAGAGATATCAACATGAAACTTTGTAGGTAGATAAATCTCAATGGGTAGATGTGCAGTGCACAAGATTCATAACTCTACCTTGCCTAATTCTGGAGTTATTGCCCTTTGTTTATTTTTACTTTTTGAATTGTCCAGGACATAACTCGGAAATCATAAGAGATATCATCAAGAAATTTTGTAGGTTGATAGATCACATTGATTAGAAGTGCAGTGCAAAGAACTGTAACTCTGCCTTGCCTAATTTTGGAATAATTGCACTTTGAACTTTTTCCACGGACATAACTCTGAAACTACAAGAGGTGTACTTTCCTGTGTCCAAAACCTATTCGGGGAGCATCACCCGGCTCTAACCGGGCTCTTGTTGTAACAGTCTTGATTTCATAATGACTTTAAAATACAAAATCAATTTAATATCACTAACAAATAAATTCATTCTTTGGGGAAATTTTTCAACATGCAATATATATTTAAGAAAATAAGGATAGGTCTCTAGAAATTTACATTTACAGATATTTTATTCAAATGTTACGACACGTTTAATCAATAAGGACATAAAATTTGTTGACATTACAAAGCAAAGATTTTTATAAAACGGTCAACCTAAATTAAGCATTGTGTTAAATGGTATACAAAAAGCCTTGAACAATAAAGATCAGTTATATCAAATTTCTTTGGCATAACTTAAACTATGAAGACATTATTGTTTACTCGCATAAAACATTGTGTATTTTAAACAATTGATGAAGTGTGCTTTAATTGTTTTTTAAGATTTTCAAAGTACTGATTGGAAATCTGACACATTCTGATATATTTTTTTTGTATTTTTATATTTTTTGAAAAAAAAAGAAGAAATATAGATTATCTTTAATAACAAGCTTTAATAATTAAAAGCAAAGGTTATTTGTTTATATACAATAGCCATAAATTATAATGTTTCAAAAGTGTTTTTAACAAATTTATACTACTATGTAATGGCTTTTGTTAATGAAAACAACATTTTTTTTTATAAATTTGCAGCATCCTTGAATATATATTAATAAAATAGGCAGATCAGAATTAGGGTTACAAACATGCAGTTTTATAACAACTTAAACATAAAATCACAATTAATCATAATGTTCAGTTTGTCTTTGAGTAAAATTTAATTTCGTTATTGATATTAAAAATGAGAATCGAAGTGGCATAACCAGAGATAAAATGTTGATCCATCAATATTGATTGAATAACAAAGATTAAAAGAATCAATATCATCCTTGCTAGTAATATAATTAATGATAGTTCACAACTGGATCAGTCATTTTGTAGGAATTTTTGGCTTGTTTAACACCTTTTACCCTCACATGTTGATCAGTTGTTGATGAAGCAGGGTAAAAAGTTAAAAACATCACAATTTAACTGAGATATTTGCATTATTGTCATAATTATTACACAAAAATAGAATACAAAAACACAACTCATAAAATTTACTGTAAAGTTTGGCAATGGTGATAATAAAGCATAACAAAGTCAATATTCGCACAAATTAACTATAGCATTAACTTCGGATTGGTCTAGTTGTGTTCTTCATATCCATTTACAATAAAACATTTATGTTCCTTCAAATTCAACATTTTTTGAAACTTACATCACCAAAAAATCTTGTAGTGTCATGCAATCCAAATTTTAGTGGGGATTTTTTTATAATTTAATTTCAATAATGATTTGCAGAGTTATGGACCCTTTATACAGTGTTTTGTAATCTTAGTAAAGTTAATTTAAGAAACACATCTTACTTGTTCTTTAATGTTGTCAATATGAAGTATTTTTTACCATTTTAAAATGAATACTGGGGTACAGGCATTGCAGCATTCTTATGGACATGTATTAACTCTACAAGATACAGTAGCTGAAGTTGGAATGAGCAGAATTACAAAGTTTGATTGGTGTAGGGATAACATGGCAAGTACTCCAGAAATACTTGCTTAAAGTCAAGTGTTTCTGTGTACAAAACTTGTACTACTGTATATGTATTGTATATATGAATTTTAATTGTCTTTTTATTTTTCACAGTAAGTTACTGGTCACATTTCTGGCAGGATTTATTGCCTCTTGTACGAACATGTAAATATCAATTGAAACAGTTTTCGAGATAAAATTCTAAATTAAATCATTGACCAATACAGTAACTGATATGGACTGGTCAAATAGATTGTTTAAAGAAAAACAATGATCAATAGATCTATGTACTCTTGACTTTAGTGAAGAGCTGTCACAAGCCTGATGTTTACCTAGTTTTATTTACTGAAAATGTTTGGCAAATAGGGGTAAAGTATCTTGATATTATATATTTCTATACTGTTAATACCAGCCATGGGTGGCTAAGTACATCTGGGTCTTTAATCCTCTATAGAAAATTTAAAGTAAAATAACACCATGATTCATTAAGTACTGTATATTTGTAATGATAAATGGCTACATGCCATTTAATTGTAATACAATACACTTACCAAATAACAACGGTTTGTGGTGTGCAATAACTGGGTTATGGCACCCTGGATGTGCAGTAATTGAGTTATGGCACCAGGGATAGGCAATAATTGAGTTATGGCATCATGGGTGTGCAGTAATTGAGTTATGGCACCATGGATGTGCAATAACTAGGTTATGGCATCAGAGATGTTCAATTATCGAGTTATGGCATAATGGATGTGCAGTAACATGGTTTTGGCATCATGGATGTGCAATAACTGGGTTATGGCATCAGGAATGTGCAATACTAGTAATTGAGTTATGGCATAATGGATGTGCATTAACTGGGTTTTGGCATCATGGATGTGCAATAATTGAGTTATGGCATCATTTATGTGCAATGAATGAGTTATGGCACCATGGCTATCAGATTTTTGAGTCAGAAATGGTTTGGCCAATAGATGAATTACTAGTGAGCATTTACTATCTGAATTATTATGGTGAATGATCTTAATTTAGCAAAAGTGTAATTAATGATATTAAATTTTGATAAATATATATTAAATACTACATAGGTATAATGCCATTCACAGTGTGAGCAATACTTGTAGTAAAAGGACATTGTGATTAAGTAAAAAAAACAAGACCAAAAAAAACATTTAAGAGATATGAGTTATTTATTATTTTGCCCCATTATTGTAATTATATTATATTTTCTAATTGCAACAAATAAAATTGAATTGGTCCAATATTAAATTCTTACAAGATTTTAAGTGATAAATCCATCCAGAACAAAAATTTGTGCACATTTTTTTGAACATTTCTGAGGACATGAATGAAATATTTAATGTCAATTAGTTTGCACTAGTATAATGTGTTTTAGAACATGCAAATATTAACATCAACCTTTAATAAATAAATGTTTTTATTCATGTGTTTCTTATTGAGGAAATTGATATTTGTCAATGTGTTAGATAGGGAAATCAACAAAGAATGTATGAAAAAGTCCTGAAGCCTTCCTTTAAAATCTTAAGTTTGGTTCTGTACCTTCAATGATTTCATTATTCAAAAGCAAATTAAGGAAACAATTTTCAAAAACTGTATTAAAAATCTATGGTTTACCTTTGACACATAAAAGATTTTTTTCTCCAAAATTTGCTTTGTCAGCATTTTTTTGTCATTTATATGACCTGAAAAGTTTACAGTAGCTTTGAGTAAATATTGATACAATATATTTCATATACCCTGTTTATTTTTATATTGAAAAGCATATAGCTATACAAATGGCTTCATTTAAGGTTTATTGTGGGTTGTATTTTTTTGGACATGTCAAAAACAGTTTAAAACAGGTGGTTTAGATTCATTCTTGTAACAGTGCTCTACCACACAATAGAATGCATTGAAATAAATCTGAACCCCAATATATTAGAAATGAGGCTACTGTTTGCTCAAGCAATTAAAATATATCTTTAATTGTAAATAAGTACATATTTATTCTACAAGTATATTGTGACATTGTTTGTATACCCCATTCAGTTTCCTCCCTTTTTGCAAATCTTGTACTCAACAAGCCTTAAGACATTCTAATACAGTTCACCTTTAAACTAAATGAATGAAAATATAACTTGTTAAGAAGATCTTCAGCTTACTTGATGCTAACTATACAAATAACAATTAATGAAGATAATTTTATTTAAGAAAATATATAGATTAAAGGGACACAACTGTTGTAAAGAGTCAAGGGCAAATACACTTTTGTAAATATTCAAGCACTCCTATAAATATTCCAGCCATTCTAGAACTTGAACTCTAAATGTAAACATTTAAGAGCTACAACTCTTGAAAATATAGAGAGGAAACAAGTCTTGTATATAGAAGCACACAATTCTATTAAGGGTCCACACAGTTTGCATAGATTCAGGGCTTGGTTACCAATGTGTGTACCACTCAACGCCAACTGGAATCATAATGATGTAAGAACTGCTGGTGAATCTAGGCAAAAAGTGTCTAAAATGATTTAAATCATCAAAGCTTTCATTGCAAACCAACAAGAACAAATTTTAAACAGCACATAATTTCAGCATCTTAATATTGAGAAATATTTTTTAAGTATCCTTCAGTAACTCACTTTTAAAGATTTCAGGTCAAAATGGTTTCATTGTTCAGTTTATGCCATTGAATTTTAAAATAAGACAAATTCTAAGAGAGAATTAATTCTTGATTCAAGACTGTTAATATAGGCAATAAGGGACTGAGAAGGACAATTTTAACTAATTAGCATAATGATTTGACAGTGTCTATAAATTAAACTTTAAAAAAAGGAAGATTAATTGAAGCAAAAGAATGCAACAAAAGTAATAAATCTCCCAAGGTTTAATTTCAGTTTGTTCAAGGGAGGTAATAAAGTCCTTTTTAATGATTTCATTTGTTTCAATTCATTTTGTTTGACTTTAGTGAGTCTGCTATAAAACTAAGAAACTAAGTAAAGCTGAGGCTTAATACCACTATTTATGGTTTTATAGGGGTATTTAACTTAAACATCAGTATAGTTTTATCTTTTTTTAGCTGTTAGGTTAGCTCAATACGTTAAGTGTTGGACTGTAAATCTGGCGATCCGGGTTTGATTCTCAGACTGTGCAGATCACTTTCATTGTGATTGATTATGAAATCTTTTCTACAGTCATTAGCACTGTACCGAGCTCTACTCTGGCATGTACAGAAGTTATTAGTTTCTTGCAAAATTGGAGGCAACTACCACCACCACCTAATTGATTATTATCCTAGATATTGTTTCTATAGAAAAAAATTTGGGTATTTTTTTTTTTTTTCAATTTTACACATGTATATTGTGATAAGAAATATTTTTTTACACTTAATTAAATTTACAGGTATGGGGGTAATTATTTAGAAAAATAATAGTAAAAAAAAATGTCACAGAATTTTGTTAGATACTTGTAATTGGATATTGCATGTAATTTAAACCCCTCCATAGAAAAGTCAATTAGTAACTGTACATGTATTTGGTGAAAATTTCTTCATTAAATGGAAGTCAATATAAGGTGTTAAGTTTCAGTGATTATAGAAGTGTTGAAATTCAACACTGTAAATGTTTATTTATTTGTTTGTTTTATTTGTTTGCATAAATAAGTAAAACTAAAAAGGGTTTTCGTTTATCAATTAGATCATGACTGTTCTGTCTGGTAAAAAGCAAGTCATGAAATTTAATATTTAAAATGTTAACTACAATCTCTATTTATGCCAAACACAAAAACTGTGATACATTTAAGTATATAGTATGTTTTGAAAAAAAAAGAAGATAAAATCTTGTTAAAAAATGTTTAAAATGTTGCATAATTATCAGATTTTTTTCTTTAAATACCTTTTTTCTAGCTCAAGCATGGCTTTGGTGGGGAAAAGTTACATTTAAATGTTGTTTCCTTCTGTCTCAAACTTTTGTGTTTCTTAACATTTTCTCTAAATGTCTAAAACTTTAAAAGTTTTTCTGCCTTTTTCTCAAGTTAAATGTTAACTCTGTTGTAAAACTTATAAGTTGTCTCCCTTTAACAAAAGCTTGAGGTCTATATTGCTGTTTATTCAAAAACTTTCAAATTGTCTCCCCTTCTTACAAGCTTAAACATTGTGTCTTTTATTTTAAGACTTAGAAGTTCTCTTCCTTTTTACAAGCTTAAATGTCTATTTTTTTAAAGACTTTCAAATTTTCTTATAATAATGTTGGCTCTTTTGTTAAAACTTAAAAGTTGTCTCCCTTTAAAGAATGTAAATGATTTATTCTAAAATTTTCAAATTGTCTTCCCTTTTATCAAGCTTAAATGTTGGCTCTTTTTTTTAAGCTTACAAGTGGTTAATATTTAATAAACTTAAATTTCTCTATTGTCTAAAACCTACAAGTAGTGAGGCATGATTGTTCAATAATTATTGTAATTGTGTTAATTAGATTTGTAAATAAATAAGAAGTAAAGATGCCTTTTATGTGATATCTTATTAAATATTAACCATTCAGTATCCCCATATGTATTGCCGAGAAAATGTGTGAATAGATCTGTCATTCAAAGATGGTTTCCATTTTCTGTCAACATTACAACATGAAACTTAGGTCTTTTGGTAATCTGTATATGTGAGGTTTTAGAAATTTAAAAAAATAAAAGACATGTACGTGTGAACTGATTTCAATCTGAAAGCGTGTAATATCATCAAAAAACAAGTTCTATTGTAAAAAGTCATTTTAAAGATTTTTCATCTTAAAGACTTACATCACAAAATATCTTAAATGGATTTGTCCATCTTTCAACTGAAGCAAAACCATTCATAATTTTTAGTGAAAAATTTCAAAATGTGTGGGCTGATCTTGATCTGCACAAGTTGCACAGTAAAATCTGTTACTGCTAGCAGGCTAAGTAAGGATTTCATTGAGAATCAGACGTACTTTGTAACTCCATTGATTTGCAGTCTGCCACTGGACCATGCATCAGCTCTGGTTCTTATTTGTTTTACTGTTATTTTCAGTCATATTTATTAATGGAGTGTATGTTACAATTAAGAATCAATAGAAATTGACAATTTTATCTAAAATTACATAAATAAGATGCTGACTTTTCAGCATAGAATTTGTATTTACTGTCACTAATTGATCAAAATTTATTGTTTCTTAAAATGTTGAATTTCACATCAAATAAAACATTCATATCTAATACATGTATTAAAGAATGTAAAGATGCAAAATTATTTTTTAACTTGTGATGTAAAGGGATTGTATTATTTTAAGATCATTTATTCTTAAGTGAATCTAATTAATTCAAAATTGTTTAAATTTAATGCTACATTTTTCTTAAACATATTTATTCATTTGAACTTTGATAAATTTGACAAAAAAAGTAAAACAAAGTTTTCAGTTTGTTCCAGGTGTGGACATTGTATTCATTTGTACAATACAAGAAAATAAAGGGGACATATGTTTCTTTCACTTATTCATTATTTGGTCTCATTAATAATTCAATTAGTGACTTAAAGACAAAACCTTGTAACATATGGACATGTATATAATTTCCAATAATCTGGCCAAGAAAAAAAGGGGTAGATTTTAGACTACTATGGTTTGGTTGGCTGGATATGTTGTAATTATGTGGAACTATTACACAGTTAGAGGGATTAATAATTAATTAGATCCCTAATTAATAAGATGACTGATATAGCCATGTGTAGTTTTGTGTATAGACGGGTGATTTTGTCATACGAAATGGGGTAGGGGATCGGGAAACAACTGGAAGGAGTGAAGGACTTTTCAAATTTTTAATCTTTAATAAAAAAAAACAAGGATATTTGGAATTTTCTTAATAAAAAAAGAATAATCAAAGAAATGGATTGGATTTAACAAAGAAAGAAGTGCATGAAATATTAATTTATTGTTCTTTAAAACTCTCAGTTATTCTTGTAAAAGTGGAGAAAAAAAAACTTTGACAGATTAAACATTATAAAAAAAATAACATTACACACAAAGTTTTTGAAATGGAATTAAGCCTGATTCGATAACTTTACCAGTACTTATGACAAATGCAATAATAAAAGATTATGTTAATCTTTAGCCAAGTCCGATGGTGATTTTGAAGACTTTTAGTTGTATGTATAGGGTGACTATACAATTTCTTAATGATATTAAAGAAACTTTTGCGTAACACTTGCTACAAGTAAACTAAATTGTCATTATGACCTTTTAAGAAATCTTTCATGTTCCTATGTGTTATACAGAAGTTAATATAACTATCATTATATAGTTTATTAATACCCTTGCTTTTGCATTATGGAAACCAATTTTTTCCCCGCAACTTAGTAATACAGTTTTGTTACAATTAGATTTTATTTTTTTTTTACTTGTATAAATTGATTTAAAAAAGAATTTCCACAAATTTTATGCAACCTGGGTTCTACTTCAGAAATCTTGAAGCACCACTGCTTGTAATATAATTTTTTCATATTTCTTACAGTTAGGAAAAGGCAAGAAAAATGAATTTTATTTAAAATAAAACACAACATTTAATCAAAGCCCGACAACTTAAGTAACATTGGAGAGAAATATTATTAAAATAATTAAGTTCAAGTTTTTCGAAGTCATTGTTTTGTCTGAACTATTGAGTAAACTCTTAAATCATGTTCCGAATCAATCGTATGAGCCTTCATGGGCTTGAGAAGGACAGAGACGAGGGTCTTGTACTGAGATGGCAGCCCGAGGGCTTTCTTATTGAAATGGCCAAACAGAAGGTATATTAATGTTGTCCTGATTACATATTTTTTTATGTGAAACCTTTGATTATAGCAACCAGCTCATGGTATAATGATGGTGATAATCATATAAAGTATAATGTTGTGCTAGTCCTATTCCTGTTTTCTTATATAATATGCATTCTTATAACACTAAATCTGTCTTACTGCTCTCCTTCTTCTTTTTTTTTAAGTGAAATAATATTTTACTGTTCTCCATGATCTAATAAGTTTTTATCAGAATTTTCATACTTATAGTTATACGCAAGTAATTGTTTTCTAAAAGTTTTCAAATGGGAATATAAAAGATGGACTTTTATTGACAGTTGTAGTCTATAGTTAGTTTAATTGGAGGGAGTCTATGACTGAAGTTTGACTATACTAAAACATAAAAGTATAGACTGGCATGTAACAGTCGATATTTGTTTTGAATTGAAATTTATGTCATTGACCATTAATATATGTTCAAATCTTGTATAAAAAAATTCAAATTGTTTATTGTACTTCAATTCCTTTAATACTCAAACATAAGTCACTATGAAATTCAGTATACCAAACTGTATCATTTAGAAACCTATCAAATAAAGTAACTTATAAGTTATCTTAAACCTCTACTGTAATATAGATCTAGAGTGTATCTCATTTTAAAGGCTGTCATAAGATAAGTTAAACAATGTATTTTATAGGTAAATATTTACAATTTATTGATTTAAGAATTCCGTATTTATGTATTTAAGCAAGCTGGAAATTTTAAAACACAATTTAAGAAGATTTTTCAGCATACACATGTATGCATGTTTAGAAATATAAAAATAAATCCATTGATATTAGAATAAAGTCAAGATATTGATATATATGAGCCGTGTCACGACAAAACCAACATAGTGCATTTGCGACCAGCATGGATCAAGACCAGCCTGCGCATCCACACAGTCTGATCAGGATCCATGCTGTTCACTTACAAACCCTATTACAAGTAGAGAAACTGATAGCGAACAGCATAGATCCTGATCAGGTTTTATCGTGACGCGGCTCATATATAGTTATTACAAAGAAAAGTACTGATATATAAATACATATATATACTAATCTTAAAACATGTAAAATTTTCTTAAAACACATATTCTATGAATTGTAGTGATGAAACTAATTTGCCATTAAGTTATCAGTTTAAAGTCAGGCCATTCTGTACATCAATATTGTCCTAACATACTCAAAACTGCTGGTTGCTCAACTTTAACTGTTTGATTATAATCAGAATAAAAGGAAAATGGAAAAATACAACAAGTTTTTTATTATAAGTGTAAAATATATACATTGACAGTTAAGTAGCATGCCAAGTATACGATACAAAGTTATTTTACAGTTAACACTTCACATCATATTGTCTGATATGTGTTGGCAGGGAAACGGACAAAAGCCCTCCCATCCAAAAAAGAGAAGGCGTACAAAAGCCTGCCCATGTAAATGACGGGGCGGACAAAAGCCCTACTGTGAAAATGAAAGGGCCGACAAAAGCTCTCCTCAAAAAATGACAGGGCAGCAGTTTGACAGGCCCTATCATTTTCACAGGATAGCATTTGTCCGTCTTGTCATTTTTGGATGGGAGGGCTTTTGTCCTACACTTGTCTTGGTATATTGATTTTTCAATAAAATAAATTTAACATTTGTCCCCGCCCCCTCACATACAGAAGATATGGGGCATTTATTAGACTTCATATGACTACCATAAAGTTTGCATACAAGGAATTTTATCTCTCAGTACTTGAAATGATCAAATCCTACCTAATTATTGGTAATCTAAAATATCCACACATTTATTGATGTGCCAAAAATGTACACTTTTGACGACACCTTTAGCAATAAATTTTTATATTCTATATCTTTCTATTCATATTCTTGAAAACCTTGCCTTAAGGCTTGAACAGTTTGGTTCAAAAGGAAGTGTAATGATATTGCAAAATAATTGAACAAAATAATGGACATTTACTTGAATGGTGTATAAATTTTGAATATAAATTAATGATTAACATTAATTTCATCTAAAGGTTAATCCCCATCATATAAAAGTTACATGTAGTCCCTTTTTTTCCCAATACAATTGTATGAAAAATATGAAGTAATATATATTTTATAACATGACATGAAGAGTTTAAAGCTGTTTGCCATATAAATGACAACTATTAGAATGTATGTTTATAAAGTTCATCTTCTATAGAAAATATATGATGGAAGAAAAACAACAGTGTTCATCTGTTAGAAGTGAACCTAAAAAATGTACAATAAATTTTTCTCCATACATATTTTATATCATCACATCTGTCCATACAGTGAATGAATAATTATGTGTTTCAATGGTGTTCATGTCTGTCTGGTGGTGGTAGTGGGGGGGGGGGGATATTGAAAAATCTTGGAGTATGATCAATATTCTATGCCAGTCAGTTGTTAATGAGTGCTGTTGACTCAGTATTAAACTTTAAAACAAAAATCTGTTAGCATAGAAATGATCAGACAATTTCATTTCTAATTTGTCATTAATTAAGAAAAAGTTGTAGTACATCTAACCTTTGATATTTCTTTTACTATTATTATATAACAATATTTTGTACATTTATAAGTAATAACTTATTAATGAATTGTCAGAATACCCACAGTATTAACCCCTAACCTGATCAGATGATTGAGCAGGCTGGCCTGGCTCTATACTATAAGAAAACTTTTTGGTTTCAGTAGATCAAGGGTAAATTACTTGCCTTATAATGCCACCAGCTAGAATAAGAGCCAAACCAGTCAGCACTAGAAGAAAGACATTTTCAAATTCGATATTAAATAAGATGTAATATTTGTCTGGAAGTAAATGTTTCAAGGCATACTTTGTTTCTATACTATACTGTATCTTGTATGATAATGTGCATTAATATCTATACTGATGATTTACTTAATGTTTTTTGTATTTCTTGGTTTCTGATGTATCTTGCATATATTATGTCTTTAAGGGCTATTTTAACAGTATTATTACATAACTTTGTTTCGTTTGATGATATTCATGAATAGACTATTTTCTAAAATGTTATTGACTACCTCTGGCATGATATTTTTCATTACAGGTTAATTTTAAACAAAATTACTCACCTCTTTTCTACTACTGATACATATATTTAGAAACCTCTTTGAACTCTTTGCATTACTTTTTGTACTTTATTTGCTATGAAACCATTCATATAGAAAGTCCTATAATATTATCACTAAGCACTATTTTCTAGCTGTTATAACTTAGTTTCTACTATAATTCATCCATATTTCTGATGGTAATTTCTTTTATATAAGCAATATTTACTCAATATAATTGTATAATATAATTTCTACTATATTCTCTATGATATCACTAACTTTTAAAAGTTTTTAAGAGCTACTTAATGTTATTGCATTTTCTACAATATTTCTTATGATACTACTCATTTAGAATATCTTGAATGGCTAAATACTTATTGTATATAATTATAAGAGCTAGATTCTCAATGTTATTATATAGATATTTCTTTAATGGCTATTTACTCAATGTTATGATATATCTAAATTTGTTTAAGAGCTCTACTAAATGTTATTGTATATATATTTCAGCTTGAGAGTCTACGAGGCCAGTATGAGAACCAGCTGGACAGTCTGCGTACAGAGATTGACCGGTCACGAGAACGTCGTAACAGTAAGGAAGATGAGGGCTCGGGTGGACAGGGTCAGGAATCCGATATCACACAACAATATAGACAGGTTCCTAATTTGCTTATAGAAATATTTCTTCAAATGTGTCCTTTGTTTCATTTATTGTCAAGTTTTGATGTCCTTCAGTCATAAGTTACATGGTTTGGTAGCTGAAAAAATGAGGGGTGTTTTTACCATTCAGCTATCCCAGCACTAAAGAGCATGAATGTTATTGAAACAGGATATATTTTTGTGTGTCAGAGATTCGGTATAACTTGCTTGGGATATTTTGAGGTTTTGTTTGTTGTCTACAGGATAGGAATTTTTCCAGGGCTTTGTTCATTTTATCCAAATTGAAAATCCCCACTATTCACCCTTGTGTTGAGATAGGGTACACATGATGTATATGTAACCGGTATAATTCAGGTATCTTCTGTTATTGGTGATAGATGATACAAATACCAATATATAAGGTATGTTACTGAGGCAATAGAGATTCTCATGTAGAATGGAACAACCCAAAAGATTAGTATAGCAAGTCATCTAGCTTAAAGGTGTCCTTGATAAGATCTTTCTATGTTGGATTCAAGTATATTTGACATAAGAGCATTGGATATGTAAGAATAATGGTTATGTTGTCAGTTTTTGTAGATTTATGGCTGTAAAATGGTCTCTTAAAAAAAATTGAAAAGGACATAGTTCATTTTATTTTGCAAATGAAATTACAATATGTTATATTCATAAAATTGTATTGTTTTCTTAGCAAAGAAGAGACAGATACATTGAGATGATAATAATAACTTTTGATTTAGAATTTATAAACGAAAAAGACACTAAATAAATGCAGAATGTTTTGTGATGATGATGATGTTGTTGATGATGATGTTGTTGTTGTTGTTGATGATGATTATGATGTTGTTGTTGTTGTTGTTGTTGTTGATGATGATGTTGTTGTTGTTGTTGATGATGTTGTTGATGTTGATGATGATGATGTTGTTGTTGATGATGATGATGTTGTTGATGATGTTGTTGTTGATGATGATGATGATGTTGTTGTTGTTCTTGATGATGATGATGTTGTTGTTGATGATGATGATGTTGTTCTTGATGATGATGATTATGTTGTTGCTGTTGTTGTTGTTTATGTTGATGTTATTGATGTTGTTGTAATTGATGTTGATGATGATGATGTTGTTGATGATGATGATAATGCTGTTGTTCTTTTTGATGATGATGATGATGATGATGATAAAGGCAGTTGTGGTAACAATGATGTTTTATTTTCATTATTCCTTTGAATAATGATACGGTTCTGACACAATAGAGTGAACTTAATGTGAACACTTTCCTTGATGACTTTGAAGCTTTGGAGCACAGGAGGAACCTTTTATTCCAGTTAGTGAAAACTATGTCAAATTGTGAATGAACAAAAGATCAGAGAAACTTGTTTTACATTTAATGCATGGTTCTTGTACAGGAATCAATAAAATGCTTTCAGAGTTTTCCAGTGTTGTTGAAAGAACATAAGAAAACATTGCATTAAAACTTTTTATTGGAGTATTAACAGGAGAAATCAAGCAACTAACACTGTAGAGAATTGTAACCCAAGTCCTTTCCCCAGCTCCCTGGTTGTAGACTTTCTGTTTTTCAAACCCCAGGTAAAGTCCCTACCCTATTGGTCACCTGTATGGTAAAGTTAAACATTTCCTGGCTATTTTTGCACCAAAATTACACTCAGCACATTGACTTGGCGGTGCATATGGGGATCAAGAGGAAGTTAGTGGGTAATGATCCCTTTGAAATATGGCAAGTATGTTCAATCCCTCTGAGATTTGGATATCAACTTGGACTTCTTTCAGTGAAATTCAGGCAAAAACTTGTGAAAATAACACAGAAATTTAATTTGTGACCCCTCTAGAAAAACAGTAAATCCCTTACCCTTTCTTGAATATGTGTAACCCTTTCTGGTAATAAATAATTATATCCACACCTCCTGAGTGTGGAAAAATTGAAAGTTTAACTTACAAATTTAGTATTTGGCCATTCACCAGAGAATTATAAGTTAGATATGTTGTGTCCGAAAGAGCAGAATGATAAACATTCATTTTTTATAAAAAGAGGAAATAAGTACATTGTATTGGTATGTGAGTGTTTTACTCTAGGTAAATATTGATATGTGAGTGTTTTACTCTTGGTAAATATTGATATGTGAGTGTTTTACTCTAGGTAAATATTGATATGTGAGTGTTTTACTCTAGGTAAATATTGATATGTGAGTGTTTTATTCAGGTAAATATTGATATGTGAGTGTTTTACTCCAGGTAAATATTGATATGTGAGTGTTTTACTCCAGGTAAATATTGATATGTGAGTGTTTTACTCTAGGTAAATATTGATATGTGAGTGTTTTACTCTAGGTAAATATTGATATGTGAGTGTTTTACTCCAGGTAAATATTGATATGTGAGTGTTTTACTCTAGATACAGTAAATATTGATATGTGAGTGTTTTACTCTAGATACAGTAAATATTGATATGTGAGTGTTTTACTCTAGGTAAATATTGATATGTGAGTGTTTTACTCCAGGTAAATATTGATATGTGAGTGTTTTACTCTAGGTAAATATTGATATGTGAGTGTTTTACTCTAGGTAAATATTGATATTGAGTGTTTTACTCTAGGTAAAGGAAGAAATAAGACGCAGCTTACCAGGTGATCAGAAAGACAAACTAGACTCTCTTGTGTCAAGTATGGATGAACAATACCAGGCACAGCTGGAGGACATGCACAGACAACACGTGGTATGTATTCTTTATGAACTGTTTCAGTGATGGCACAACTGTGACATGGTACCAGGCCACTAATATAGGATGCCAGACCAGCTCCTCTTTTAGAGATATAAATACAAATTACACATAGATAAAATAATACAATATCTCAACTCATAGTACTAACAGTCTGACCAGTTCCTGTATAATACTGTAAGCTGCTAGCTGCTTAATATTAACATATGTATTTTATTATTGAAATCCTTCAATGTTCCAAACACAAAGAAGGCCAAATCCACAAATTACACAGATATGGAGAGTCTGCCTTTGTTAATCAGAACAGCAAATAGAGTCTCACATAGAAATTAGAAAATTTATTTACTTCAAAACAGGTTGAAACAGGATGGCAGTTTTATCCAGTTATGTGGCAATACATTCTGATTTACATAAACATGACTGTATTATACATCAAAATAAGAGGAAAACGAAGAAGTACAACATGTCAACATGTTTGTTTAGGTTTTTTCTACCGGTTTCGGTTCTTTAGAATCTTTGTCAGGAAATATGATATACATGTATAGCACATGGGTTACTAAACATTTTACAAAATTACATTTTGCCATTTTAAAATTCATTCCATGTTGAGATTTTTTTAATTTAATTGTGATAAACAGTATTATTTTTATTTATATACATGTGATAATGAATAAGATTTTAAATTTTCTTCAAGGACGACGTTGATGAGCAAGTGAAGTCCATGCGCTCCACATTAGAGGAGATTTATAACAGTCAGATGGAGATTGTGAAATCTGAAATGACACAGTCTCATGAGGTGGCCATGATAGATCTACGTGAAACTCTGGACAAAAACCATAAAGAAGAACTGAACAGAATTGAACAAGAGTACAGCAGTAAACTTGAACAGCTTAAACAAGATTATGAAGCAGAGTTGAAGGAATCCAGAATCGGACACGCAATAGGTGAGTTCTTTGAATACTTGAAAAATAGTGGAAAGAAAAGATGTCATTTGCCATTTTAGATCATAATTTACGAATGCTAATGTTGTAAAATTATTTTAATCAGATATTAATTTGTGTGTGTTTTCGTTTGTTTTGTTTTGGTTAACAGATTTGGCCAGTTTGAGTTTATTAACAAACAGTATTATACTTTAAAGATAGTGCATGCATAGAGATTTACATAATTGAAATTCATTTAATGATATATGTGTGGTGGTTTAATAATCAATCTACTATTATAGTTTGCTTCTGTATGTGTTTTTGAAGTGTTCACCAGTTATTTTATTGCTTTTTGCCAAATATACAAAGTATATACGTGTACATATTTATCAGCTCTTTTCTGTCCCAAACTATTGTAGATTGAAAGGATTAGCTATGATATAGCTTGTTTATACAGCTTTCAAAAATTTTATATTACAGGGGCAGTAACTCAGATTAACATAATTCATATAATTATAACAGGGACAATAACTATGTTTCATATAATTCATGAACGTTTCTTTTCTCTTACAACTTTTGTTTAAAATGTTAAGCTCAACTTCATTTTTTTCCCTAAATATACCTTTCATCCTACAAAAAATGTCTTGTCAGGTGTTAAATAAATGATTATTACAATAATTTCTTAGATTTAATAATTGTCATTTTTAAACAATAAAACAATTAAAATATTTTTCAGTTCACAACTTGTATAACTAAGATATTCTATTGTTTTTTGAACGTTAATGTCAATAATATTACGACGTTGATGTATTTTTGGTATGTGAGACCTCCATGACAAAAAGGAGAGTACTCTTCAAAAAGGAGAATATAAACATAAACAAATTAGAGCGTGAAATAGTGGATATATTGCTGAATTTAATGTGGATCATGTAATGAATATTATTAAAATCTAAGTGCAAGGTGAGTTTTAACTAGTGGTATATAAATAATTACCGATTACATTGAAAATAATTCATTTTGTCATTGATTTAATGGTAAAACTGATGGGTGGGGTACGCTTTAAATTTTCCCTCCATAACGTGTTTAGTATTTAAATGCCACGCTTATGACAGGTTGTCCCTTAGGTGTGGTTCAGTTTGATATAGATGCGAAAATAAGTTCAACCACTTTCTATTACTTAGAAGCACACACAAGAGTATCATAATACCAGATACAGTGCAGGTCCAAATTTAACTTGCTACAAAAGAAAACGAACATGATAATTGCATTACTTTCTTTTAGTCAAAATATATTGACGTGCCAAAGCTTGATTCTGAGATATTTTCGTTCTGGGGCAGAATCTCGCTTTAACGCTTTAGAGGCGAGATATTGCCCAGACACGAAAATAGCACAATATCTCGTCGCGCAGTACAATTAGTTGGACTATACTTTCTTTGCATTTTAAAGACTATGCAATAATCATTTACCTCACTATACTTTACATTTGTTGAGATGGCAAGACATTGTCATCATCATCAGTAACACCCCCCCCCCCTATCTCTTACTCCATTCTGCCATACTTGTGTTTAAGAATTTTTTACATCCACTTCTGCAAACAACCGCTCTGGGTTAAACTTTATCTATAATTTAACATTTTAAATATTTAGCAAGTCTGAAATAATTCAGTTAGATAAAAATAGGACAATTCTACAAAAACAATATTATTTTGAAAAGCTTTCAAGTTCCAATTTTCTTGGTAGACTTGATACTAATGCATGGTCCGGCTAGTCAGGAGTCATAGTCCATCTGGACCTTACTCATGGTCAGCCATGTCTTGATGAATGGTTCACCTTGATATTGTCTAGCCTGTCTTCTGTCAGGAATACAAGGGTAAAGGGTCAACTAGGCCCGGGTCAACTTCAAGTCAGTCCTCTTATTTAGATTAAAAAGTATTAGAGATTTTTTAAAGAACAAATGACCACAATGAGTGAAAATTAACTGAATTGCTGAAATGTAAAATTATTCAGAGTTACAATCACTAGAAACTGAAAAAAAGTAAGCAGCATATTGTTTGAACAATATTTTCTACAAAAAAATATCTGAAATATAAGCAAAACATACATATATAAACTGCAAATTCTTCCTTTCTATACAAATTCACATACTTCCATCAATAAAACCATTAGCATAAACATGAAGATATTTAACAATGAAAGCAATGCTGAAAAATATATATGAAAATAATAACAGTAACTATTACCAGTAATATATATCTATGGGCCAAGTTGACCGTGCCGAGTAAGTGGCTCAAGATGACTCAGGGCCGAGTTGACCTTTATTCAGATACAAGTCTGGTAAAATCTATATATTATACTGACTATTGATGAAGTTTTTATCGTAAAGAGGCAACAAGTAGACCTCGTGGATAAGGTGTCTGGCTTCTAATCAAGTGATCCGAGCTTTACTCGGGTCATGACCCTGATTCCTCCTATGGCACTAGTCTAGTACAGGTTATTAAGTCAGGAAGCTTAATTAAGAGTGGTTCAATCAGTAAGCTTTAAGATTTCATCACATATTCAATCAAGCTGAAATAGGTATGTTTAAATTGTCAAAACTAATGTTGAAAGCAAATAAGTTATTCGTGTATTTCTTTATGATAACTCTATTTTGCTGTGCATTTGTGACCAGTTATTCAGACAGTTGAAGCAATTCTTCCAGCTGGTAAGTACATGTAAAATAAGAAAAATATAAAGCAAGAACAACAACATATATACAACTAACCTAAAGCTTATGCTAATACAAGTTCAATGTATAATCCTTTATGGTGCTATGTGTGATAATGACTTTAATATGTTATGATGACAAACTGACGGACAGTCAGCATGCCTGTTGACCACATATGCAATTAGCTGCTTTAGTCTTATTTGAATTAAAAACCCTTCAACTAAGAATGGACAGTTCAAAATTCAAAATTTGATAAGCCAATGACACGAAATAAGATTATGTTAATAAAACTGTCCCATATAATAATGATAAGTTTAAGATTCTGTATATTTGTCATTTCCATTGAATGCTCTCATCATAGAATGTATGTATCTGGATCTTATTTTAATTACAAAATTAGATTTGTAAAGGGATATATTGAACTTGTATATATGAAACTATACTTGCCTACAGGACAGCATTAAAGTTAAGCTAGAGATTCATTAAAGGTGCTTCGTGGTATCTGGGAAGTTATTGAAGGTTAAAAATAATGAAATGACATGCGCTTTTCTGTATAATCAGTTTTTAATTTAATAAAGATTTTTGTAATGAATGTGGACATGATATGACTGGGGCTGTCATTGATGGAAAATTATGCTTTGCTCTATTGAGAGCTGAATATAGATGATTTATTGATGTATCAAATTAATTAGCTTAAATACAGTAATACAAATGTATGTTATAAACTGTCATCATGGTGTTATACATGCTTGTTTTAATAATCACAAATAAAACATGAAATTATAACTATAAGAAGTTATATTTTCATGTTACAATGTCTGGCTCACCTCTCAAAATTAAATTTAGCTTTTCAAAGAAACAGGAAGAGATGAGACTTTCTCTTCAGACAAAATATAGAGGTATTTGTGCAAGACACTGAGGGACCATTGAGTTGTAAATTGTAGAGATATTCTTAGTGAAGAAATAAAAGTTGAATATTAATGATATACTGATATTAGATAATTCAATGACAGTCCTAGTTATGACACAGCTACTTTATAGTAAGGGTGGTGTAATTGAATGTATAGCAGGCTAAAAATGCTAAGACGCAATTTTGTAATTTAAAAGAGTCAGAAATATTATAACATTTGATGTCATACAGTTGTATCTTTAATGTAAACATAGCTGGTACATGTTATTGTATGGCTCTTAACTGGTAATGGCCATTATGCAGGAAAAGTGCCAAATCTTTTTTGCTAGATTAATTCCCTGAACGAAAACATCTTTTAATTTCAACGTTTAGAAAAATAACCTTATGAAAGTAAAAATAATATTTTGACTTGATTTGGATTTCTTGTCACATTATGTATAGAAAGTTAAAGCAATACATGTTGAATAGAAAATAAGTGAAGCTTTACGTCTAAAAGGTAAATGTTTTGATAAATGACGTATATTTGATTTGATGTAAGTAATATATACATTTGTTCTGCACTGTTTATTTGACTATTTGTAAAGTTTAAAGATGAAACTTGAAATAAACAAGATTCATATTTAACTTAACATTGAGCCTGTAAGGATGAAACAACTTTTTTCTTTGCCAGAAGCTATTATCAAGTCATGTTATTGTGTAATTCTTAAAAGAATTGTAGGAATCTAAGAAAAAGTCAGTTTTGATAAAAGGATTATGTATGGATAGGACAGACAACAATAGTAAATGAGGAAATTAAAATTTGGTTGTGACAACTTTTAACCTTACAATATAGAATAATTGAAATTTATGTTATGGCTTAATTCGGAGAAGTTTATTTGTTAAAAAATTTTTTGGGAGTAAGAATTTAAAATGGGTAATGCACCTATCAGGCGAGATTCCATTTTCATTGAAAGTAGCATACCTCCAACAGAAAATGTGCGAGCACTTAGCGAAATTCCAGTTGAAATATTCTCCGATACCGGATCATCGGGGACAACAACGCCACCTGTTGTCATTGAAATGTTAGCTTCTGGTAAGAAAATTATCATCTGACCACAAAATCTGTATTTTTAGAAATTTGTGTGCTTATAATTATTATCTGCAAAATTTACAGGTGACAGACTTGACTTACTGTCAATGACAAATATCCACCAAAATGAATGCCTTTGCATTAAACTTTTAACATGTTATATGAATTTGATTATACACTAGACTTGACTGACTATTTATTTCATATTTATTCAATTTTTCTGCAGAAAATGTGAGGCTTGGATAAAAATTTAAGGCCAGAAATCAGAATGAAAAGGGTTTCTATAATCTTATGTGCTCGGTGATGCAGCATATAATTTTTGTTTCTTTTTATAAAGGAAGAAATTAGAGGATGCATGTAAACTGTTTATTGGTCAGAAAAAAAAATTTGCAGTTTGCAAAGTTTACTTGTTTAACAGTTTAAGAAAGCACCTTTAATGTATCTTGGTTTCTTACAGAGTTTACAAAAATAAATAAAAGTATAAAGTAACCTCAGAAATAGAGGTACCAGCAGTTTTAAGTGAAACATTTGCTGGAAAATAGTATTACATGTGCTGTACATGTACTTTGTAAAATTCAAAATTTTACATGTAACTTAACACCAACAAGTAATATAAATTATAACATTTTGGAGATATCAGTGTGCATTTCAAGATTCAATTAAACATTCAGTGTGTCTTGATAATCAGTGAGATCTAAGAGATAATGTATACTTGCATTTTCAAATCAAAGAACATAGGTCAGTGATTTATTTTACCTTTTTACAATTTGTCAGAAAATTCACTCTTTTTTTCCAGATGAAAATACAGATATAAATAGGGTTTGTCATGTAAAGACAAAAAGTTTAGCAGATTAGGAAAATCTTCACAATTTTAAGGAATTTCCAAAATTAAATTTGAATTTTCAATAGTTTGTAGGTAGGGAAAGAGCCTTAATTCTACTTCTGTACAGTATTATGCAAACAGTATTTGTGATTTTCCCAGGTTATCTACAATGTAATGCATAGAAACAAAGTGAAATAATATTGTAACACAATTTAATGAACAAATGTATAATACTTAGATTTATAATATTGATATATGATATGTACATGTATATTTAATCTTGCACTCTGCAGGTAGCAATTTGCACATGTCTAATATATCATATTTTCTATACAGTGGAGTGGGATGAGTTGTGGCTGTAAACTTTTATTGTCATGACTTTTTCAGGCAAGAAGAAATTAAAGTTAATAGCCTTTCAGTTTGTTTTTCACTAAGTTAAGATAATTATTTATTATACTATGTAAAAGATAGATTTATTTTTCTGTTTTTATTTTACCATATAAAATGAGTCAAAGTTCAGATATTCCTCGGAAAATTTTGGTGTATTTAGTTTGGTGAAAGTTAATTGATAATTACATTTACATGTTAGCATTGTTCTAAAGCTAAGATTAGGTATACTAATATTAAATCTTAGGAAAGTTCTCAAAGTGAGGTATGTTTAGTTAGAAAAAGACATCATTTATAAGAATTAAACTATTCTTTCCTGAGTTTTCTGCAATACTAGTAAGTGATGTTTTAAAAAAAATATTTTTCCATGTGGGAGGGGACATGGGAAATTTACATGTAAATATATATCGTGACTAAAGCATTTTAGCTGAAAATTTTCATTAAATTCCATTATTTAATATTGAAAAAAGTGCTTTATTACTTTTATTAAGCCTTAGTTACAAATGCTAAAGCTTTATGTCAAATGTATATGCTTTAATATTTCTTTATTTTTGGAGGGGAGTTTCTTCATTGAGTAGGAAGAAATGTGGCCGGATATCTTTGAATAGTTAGATAAAAAGAAAACACTGCGGGTGTTGAAAAAATAGAAAGCTATCTGAACTGATTTATCTGTATGTATGTAAATATATAGATTATATATGAAGCCAAACTGAAGACTTTAAAATTCTGTATGTATGATTTACAAATAGACTAGTCAGTTCATGCCCAAAGTGTTTGAGTGATAGATTATTTCATCGAGTCTTTAACCCTTACCACACTCAATCTTAAATGGACTTGTCCATCTTTTAATCTGGACAAAACCATTCATCATTTTTAGGGAAAATTTCTAATATTATAAAAGTAATGACTGAATAGCACAGTGCAGATCATGATCAGACTGCATAGATGTGTTGGCTTGGTCTGTACTGGTTACATGGGTTGATTCAGTTGCTGCGATCAGGCTGAAATTTGAGATATTATTGAGAGTTTGTTGTACGGAAATACAAGGGTTTCATCCTATCTGAAAGAAGTTTGGTCATTTTTAGAAGTATGAGGATATAATATAGGAAGTTGAGTACCAATCTGAAAGGAGTAAAGAAATTATCATGCTATTAACATGTTGCAGGTGCTTTTACCCAGCTACCAGATAGCATGTATAATAAAACCCATGCCTACTTGTATAAAATTAACATACAAATTGGTTTAATAAAGAGTGATGACCTAGTGGTTGATCCTGAATATGAGCCTGGCAGGGGCCACAACCATGTTTCCTCACTTATTTTTTGAAGCAGACTTTAAAATGATTATATAATACAACTACAAAGAATAATTGAATCTGTTTAAACTAGGAATATTCCATTGAGAGAAAATAAAATCTCACTTTATCCGAGGAAAGGAGAGTTATTTTAGTATATTTTTAACCTTTGAACTTTTATATCATGCATACAATCTAGATGAGTTTTGCAGACATTGGTGTTTTATTTTTTATGCAGATAGTAACATCTGTTTTGTAAGAGACACATGTGTTAGTTTACTGGTATAGTTTGAAATTCTAGTTCCAAGTCTCATTAGTTTCACATGCATGCAATTCTCTGGCGACCTCGCCTTTTATCTTTCTCAATTATTCAAAAATTACTGTAAAATCAACGTTATTTGTGAAGAACAATTTTTGGTTGATTTGTTTTTCACTACAAAAATAAATTCTCCAATAACGAATATAGCTATAAATACAATACTTTGCTTTTCTTTTTACTGTATAAAAAGTTGTATCCCTAAATTATATGGACACTACATATTTTCAGTTTTGGAAAACTTCAAATCAAAATTCTATGATTTTACAGTAATGCAAATTTCTTTGAAATGTGCATAACATATTATTTTTCATTTCGGATGACATCTTATCTTAGTCTATACCTTTCTTGATCTTTGAAATGCATGACATGTTGGTTTTCTGTCATAGAAATATTCAGGACATATAAAAGTTTATATTTTAAAAAAAATCAAAATTTATGTTTCAGGCAAAGAAGACAGTGAAACATTTATTTCCCAATTAAACAAGAAATTAACAGAGGAACACCGTCAAATTATACAGGTTTGTACTTCTACTTTCATTTCAAATTTTACACTTTTTTATTTCCTTTTGAATGCAGAACTGTGATAACTACAATGGTGCACGTCGTTGGACATGCATTTTCCGTGCAAAACTCCTCCTTCATTACTCAAGGGATTTCAACGAAATTGTCACAGAAAGATTGTTATCAAGTGCCCAGTCTCACTATAATATGACAGGATTTTGTAATTTAATTATTTTTGGCAGAGTAATTGCTCTTTAGTGTTGTTGTTTTCAAATGATTTAATATAAATTTGTTTGAAAATCTGATTTTGTGACAATTTCCTGTCACTTTTCTTTGTATTTATTTAATTTCCGCTATATTTATGGTCTTAGATATATCATATGTTAACATGGGAAGTTTTGATCACCATTTGTTTTGTTCTTGTAGAACATTGAGGCAGACGTGGATACATCTGTTACTCACCGTCACTCACAAGATTCACAGACTGACGGTGTGGAAACTGCCAGCGTGGCCTCGGCACCTGTAACTAGATCCGAGTACAAACATGTAGCGGAGAAACAAGGTGTTCTGTCTAGGGCAGAAGGTAAGTTGTTTAAAGTGTTTTTCTAGATTTTCTAAAGTAATACCTCAGAAATAAGGTCTTGAATATGTGTGTCTGTGGCTGTGTGGTAAAGTTTGTTCACTTCAAACCACTAGCTCTCATCACTGTGGGTTTGAATCCTGCCAGGGACTTTGGATTCTTTTATGTTAGAAAGCTATTCAGCTAGCTTATGGAACATTGGTGGATTTACTCAGTTGACGGTTTCTGCCTGAGGTCTTCTTCCACCATTAAAGCTGGAAAGTCACCATATGACCTTTCCAGTGTTGGTGTGAAGTTCACTCGACCAAACAGGAAAAAAAGTCATGAATATTTACTATATATTATGAATGAAACAGTTACATAAATAAATTATAACATACGTTAAGTTGTCAAATTATGTACATTCTTGATAAAGTTATTTAATTAGAATGAACATTTTCTGGACTTAAACTAGTAGTTAGTTATCCCTTTTCTCACTAAATATCTTAAATGGACTTGTCCATTTATTAAACTTGTCAAAACCATTCATCATTTTTATGAAAATTCTAAAACATGAACTGACTGAATAGTGAACAGCGCAGACCAGGGATTAGATGGCATGGATGTGCCGACTGATCGTGGTCTGTTTGGGTGGCATAGCTAGATTCTGTAGGTGCCAGCAGTCTTAAGGGTTATAATGTATATGTTACTCCTCACAATTGATATTTTCTTGTTCCTGTTTTAGATGCACAGAAGTCTCTTGACAAACAGGTTGAGGAAATATCTGCTCTGAGAGCAAAGATGCTCGGCGAGTACGAGCAGATGCTGTCAGTGAGGGCCGAGGTTATGGCCTCGCAGTCGGAGGAGGTCAGCAAGCTACAGGAGGAGATGGCACAGATTCAGCAGCAGTATGAGAACCAGATGGCTGAGTTCCAGTCTAAAGTTCAATCCCAAACAGGTATGTCAGAAAATTAAATTTTACTTTTTTTTTTCAGTTAAAAAAAAGGACAACGTGAATTAATGATTGGCTAATTTTTAGGGCAAGTATTGTCCTATATTGTCAATAAGTTTGTGAGTGGATGAAAGGGTAGTGTTTTTATGATGTGTTTACCATACATATTAATGAGTGAGTAAATTTTGGTACATCAATAGGTTTGTTGAGTGATTGATCTTTTGATTGATAGATTTCATGAATGA
Source organism: Ruditapes philippinarum (assembly GCF_026571515.1). Taxonomy (NCBI): domain Eukaryota; kingdom Metazoa; phylum Mollusca; class Bivalvia; order Venerida; family Veneridae; genus Ruditapes; species Ruditapes philippinarum. Next base: position 226,740 of record NW_026853824.1, read on the forward strand.
ATAAATGAATGAATGAATGAAGCATTCTGGAAAGATAAGTTATGCAGAGAAAATATATTTCTGAGAATTTATTTTTGTGCCTCTGCATTGTTATGATTGGTTGAAGAAATTGCAAAGAAAAATCTTTTAAAGATTTTCTTCAGTCACTTTCATGGTTATGACATATAAATCATCATTGCCAATATTCTGTCAATTATCATTAACATTATCATCAGTTTCCTCACAAGTATCATTTCCATCATGATTATCATGTTTCACTGTATAAGCACATTGATCAAAATTGTATCATCTCATCAGATTTGATGCTAAAGTGAATGTATAATTTGAGATTTGTTTGATGACCATCGGATATATGTATATATTTTCAAACTGTATCCTTTGGGAAAAAAAAACAACTAGTAAAAACCTTTTTTCCACAATTTATATTCATACCATAATCTGCATGCAAACTGTCATACTACATTTGTCAAAAAAAAAAGAATGTACTGTAGAACCTGATTGTAAATAAAGTATATGTCTGTCTGTCTGTCTGATTGATTGAAAAGCAATTTAAGCTTCTCTTACAGATGTCATGAAACAGACATGTCATGACACACTTATTGCTTTAAATTACACTTTTCTATCGATTCCTTTATCAAAAACTTTGAAAGGCTTTAAATTTGGATTGCTCAAACTTGACTTTGTTTATTATCAAAATATTGCTGTTTCACCGACTGTTATTCTATACAGAAAATTTTACCCGTATTATTGTATAGATGAAGTATTACTCAGCATTATAAAATAACTGTTGATGTTGTTTATGACTGTATCATATATCATGCAATTTTATGCAGCAAAATTGCTCACGAAAGATGTAGTGAAAAAAGATAAAATTTTCATCTTCCTATTTATAACAGATTAAAATTTTTTAGTACTATCACAAGATGATATTAAATGTGAAATATTTGCAGTTTGATTAGTCATGCATTTTAAATGTAATTACCCATATATTTTTTTCTTTAATTGGTGTAAGTTTATGACCTAGCACATGTGGTACACACATGATAATATTGTACAAGTCATTAATTAGAGCATTGCCTGACTCCCTAGCATAGATAAAGTTCCCTCCAGGGCCCTGTCTTCATATTATGATGCAACTCTCACTTTATAATGGCTGTTTTATCTAGTGAAACTCTCTCTCTCTTTATTTCCTGATTGTATCAAAATCTTTGAAAGGTACCAGTAAATAGACTTGCTCTGGTTGTACAAGAAGTAATTTCATTATTGTTAAAGCATGTTTTTATTAAGGATATTTAACTTTATATTGTACTCACCAAATTTATTTGGAAATACAAGTAGCAATTTCAATATTGGCACAAATTATTATATTTTGTCTCAAAATTTAATTGTTTTCTGAAGATTTCTTTCTTTATGAGAAGCATTTGATTGGAAGATTTCTTCATATAAAATTAGTGCTCTGTTATATATGATACTAATTTTACCCTTACCAGACTAAATATCTTTCCAGACACCAGTATTTAATATATGAGGCAATTGGTAAGGTACAACTTTTTAAACATCAAAATCATCTGTTAAAAATCCCATTTCTATTTTGTAATACTCTATGAATTAACACTGTATATGCTGATAAGCCTTTCTGGCAGGGCAGGTAATTGACTCTATAGCTAGTCTATTATCTTTCCCATATGTTTTTCCCAGGTATAGTACACCAGACATGTAGATTTGTATAGACGGAGAATCAATGTTTCAAAACAGTACAGCTATGTTGTTAATCATAAGTGCTAAAATAAAGCAAATAATAAAAAAAAACTTTCTAAAATAAAACATAGGATAATATGAGAATTTTGAAAACAGGAATAAAACAAACTTGGCTGGATTGTTGTGAAAGATTAGAATCAGGATATGAAGGTGTTGTTGATTAAACATTGTGATGAAAAGGTGTAGGTAAACAAAGGAAGAATACAACAACAACAACAATTATAAAAAAGGCATGTAATGCTTTAGGGCAGTAAACATTTACAGATGTACTATTAGATTTGAAATAACACCATAATTATGAGGGATTTATTAAAAATTATGTAAGGAACAGTAACATAAAAAACACCAGGATAAACGTTCATGTTAGTGATAATTTGAGTGTTTTAAGAATGTAATGTATGTTTTGGATATGGGCCACATTTGTATGCTGAACAATATTAAAAGAATTTGGTATTTAGTTAAGAGTAGTAGAATATGCACCTCGTGGATTGATTACTTTGTAAATGGTACTGGCATTTTCAGGCTAGTGTATATGTGAAAAATTACATAAAAGATTATGGTGTTTATAAAAAAATGTTAAGATAGTCAAGAAGGAAGTGAAAATTAATAGTGTAGTATAGAGATGATTTAAGGAAAACAACACAAGAATTACAACAAAAATCTTAACAATAATGCTTGCAGTAACAGAAGTACAATGTATAAAGTGAAATTTGTGGTGGATAGATTTCTGGAGGAAAATAGAAAACGTAGGAAACTTAAACTTAATGGTAGGTGGTTTTGGGTTTTAAAATTAAGATTTGTGTCTTAAAATCAACTTTCCATGATTAGAATGTCTATTGTTTAACCAATGTGTAATCTGTGCCTAAAAAAATGCATGACGATGTACTTACAGGGCAGCTGTTTTGAAAATTGCCATATTACATTATCTAACAACAGTGTCAGTCTGACACAAAAAAAATTCCAGTGTCCTTCTGACTAAGTCAATCTGACCCAAATATTCTCAAGTGTCTGCCTGACCCAAAGAAAGAACAGTACCTATCTGATCCAAAAGATATTTAAGTGAATAAAAGATAAATAAAACATAGAAACTTTCTTACTCTTAGTCTTTATCTGTTATACTAATTATATACAAAACCTACTGTAATCATTTATTTCTTAATCAAAATTATCTATATCATCAGTCACATCATTATCATCATCATCATCATAATTTTATCATCATTATCAAACTCATCATTACTCCAGTAATATAAGCATCATGATGAGTGGCATAGTCGTTACATTTATCATCACCATCTAACCATCATCATCTTTTGAAGAATCATCTTCATTGTCATGATCATCATTTTCTTCAGTACCAGTATAATATATTGATTATCCCTCATCATCCAGTTCAACAACATTGTTGTTACTATCATCAGTAGCTAATTGAACATCCCTATTAAAGCATTATTTAGAATCTGTAGGCTTGCAGTTGTTTAATTGGAAGGACATTATGTAAGCAGATAATTTCAAAGATAAATGCTGAATTATTCATTAGACATATGCCTTGAAAATTAAATGACAATACTTAAGAAGCCCTAGAGCCTTATTAAGCTCTGAATGCAGACGAAGCAGCAGAAAATCTGTATTGACCAGTATTGACAGAATCAACTGTCGTATTATAAAACTAACTTGATTTTGCTGCCTTTAGGTTCACATGATTTATATTATGTGATATTTTTTTTAAAGAATTTTTTTTTTGATAATTATTTTCATTATTTAGGGAAGAAATTATGCATAATGAGATATTATTTGTTATTGATATTTTCATCAATAGGTTCTACCTTGAAATGCACAGAATATGATCTCCTATGGAGATATTAATGATATATTAACATTGATTTGTTTGGATATTTTTCAATATTTTCGTAACATAACACTGCACTATCAAGGCTGTACTCCTTGTTATAAAAGTAAATTATAATCAGCACTTAGTTTTCTTTGCTGGGCTAAAATTGAAGTGTAGTGTAAAATTGGAAATAGAATTAAAAATTTTGTAGTGAAAACTCTATATAAATAATAAACTATTCATATTATATAGGTGTGGATTAAAGATTTTGGTCAAACTGTGTTCAAATGTTTTGAAATATAGATAAACTTATAAGGAAGGATATTAACTAGGTTGATATCAATGTGACTTAATGCTTAAAGAATTTTTTCGAGGAAAATTTTATTGATTGAACACAACTTTAAAATTATCTGTCAGAAATTAATTGCTTTCATAGCGGTACAGGTTCAGTGTGAATCTATTACTTTGAAATTTAGTTTCGGATAACTTGAAAGGGGAGATTTTCTTCTAATGAAATTGTGTACAATGTAGTCAATTTTCTTATTATCAGCTTCAAACTAATTACTGGTCCACTAGATTAACGGGATAAAATCAATCATTCACTGGAAAAATTTGTTCTGTTTGGATTTGTTTAAGAAATAGCATTTCGTTCAGTTGCTGTATTCTTTTAATTTGTTTTTCAATGCTTGTTTTAGAAGACTGTACTGTTTTGGATAGATGGATATTTTGTTATTGTGGATAAATGGATAATCTTTATCTGTAGTTTTAATGATTTAGAGAGTGTGAATTTCATATCAATACTTTCATTGTTTTATCTTTATTTGGTTGAAGAATCTGTAACAAACATTAATTTTGTTTTAGTTTTAAATTAGAGTAAAATTGTCTTAAAACCATTAGAAAGTCAAATCTTTTGATAGTTTTTTTCCCCAAGTCTTTAAGAATGCTAAAATTTGAATTTTGAAGTTTTCAATGCCATTATTAATACTAAGAGCTTAACAGTTTAGCACAATTTTGAAATATAACCAGACTTAATTCTGTTGGCTGACCATCTTTCAATTTTCATCACGTTGGCTTGAAAATTGACAATGTATTGCTTCAAAAATGAAAACTAAACAAGTCCATTTAAGAAACTTAACAGAAAAAAGGTTAAAAAAAAAATTACTATAGTAGTAAAATGCATAAATTTGATAAAGATTATTTAAAAATTGATAATAATAATCAGGTTAAATAATGTATGTCATTTAGACAAGAGGACAGATTTTACTATATGGCATGCATCGAAGTAGAAAGGAAAATTGATTCCATGTCCCTGTTGGAAGGATAATAATTGGTATTTGTAGGTACTTATTCCCACTATGAGGATCAATAATTGAAACACAGGAACTTGTCAGCTACAGTGGTTTCCATTCAATAACTTTGTTATTAACCAAGTTACTATAACAATAAATGATATAAAGGAGAGTTTTATGTGATCAGGATGAAAAAGGATATGATTTAAGTGTCTCAGGCTGGATAACTCTGATATGATAGCGTGTCTGGAAATTATTTTGTGATATTTTGAAGAAAAGATATAAGTTAAAATTGTAATTCATCCAAGTCAAATTAAGTGTCTTGGACATGATTTTACATGTTATTCACTCAGAAAAAGATCAGAAAAATGTTATTGGCTGTTGAAAACTTTGTTGCATTCTGAAATAATGTGTATATTGCTGCTTACAAGAAATTGACATCAATGCAATAATGATATAGTTCTGGATTTATTTTGAAGGGAAATTTTAAATGGATATTAATCAGTTTACTTGTTGCTGTTAGATCACTTTTCAATATGAAAGGTGAAACGGTTTGGCTTTTGTTATATTTTGCTATCACCTCATCATTGCAGTGTCCATGTACATGTCACTTTACTCTGTCACAGTATTATATGTTTATTGATTGAATTCTCTTGAAGTATATATACATGAGAAAAAGGTAAAGGTTGAGTAAATAACACAGGCTTGTGAGATGTCAAGTGCGTATTCTTTCAACAATCTTTCAAATCAATATAACAGTTATTAGCAAACAAAGAGCAGGGATAGTTATGGCATACAGTTCATGTATTACTTATTTACATAATTTTTTACGTTCTTCCAATCCATAAAAAGCTTGCATCACGTTATCTGGTCATGCAAACAACTAAATTAATGTTCTTTTTTTTTTCTCGATCTAGATACATTGCAGGGTAAGATTTTTTTTCAAGATAAGCATACTCTATGGAATACAGACAGACAAATATAGCACTTTACCCTTAAAAAGATTGGCTTAGCCTACTTTTTACTCCTGTATTGTCATTTACGTTTTGTTTCGTTTTTTAATATCAGCTAAGTTTGCATATATACAAATACAGAAGCAAAAACTTTATATAAATAAAACATACAAAGTCACAAATTTAGTGCTTTTCTTGTGTAACATTATTAGTTACAAAATTTTGTTTTTAACAGGTAAAAAAGTACATTATAAATGGTTCTTTGTTTACATTAATTGCAAACAACAGTTTTATGGCCATATAACATTTCAAAAAGTTTTACAGAACTGAACAATTGCTGCCTTTTGATCAAAATGAATTCAGAAATTTGCAGCAACCATGAGTAAATGGATGATAAAGCATCATAGTTGCCTTATGACATTGAATGTTATAACATGCAGTAATATAAAATCTTATTAATCTGAATTATTTAATATTTGTCCCTGCAGAGTTTTATGAGGAATGTATCTTTAATTTATTTATACACTCATAATTTGTTACTTGTAGACTAAATGGTTGTGTTTCTTGGAGAAATTAACAGATAGCATATCAAAGTAATTGATAAAGTAGTTGATCAAATTAGATTTAACAAACTAGCTGAAGAGCTGAATTCAAAAGCAAGATTGTTTGTTCCAGCCTAGTTAATTTGTAATAATGACTACTTGTTGAAAATACAAAATATCTATAAAGATAATCAGGATTTACTTAAGTTGATAAGGTATTTTGGAAAATTTGCTCTATTGGTCTCTTTTAAAGGTAATTGTAGCAATAACTGGCTGTAATTGTGCAATTAGTGGCCGGTAAATCATTTTAATTTAAAGTACTTGCCTGGAAAGAGCTAGCTTAGAATTCACCACTAGACATAGGCAAAAACATAGTTATGGTGCTTGAGGTGAGATTTTTCATGTACATGATTATATTCCAGATGTTAAGATACAATTGTTTAATTGGGGAATTTTCTTTGTAATTTTTGGATAATTCTCTCCGTTCTCATTGTTTAACTTCATAAAACATCAGTGCTGCCACCTACATAATTGAGCCGTGTCACAACAAAACCAACGTAATGCGTTTGCGACCAGCATGGATCCAGACCAGCCTGTGCATCTGCGCAGGATCCATGTTGTTCGCTATCAGTTTCTCTACTTGTAATAGGGTTTGTAAGCGAACAGCATGGATCCTGATCAGACTGCGTGGATGCGCAGGCTGGTCTGGATCCATGCTGGTCGCAAACGCATTACGTTGGTTTTGTCGTGACACGGCTCAATTGTCAGAGAAAATTCTGCATTATGTTTGTGACAGTTTCCTGGAAATTTTGTCATGCTTGCACTTTTTAAAATTTTCAGTTAAAATTACCAATAGCAATCAATACTTTATTGGAAAATGCCTGCAGCTATTCCTATTTGAATTGGTTTTGTTTTATGCCTATAGATTTTAAAAGACCCTTTGTTATGGGATGTATCCAGTAAACTTAACAGAAGATGACAGGCTGCTTAATTTAGTTTGTTCTTCCTTTTTTAAGTTCATGGGATTGGAGACAAACTAATTTCAGGGTTATAAATTCTCTATAATTGAGGAATAATTACCAGTGGCAGGTTGCAGAGAGGAACTGTGTTATTTTGGACTAATGCAGACCAAATTAATTTGGTACCATTCTCCTGTTATTAGGTCTTCTTTAAGAGAATTACTCAGCAAAATTTATAGGAAAGATATTCTTAAAGAAATTTTGCTCATTTGTTTATCAAAGCTCAGTTTTGTTTTGTTTGGAAAAATAAATGAAAATGGCAGTTGTTCTTAAGGCAGTATTTCTGTGGATTTCATTGATATACCAGACTTTATTGAGATTTTGTTGACCAGGATGTTAAGGGATTGTGTTCCAAAATAAGGCAAAAGATATGAGATATTAGGAAGTAATTTAAAACTAAACACATCCGCTTTTTTTCCTATTGAATCTTGAGAACCGAAAGTTGTATTATTTGCATAGAGTCATGTTTCGTTGCCTATATTTAACGTTGTGACGTAATTGATCATTTCATGTGTACAGAACACTATGAAAAATTCCGACGTGACAATAATTACGGAAAAAATCAGGCGCAATTTGGATAATTAATAGCAAGGTAACGGAGCATTTAATTTGTTTAATGTCGTGCTTAGATCGAATATATATCCAATCGTGATTATCGCTGATAACATCATGTTTGTCGTTCGGATGCGCAACATTATATCACCGGCTACGCCATCGTGATAAATTTTGCATCCGACTCCAAACAGTGTGTTATTGAGCTTATTAAAATACAGTTTGGAAAATATTATTATTCTTAAATAATAGACATAAATTGTAACATGTGGCTTTTTCAATGCTACTGATGAGAACAGATGATGCTCATGCTACCAGTATAGAGCCAGGCCAATCTGCAAGATTGTGCAGTCTGACCACACTTTGTGCTGTTAGCTGCTTGATTTTATCTCATAGATATTGAAACAGCTTTAAAAACATGATTATTCTGATATCAGAGTAGAGCAAAATTATTTGAAATGAAGAAAATTATACATGTAGGAAACAAATTTCACTAAGATGACTGTAATGAAATGAAGAGTCATAGAAACAAATATCTATAGAAATGAACAAAATGGAAAATGATCATTATGGAATGTAGAGATTGTATGGATCATGCAAGTTTACACTTGTTTGGAATGTGTAGGACCGGTGCCCAGGAAGAGAAGTGGCACCAATACAATATTGAGATTGATAGACTATGACAAGGCAGTGTGTGCATGTGTTGATTAGTTGATTGAATAATTTGTATGATTAGAAGGACTGTGTTCTGTAGTGTATGAGTGCAGTTACAAGCATGGATTATCTAATGAAGGAATTCCATGAGTTCCAGAATAGGAGCAAAATGAGAAGTGAAGCAGGTACTTTTGGTCATCAACTTTGGTTTGCTGATATAACAAAATAATGTTTGTTTTTATACTTGATACTTCTTTCTTTGAGTAAACACTGCAAGAAACATAGGAAAATAATATTTTTCTAAAACAAAACCTGATGCAAAATAAAATGGTTTGTGTGGAGTAAAATAGAAAATTAGTTTGCTTTAAATATGGATTTTTGGTACATCTCATACATAAATTTGGAAAAAACAACAATGTTTTATTAAGAATAAGAACTAAAAAAAATATACTTGTACTCTTAACAATGAGAAAGTAAGAAAAAAACCTTGAAACAAATGCATGTACATGATTCTTGCAAAGAATAATGTTGTCATGTTTATTTATTTTTAGAAACTGCTCTGAAATCTGCCCATGAGCAAGAACTGGAAGAAATGAAACAGTTTTACGAGACGAAAGTTGCTGATATGGAGGAGTCCTATACCACCGACATAGCTCAACTTAAACAAGAACATGCTGAGCTTCTTGCCAGACTACAGCAGGAGTCCGGAACAGGCATTGAGATACCATCACCACAGTCCCTAAGTGCCGGACAACATCGCGAGTATGTCAGGCGCACCACAATGCTCACAGCAATCTCTGATGAAGATATGACACCTGAATCTACCCCACCGGGTGGAAACAAAATTCTGGAAGGAAGAATTCATACTCTTGAAGAGAAGCTAAAAGATAAAGAAACATTAGTTAAAGAGTTGAAAGGTAGATTAGAAGCAGAAGCAACAAGTGCTGAAGATTTACATGGTAAGTTATTAGACAGTAACAAGACACTGGATGATTTTGAAGAAAGCTTGAAATCCAAATCCGATGAAATCGAAGAATTGAAGAAATTGTTAATCAATAAAGATGAAAAAATAAGTAAACTTGAAAAGGCAGCTTTAGAAGAAAAAGGTGAAAAAGACAAAAGTGAAAGTGGTGCAGATGAAAATAAGATAATCAGTGAATTGAAAGAAAGAATTAAGAAACTAGAAGAAGATCTTAGTGCTAGTAAAGAGGCAAATGCCAGAATTCAACAAGAGTTAAATGATCTTGATTCACAGCATGGTGAAGCTATAATGCAATTGAAGGAGGAAATGGAAATCTTAAATAAAGCCAAAATAGCAGAGATTGAAGCAGGCTTCCAAATACAGTTAGAAGAAGAATTAAAACAACAAGCTGATGAATTGGATAGTAAATATAGAGAAGAACTTAGTAGGCAAACAACAGAAGAACTAGAAATATATAAGAGAACTGAAATTGATCTCAGACAGAAATTAAACAGCATTCAGAAAGAACATGAATCCCAAATTAAAGAATTAAAGGAGAAATTTGAAATAGGTCTTTCCAGTAAAGAAATCCAGGGAGGCAAAATTGAAATGATTGCTTCTCCAACAGAAACTTTAGATAGAGAGTCTTTAGAAGCATCATTGAGAAAAGATGTAGAGTCTAGTATACTTCAGGAATATGAGCAATCAATAGACAAATTGAAAAATGAATATGAGGAAAGAATAAGTGATATGAATGCTAGACTTAAGACTTTTGAAACACGGGATACAGAAAAAGCTGAGGTATCAGATAGAGAAAAAGATGCTAGTGATTCGGAAGAAGAAATGAGAGAGAAATTAAAAGCAGAATTAGCTTTAGAATTTAAAGACAAATTACAAAGTGTTACAGACGAGTATGAATCAAAATTAAAAACATTACAAGACATAGTTGACAGTAAGAAAGAAATAAAATCCCCTTCCCTTGGTGCTCCATATGCCTTATCTCGTTCCAGGTCTTTAGATTTAATGCCACAGAAGGAAAAAGAGAAGCCAAAATCACAAACTGAGTATGAAGGATATGTGTCTACAATAAGACGTGAATATGAGGATAAAATTAATTCATTACAAATGCAAATTGCTCAATATAGATCGACTGTAGGGTCAGTGCCTTCTTCACCTTTATCCACTTTACAAAAATCTCAGGTTGATTTAGCAAGTGGTGACAGTCCTGTCAACACTGACACTGAACTTCATTCAATTGGTGGTATTCAAATTAAATCAAAACTTGGTACGCCAGAACTAAGACAAGAAATTTATGATGAAATTGCCAGTGAATTTGAAGCCTCTTTCAAAGGTTTAAGAACAAATTATGAAAAACAACTTGAAGAATTAACAGCTAAGTTGGAATTATTGCAGTCTGATAGTGGTAGTTATGACAACAAAATTAGGCAAGAAATAGTGGAAGAATATGAAGCAAAAATAGAAAAACTTAAACAAGAATATGAAGCTCAAATCAGAGAACTGAAATCTGAACATGAAACTGAAGTTTTAAGCTTAAATGGAGATGTTGAAAAGGCAAAGTCTGAAGTACTTGCTGCTCAACAAAAGGTGAAAGCTGACATGTTTGTATGGCATGAAGAAACTGTGACCCAGTTGAAACGTAAACATGAGGCATATGAAACCCAGATACGCAAGGAATATGAGGAAAAAATGGAACTCTACAGGGAAGAGCTTCAAGAAGGGTTTGATGCTGAAAAAGATAACTTGATCAGGGAACATAAACAAGAACTGCTAGACCTAGAAGATAGATATGATAATCTTGTTGAAGGTAAGTGATTCTTCCGATAAAGAAATTGACAAGATAATTTTTCTGTAGATATATCAAACCATCCAATTAGCTTTTTAAAGGTTGATGGTTCTCCCTAGAAGCAAGCATTTTAGTTTAAACTTCCACCAGTGTACAATAGCTGTTTAACTGATTTAACTCTTTCATTACTATAACTTGTAAAACCTGTAAGACTTTAGACCTAACAAATAAAAAGAAATAAAGACAAATGATAGCATAAGTTTTAATAGCATATTTTGCACTTTAATTTGTAGATATTAGCAGTGATATTTCACTGAATAGTATGAAATATCTTATTTTGAAAATTAATATTAGTCACTGTCTGCAGAATTAATAGCTAGAAAAGTTGCGAGTATATTTCTAATCCTTTTAATGAAAACCATTATATATTATATAACTATGCAATGGTTCATGTTAACAGAAGTGTTTGCCTTTTTCTTGTAGGTTTAAGAACAGGAGAAGTTCCAGAAGTAGCTGAGATAGTTCAAGAGAAGTTTGATATGGAATTAGAAATGGCCAAAACTTTAATACAACAAGAATGTGATGAAACTATTGAAGCTGAACAGGTAAAGAATGAATTAAATACATTGATATTAAAAGAGAGAAAAAAACACTAAGTATTGAAAAAACAATCTTTATGGTTAAGTGTTTTAGGTTATTGAGATCATGGGCTATTCTAATCTCTATCTGTTTTAGTACCACTCAGGCGTGCTAGATATTATGAACGGGGGCACCTGGTTTAATCCTCAGTAACGACAAAATTTCTCTGTGATAATTGATCTCGGCATTGAGTCTAATGATTATTTGTCTTTCACAACTGATTAAGAAATCACAAGGGTTAAGAAATTGATCACTTGCAGTGTATTGGTAATTATTGGTGTTATCCAAGAAATACGGCTAGGTGGATTGACTGCTGAGATAACAGAGTTATGACCGAAAATTTGTTAAAATCAATGTAAAAACTAAAATGGAGAAAAACTAGAAAGGACAGCAAAGTACTTAGAGTCTGTTTCCCTGCATTAATGTTTGCAAGAAAACAAAGTATTAAAGGTCTTTTTTCTTGTATTAACTTTTGCAATCATTCATTGACTAAAACCATGTATATGTGAATAAAAATGAAATGAAACAAAAAAAAAAAAAAGTTAATAGGAGTTCTTTTTTATAATATTATGATTTGTTTTATTGGGTTTTGAACATTTTAAAGATAGATAGCATGAAGTTATTTGAAAAATACCTTCAGCATATGTTTTAGTAAATATATTACATTGATTGTATTTGTAGGCACGGTTGAGTGAACAGTTTGATTCAAAAATGAAGGAGATTATCATTGAGAGAGACCGGGAACAAGAGAATCAACGTGTACATTACGAGAAAGAGATGGCTGATCTCCGTAACACTTTACTACAACAGTATGAAGCTCAGGTTGTTGAACTAGAGAGTCAGCATAAGGCAGAGATGATACAACTACAGGCAGCATATGAAAAACTTATGCAAGATGATGCTGAAGTGGAAGAAGAAAAGGTTGAAAAGGAGACGGTGTCTCGGGTAAAAGCTGTTCTCCTACCTCAAGGTTCAATTGAATCAACACATACTGAGGAAGGTGAAAAAGATGAGGACTCTGAAAAGGTTACGACAATGGATTCAACAAGTGATAAGTCAGATAAAGACACTGATGATGATGATGACAAGGGTGATGGAAAGGGTGGGGCTAGAGCAAGCCAATCACCAAGTCAGTCTGCAGATGCTGGAGATAAACATGAACAGGTAAGAGTCAAAACAGAAGTAACAAGTTTCATGTTTATGAATATGAATCATAAATATGGTCAATGATTAATGTTTGTTTGACAAAACAGTACCGCTTTAAAAGTAATGCTTTGAAACTGTTGATTTAGAAAAAATACATATTGCTTTTGATTCTTCTTTGTTTAGAAAAAACTAAGCCTTTTTTCAAAATTAAAGTTTCACAACAAAAGATTTTACATAACCCGATCATTTCTTTGATTGAGAATTGGTTTCACTTATATTAATGGGTTACATTTATAGGTAAAATGCTGCATGTAGCCAAATGTTTTCAAATATTATAGATATGAAAAATGGTATATTTTACCCTTATTTCAATTAGTGTAACAATAATTCTCATAATGTAATACAGGAAAGAGAAGGTGAAGGAGATAAAACACAAGATAGAGATGAGTCTGGTGATACCAAGGAAGAGGTCAGTGAAACCATGATCAAAGAGGTCAAGGTCATGAAAGAAAATACGGCACTTCTAAAGATGCAGACAGGACATACAACAGAGGACAGTGCTGTTGTTGATAAACTTAGAGAAGAACTGGCAGCAAAGGTATGATCATACTTTGGTTTTAAGTGGCATATTTATCACAATATATTAACATTTCACAGGCTAAATAGCTTTATTAAACCGTGTTTGATTAATTTAGATATTAATTATTTTCAATAGAGAATATTTATATCCAAAATTATTATTTATTTCAAACAGCAATAAATTACTAAGTCACAAGGATATTTCATGGCATATGTAGATATCTGATTACACTTTTATGTTTCATGATTTATGAAAGATTTAGGATATATCAAAAATTTAGCCTTCTCAATTATTCATATGATTTATATAATATGTCTTCTACCAATATTAATTTTACCACACTAAGTATCTTAAATGGACTTGTCCATCTTTCGATGTGGACATAACCATTCATCATTTTTGGGGAACATTTCAAAATATATACTGACTGAATAACAGTGCAGACAATGAATAGGTGGCATAGACATGCTGGCTGATCTTTGTCTGCACTGGTTGCATGGGTAGAATTTGCTGCCAGCAGGCTAAGGGTTTTAAGTACGAGAGAAAATAATGATAACTGTGATAATGTGACACTATGCACACCAAAAAGTAAAAGATGATGTTTTAGTTTAATTTACATGTACAAATATAATTAATTTGTATTATTGTATATTTGTATTATTGTATATTTGTATGATTGTATATAGATTGTAGAGTATGAATCCAGCATTGCTCAGATGAAACTTTTACACGAGGAGGAGATCAGACAACTAACGGAGGAGTTGTCCGAGACCGAGGCTAAATATCAACAGAAGGTATCAGAACTGGAGGAAAGTCATGAACAAGAGGTGAAAGATTACCAGGACTCCATACAGAAATTACGAGAAGGTTGGTTATGGTCACCTGTATAAATGTATATAAAAAAATTGTCATAGTCCATCAAGTTGATTAGCTGTCACACTGTTTATTAGGAGAGAGACAAAACAGTGAAATCTCAAAGGTATCTGTGTCCTAAGAACACATTTCTAATGCTTGTTTCTGCTGAAAAAGTTTTTTTTTTTTTTTTTTTTTAAGTTTCTGTTGCTTTTTTGCCTTTTCTCAATTTTTTCCAAAATAAAAGCTGATAATTCTTAATTGTGATGATTTCTCCCAAAATCTCAACTTTTTAGGCTTAATGACTTTTTATGAAGTGCATCCTTTGTTTATTATAAACTGAATACAAATGAATATTTCAAAAGACTCTGTTAAATCTCCCTAATTGTTAATCATGCACATTGTTTATAATTCTCAATTTTCCCAATTCAAAATGAATGGGGTGTTGGGGGAAATAGAAATAAAAAAAATGCATGGATTGTCATTACTTTACAGGTCTATCAGATGATGATTCTGATTCTGAAGCTCTCGAGTTAGCACATCAACAAGAATTACGGGACTTGGAAGAGAGACTGTTACAAAAACACATGAATGAGTTGAATAATTTAGAAACACAGCACCAGTCCAGGCTAGATGACATGGCTGTCAAATACAAGGTCAGTAGTTTATAGAATTATAATTAAATTCAGATGAAAAATTGAATAAAGTAAACTAATGATGGTGAGTATGTACATTTTGTCACCTTACTGCATTAACATTCAGTTCCTTTGAAATATATTTGGTGTTAACCTGTTACAGCTATAAGGTGACATATATGATGTTTTTCAGTGACTTACATTAAATTAGTCTAGAAAAGCATGATTTGCTTGATAACATTTACAAAATGAGCAGAATAAGTTTGATGAATTTATGATTCTTTTTATAACATAAGGCCAGATGATTCCCCCAATTTTACGGGCAGTTTTATATAAAGCATGAGAAATATGAAGAAATACTTCATGCTTATTATATATATTACTTTGAAAACAAAAAACATAATTTTGATGGAAAAAAATAAAATAAATTGCAAGATTTTCTGTTAAGGTGTGTATAATATATGTTTGTAGATTCAGATTGAAGATCTACAGAAGGAGCTTGTAGAAGCACAGAGAGCTATAGAACAATACCCTGACACAGCATCACCTACCCAGACTGTACCTGTCGTAAGTTATTATTTTCTATGTATCATATAGCCTAAGTCAAAGGATATGTGTCAGTGGGTTTTTTTTGTTCCCCATTTTGGGAGTGGCTCTGGGGAACATTTTTAGTTTTAAAATAAAATAAATTTGGAAAGTATATCAGTTGACACTATTTTAGATAAATACAAGATTCTACGGATTGGAAATGAGTCTATTTTCCTTAGCCATTCAAAGAATTGAAAAAAAATCAATGTTACATTGGCAAATGATTTTATCTGTATTCCCAAACACCCTTCAAATGCATCTTCCATACCGCCAAGTTTTAAGAGATTTATCATTCATGGCATGTATATTATTTACTTAGAGAATGAAAAATTAAGATTATTTTCTAGTGGGCACATTGTTAACAGTTAGTTCAGGTAACTCCTGTTTGAAAATATGCTTTGTAAATACAGAGTAACTTCCCTTTGTAATGAACTAATAGGAGCATGTTTTCTATGCTTGTATCTGTTACAAGTAGTTCACAACTGTGTGTGTGTCAGGTGATTATATTGATTGTTCATTATGAAAGCAGATCAATACATGACATCTGCTCTCACAGAACTACTGACTTAATATGATAACACTACTTCCATACACTTCTCAACTCTGTAGTTACAAACAATTCAATGATCTTTGTATAGGGGTGCCTGGTGTAGATTCTTTTTTTGGTTTTGATAGGTTAGATGACCTATATAATTATATGAAGATGTTATGTTTCATTCATACAGTTATTGTTATTTTTAAAGTTTTGGGAGTTGAGGGGTGAAGGTGTGGGGACGGGGTCAGATTCTGTTTGGATTTTAATTGGTTAGAAATAAACATACCAGACTCTACACAGTTAGCTGACTTATTTTAAAATTACAATATTAATTTCTCAATAATTTAAAACTGATTGTTTCAAAAATGAAAGCTAGACAAGTCCTATTAAGAAATTCAGCAATTCATCATGATAAGGGTTAAACTGCCTTAAGTCTTAAAATCTGAAATAAATATTTCTTCCTTTCCACAACAGTCTAAAAGGTAGTGTTAATAAAGTACAATCAGAATGCCTTAACTGTGTAATATTTTCTTATTGATCAAATAATTTCATGTTTTCATGTCAAATGAACCATTACAAATTTTGTTCATTAATACAGTTGCACTAGATTGCCAAATTCATATAGGCAAATAAAATTGGAATTAAAATGATCTCTATAAATAGCATAATAGATTTTTAAAAATATTTTTTCCTTTAAATGAAAATATACACAAATAATAGATGTATAATTGGGAAAAAAATATGTACCTGCACAAAAGAGCACCTATTCAATGGAAGTAATTGCAGTGTTGAATGAATAGGTAGACAAAATTATAATTGAAGTATTTCAAAATTAGCTTGCTATTGAAATATAGGACAATAAAATTTAAAAGCAAAAGTAGTGATTCTAAATAAATAACTGTACTTCACAAAGAAAGTGTGTAATATTTAGAAAATTTATGTTTTTGTGTAAAAAAATGGGAAAATATTAGGTGTTAATATAGATTTTAAAAAAGGAAATTTAATAGCAAAATTATCATGATTGAATATTTTACAAAGTAAATAAAAGTGGAATAAAGTGTATGGAGTTTTGATATAAAGTTCAATAATGTATTTTGGAGTTTTCATTGAATAGAATTGTAGAATAAAAAATATTATCATCAATTGTTGAGTATGTGTAAAGAATTTTATTTCTCACCTGAAAAGATGATTTGATTTGATGAACTTATTTTTTTTTTAAATCCATAAATACTATTTAGGTCTAATTCTTTGATATGTTCATAAGGAAGAGGTAAAAAAACAACTTCATTTACTTTTACTTAAATCTATTTTTATGAAGACATGAATTGGGTATTTGAGGACAGTTTTTTTTTAAAACTGTCCATAAATACAAATAATACAAAGTCTGTGCGGACACACTTATATAGTGTGTACTGGATATTATTCATATAGAAATGCTTTTTGTGGATCATAATGTTAGTTTTCACAGTAAGTGCATGTTGCTTAATTTGTCAAAGCAGGGGGTAAGGGTCTATTCAAATCTGTTATAGTGTTGTGAAGTTATTAGCTATTAAGATATAAGTTGTTTATTTTTGTAGTTCCATGGTGATAGCACAATGGGATCAACAAAAGAGTCTACTGGAGACTTCATGGTACCAACAGGAAGTAGCAGGACGGAATCTGAGAGGTCTGAGTCTCACGGTGCTACCATGGAAACACAGGTTTGTATACATGTATTTAAAGAAATATTAAATAAAGACACAAATTGGTATACTGAGTGTCTGTAAGGGCAGATGGTCCATCATTTACTGTGAACATACAGGTAGACTATTACAAGTAACTTCCTGGTTTAACATTTATACTTTATATATAGATCTAGGAATAGTCAGCCCAGTGACATCAATGTTTGACTGTATGTTGTGTCATATCTATATTTGTAATTGGTGATATGGAGCTTCAATTGCAGAGTGATTTAAGTTGTTGAGTTGAAATATTGGCCCCCATTGCTGATGATTTGAATCCTACCAGGGACTTTATATTGTGTTGTGTGAGGAAGCTATTTAGATAGCTTACAGGTTAATGGTTCAACCCAGGTGCCTACTAATGCATGGTAGGACACACTAATGTATTTCTCACAAAATGACCTTAACAGTGTCAGTGTACTCAATTTGAATTTTCTTCCCATGATAAATATTTCATTCACAACTTTGACTTTTGTGAGAAAGACCTAACTTTTTTTTATCTTTTTATAATTCCTAAAAGAGCTTTAAACTGATCAAAGTATTCAAACTGCAATTATTTTCTTCTTTTAGATATTTGATGCAAGGGATGGGGAAGATCGTTCTGAAGAAGAGGCCTCACAAGGGGTATCCCTAATAGAAACCCTGGAGGAAGTAGGTGTCCAGTCGTTAGATACATCAGTGATAGATACATCAATGGATCAGTCTAGAGGTACACTGAGAGGTGTGGACACTACACAAGATACAGAACTTATCCAGTTCTCCGAGGAGGAGGAATCGGATAAATCCATGGAAGAAGGTATAACTCGGTCTTTACATTGAAAATGAAACTGCATGTTTTTGAAAATGAGGCTATCCATTGAAATTTTAAAGTATTTATGAAGCTGACAATTAGCACAAAGTAGTGTAGAATGTGATAAGAATGCACATATTTGCATGGAAGTAAAAAGCTTTGATTGTGGTGTAGACAAATTATGTGGCGGCATGACTAAGTGGTTAACACGTCAAGACTAGTAATCTAAATATCGCTTGCCGCATGGGTTTAAACCCGGTGAGGGGCAAGTCGTTGTTTCCTTTAGGCAACACTCATTGCTCAGTACTGGTTGGTTCCAGGAACGGATTCGAAAGTGTGACTTATAAGCTTATAGCTTCCTACTTTATCAAACTAAATAAATTCTGTATAAACCAAATCATGAGGTGTATACAAACCATCATTGATTGTTTAGATTTAGCTTTGAATAAAATACTACACCAAAACAACTAAATACTCGTATGTGTTCAATGGAACATTGGCACAATCAATAATCCTAAAGAAAGTTTAACAGATAAAGAATATTATTATAAGTTAAGAAAAGTGACTATTTTTTCTATACTGGTAAAGTAAACATTTTTGCCATCAGGTATAGAGACACATAAGAGTGATAGAAGTACACCTGTGGCTCTGATGCAGACTCTAGGATATGGTACTGAGATTCCAGGTGACCCGACAGTTAAATCATTAGATGATACAACTGACTCCTCTATCAGGGCCTCCGACAAGGAGGAAATGGCTTCTAGAATAAGAGAGGTTTGTCATATTTTTTTTTTCGCCGAGTTTTTGTTCGCCTTTGCATTACCAATGTTAAAATTGAATGAAGTGTGTCTTGTCCATGGGGTGCTGGGAATGTTGCACTTTTCCATTATCCCTCTTGTACAGAACCAAACCAAGTCTGGAATTTAAAATATCAGTATTATTTGCGCCTTTATAAATAATTGCATACTTAGGATGACGTTATTACAATGCTTACAAATTGGCGCCAATTTTTCGTACATAAAGTTTATTATCAACTGATATGGATTAAACCTGTGGCCTTAGTGTATGAGAGATGTTATTTTAGCATCATATGAAAAGAAAACATGATTAGAATGGAAAATGTTAATAAAAATGCTTGTTGCATTAAAAAGGCTTTGTAAATCATCTTATTGGAGGGAGAAAAAAATAACAGCTGTATATACATGTAGTCCCTTACCAGTGTTTATTCACAGTTTAACACAGTTTTTTATTCCTCTTTGTGTAAAGTGACAAAATCATGAGGAGTGTTAGAATAGTGTTCTATCTCATTGATAAAACTCGATATTTCACTGACTAACACAGTATAGATATATATCTCTAAGATGTGCTAAGGAATGGATTTTACAACGAGTTATAGTACAACTTTAGTCCTATGGGAATACTCCATACCTTGATTTCATTACTCATTTACCCATTTTACAATGAATTACAATTAAATATTTATCAATCTGTGCTCATGAAATTGTGCTTTACCGCTCACTGGATAACATGGTGTGTGTTTATTGCAAAACTGTGGCTTAATGTTAGTTTATTTACAATTGTTTTAAATTGATCAGTAAAATTGTCTTACAGACTGGAGTTAACTTTATGACTGGAGTGTTGTTAGAAAATGTGAAATGTTTAGAAAAAATAGGAAAAAGTATTTGAAAAAATATCAAATTTTTGTTATGAACTTTTAATCTGAAAACTAGCACCATGAATATACATATATTTATATATTTTTTGGGGAAATATTTTTGTCGAAATTTTTCAATTATTTTTAATAAAGTATGTCAGTTCACAAGTTCTGTGTGCGAAATTTGAATGTGAAAAAAAAGAAGAAGAAAAAGATAATCGTCTTAACAAAGATAGAAAAACAAATTAGTCAAGAAAATCATCATCAGTATTTGAAAGGTTGACCAATTCATACAGAGAGGATTTTTATGGCTTAGGGTATAAGGTTCACTTCCCATTTACAGCTATCACTTTGAATCATGTACAGACATTAAAATATTTAATGCCATCAATCTACACAGCTAGCTTATGAAAGGATGATAGTTGTACTAAATGCATAATTGTGCTTGACAGAATCCAACAAGTGGTATTTGAGGTCTTCCTCTGCAAATTAAGGTGATAAGATTCCTGTATGATCTATAGAAGATATTAAGAGAGCCATATAAAAGAAATTGATAAGAGTAATAAGTTTGAACCAAAGAAGAAAAATTATCCTGCTAATTCCATAGATACTTTTATGAAGGGAATAATATGGAATTTTATTACAAGGTCAAAAGTTTTATGACGGGTTGTCCCAAAGGCAATGTATTATTTACAAGAAAAATCAATCTCTGTATAGATAGATTGGTGTAAATGAGATAGATTGGTGTGAAATAGGGCTTCTTTTTCATCGTCTGCGATAGTTTTTTTTAGAATGTTTTAGATTGCATTAAAGTAATTTGCTTTACACAATGGTTCTATGTTAACTTTGCACAAGTAATGAGTTGATAAGTATCATAAGGAAAATAAATGAAAATATGGATTTTTGTTAATTGTGTGGGAAGTGAAGGATGTGGTAGGAAGTAAATGGAAATATGCGAATGTACTTAAACTGTAAATTAAATGTATAAATGTACAGAAATAACAAAATGGTATGACAATGGATTTGTGTTACCATTGGAAGTAAATAAGAAAAATATAAATGTAATAATCAAAATATAAAAAATTTGTGTGTAAAATTTAAGGAAAATTTGAAAATGGAGTGACAATGGATTTAAAAACAGTGTAAGATATTTAAGAAAAAAATTAATTTGACAATTGTGTGTAAAATTTAAAGAAACAAAAATGGTGTAACAATGGATTTGTATCAATTTTGGAAAGTATAACCAGAGGCAAAATGAATGGAATGAATGCAAATATTGACAATAGGGTTTTCAAAATCAATAACAAAATACAAAAGGTAATAATATATATATTTAATAGGTAGTTAAATTAATGGTCTAATTATTTAAAAGACAGCTTAATTAATGTTAGACCAATAGAATCTGTTTTTATTAATGACACAAAACATGAGAATTTAGACCACCTTTTAATTTTAAACCAAAGCAATTCATTGATGTCTTGATTGTTGATATGAAATCTTTGCCTTATTTTTGTTTAAGTATCTTAAATGGACTTGTCCATCTTTCAGACTGGTCAAAATCATTCATCATTATTAGGGAAGATTTTGAAATATATACACTAACTGATTAGCAACCAGTGCAGACCATGATTAGATGGCTTAGACATGCTGGCTGATCTTGGTCTGCACTGGTTGATTTTTCCTCAAAAAGTACTATTTCTTACTGTTTCTTCTTTATTTCTTAAGGGATCAACCTCATACTTCAAATATATTTACGTTATCAACATCCCCATCTTATGTGACAAGGTTCATAACTCTAGCACCAATATTTTCAGATTTATCTCCCTTTGAACTTAGAATTTTCCATAAAAAATATTATTTTTTACTGTTACTTATTTATTTCTAAAGGGATCAACTTCATACTTCAAATATATTTATGTTATCATCATCCACATCTTGTGTGACAAGGTTCATAACTCTAGCACCAATATTGCAAGAATTATTTCCCCATAAACTTAGATTTTTTTATTAGAAAAATGTTATTTTTTATTATAACTTTTTTTATTTTTAAAGGTATCTACCTCAAACTTCAAATACTTATTCCTTATCATCAATTACATTTTATGTGACAATGTTCATAACTCTTGAAGCATTATTTACAGATTTATCTCTCTTTGAACTTAGGATTTTCTTTAAGAAATATAATAACTTCTTTACTTTTTAAGGTATCTACTTCAAACTTCAAATATATATTTCTTATCATTACACAAATGTTGTGTGACAAGGTCCATAACTCTAGCATGACTAGAATTATTCCCCTTGATCTTGGAATTTATGTTAACAAATAATTATTTTTTAATTTAACTTAATAAAATTTAATAAAAGATTTTCTTTTATTTTTTTTTCCTCCTTAATGTCCCTTATTTTTTTTTTAAGTGAGTTGGCTTTCCGGAACCTCTTTTTAAGTTTTTATTCCAAATAATTTTTGTTGCAACGCCTAAATTACATAAATAAGGTTCAATACCCAAAAAAAGAAAGAAAAAAAGGCAAAAAACATTAAAAAGGGGGAAAAAAGAATTTGATAAAAACCCCAACATTCCCCAGATAAAATGTATTTCTTTACAAAAAAAATTTTGGCATTTTAAAATAAAAAAGTAAGAAAAATTTAAATATTTTAAATATTTTGTTTTATTACAGTTGGAAGCAGAGGTTGACGAGTTACGAGGACGTCTACAAGCAGAGTTAAGTAAACAGGATGATCAGATGGAGAGAATGGACCGAGAGAAACAGGAAGAGAGTAACTTGACAGCCATGTTACGTGGCGATATTGAACGTCTTAACTCAGACAGGTAACCTTACATACAGTCACATTATATATAAATATAGACCGCCTCCGTGGTCGAGGGGTTAGAGTCGATGACTTCTAATCCAGTTACCTCTCTGGCGTGGGTTTGATCCCCGGGAGATGCTTTGGTAGTTTAGCGCGGAGGAAGGGAGTCTAGTACTGGTGTAACTCTCCAGGAACGATGGTTAGGAAACTACCCGCCTATATGACTGTAATACTGTTGAAAAAGGCGTAAAATGAAACAAACAAACAAACAAAAATATATAAATATAGTAGGAATGTCACCGTTATACATTAACAAGCATGTAAGTCATGTTATTTGGAGATATATAACAACTTAACTCATACATGTTATATTTGACATTAAACCTTCATAATTATACCTTAATGATATTGAATTAAGTAAGACCCATTTCTTTATAAATTCTTCCTTTTCATCATTTAATTTGATTGAAGATTGATTTCTTTTATGATAATGAATGACATAGATTTTTGGCTAATAAGTATAGAAGAACCAAATAAAAAACATTTCTTATTGTTTTGACAGGGACGCTCTTCAGGGCACAAATGAGCACCTGCTGGGGTTGTTGTCAGACGCCGTGAAGACATACATGGGAGTGGAGGAGTCCATCACCAAGAAGATGAAAGTCATGATGGAAAAGTCCGGTGATAAATTGACAGTAGATAAAGGTCAAGCCGGGACGGTGGAGAGAAAGAAGACTCCGCCCCCTGGCCGGAAATCACCGGCAACATCTCCCGGCAGGCTGAGTCCTGCCCGAGCTGACGGTACGTTATATTAGCTTTACTCTCAATGGCATAAATTAACTAGAAAGTAGCATTGACAAAAATAATTCAGAAATCAATTTAAATATTTTATTTTGAGATTTTACTTTCCAAAATTATGCAATGTAACAAAATCATATAAATTGAGCATGGTGAGGTTAAAGGAGTAAAGAACATATGTCAGACATATTGAATCTTTGATATGACCTTGACAACCATTCACACTTTGATAATAAAACTACTAAACAGTTTAAACTTGAATTACAGATGGTGAGACAGCCAACACTAGTATTGTATCTAATGTCACAGATGAAGGTCTCGACCTGTCACAACATATCTCTGATAGTATATTCCAAGGTCCTGAACTCAAGACTGAGGAGGAAGAACTTCTTACAGGTTGGTGAACCTTTCCTAACAACTTTTTCGTTGTAATATTTGAAATGTAAAGTCATTCATATTCATTGGGAGTCAGTTTTCAGGGAAGGCTGTTATGTTGCTGAATGGTTAAGAAATCACTCCTTTTTCATTGCCTAAGGATTGGTATAGGGATTTTGATCTATTTAACTCAGTCACAAGCTTTGTGAAACATCAGTGAAGTAAAACAAAAAAGAAATATATAATCTAATCAGTTGATTGTCTCTGTATCTTTTATACAGAGGTATAGTTCTGACTGACTTATGGATTTAATTATTTTACAATATAAAGATATGATACATGTATTATTTATGTTCATGCTGGAAAGGGCAATTAAACCAATCAAACTTTCATCTCTAAAGTAAAAGTGGTTATTTGCATGTGATAGAATCCAGTAACATTTTATATCATTTCTTTTATGATGCAAAAGAAATCTGCTTATTTGTATCTTTCTTGCATGATATTTAACGTAAATATCTATCTCAACATACCTTTGAAAGACAGTAGCTGCTAGTGCTATGTCTCCTATCCTCTTTATCATTGTGCAAGAGTTAAAATTTTATGTTGATTTTTTGACCCTAGAAATGTATAATTGCTATAAGATAGTGACTATTAAAGAACATAATTGAGCCGCGTCACAACAAAACCAACATAATGGGTTTGCGACCAGCATGGATCAAGACCAGCCTCACATCCACGCAGTCTGATCAGGATCCATGCTGTTCGCTTACAAACCCTATAACAAGTAGAGAAACTGATAGCGAACAGCATGGATCCTGATCAGACTGAGCGGATGCGCATGCTGGTCTGGATCCATGCTGGTCGTTAACGCACTATGTTGGTTTTGTCGTGACACGGCTCAAATATTTGTTTGTGTTATATCTAGAAATTGTAGAACAGAGTGGTTCTGATGAAACCACTGTCCTCTCTCTCTATGTTAAATGTAAGACTGATTTTATTGTCTCCTTTCTATACAAAAAAAACTCCTCTTCTAAAAACTGAGTGGTGAAGTGTTACATTTAAGAGAGTAAGGATTTTTAAAAAGAGTTCCAAATTGACAAAATAAATTATATTGCAAGTTTATTGTGAATTCTTTAAGTGCAATTTGATGACTTGACAATAATTTTACTTGTTTAAACATTAAAAAAAAATTATTTACATAAATCTGGAGGTGTGCTGCTTTAAAACAAAATTCCTTAAATAACTATTCATTATTTTGTTGTCATTTGGATATTTTCACAGCAGCTTGAATGTTTTAACTCAAGTGTTTAATTCAAGTGTTGAAAAAAAAATGTTTACAATTAAAGTTTTTTATGTGTTATATGTTTCTTATATGAAACAGATGGTGTTAGAATCTCTTATAAAGAACTTTTTTTTTAGAAGAACCTTGCTCTTATGTAACATATTTATCAACTCACAGAAGTCACATGATCAGTCATGTGATTTTGGTCATGTGACTTGGTCATGTGACATGCACAATACTTCAGATGCAGAAGTAAATGAGTAATATCCTGTTTAATATGTCAAGTGAAGTGATTGTAATTTTAAGTGTGTTCATTCACTGTGTGTAATGTATCTTGTACTACACATGTGTTGTACACGTTCAATAATTGTCTACATATTACATGTGTGTAACTTATATGTCACAGATGTCATAAATAAAAATTTCTCAAGAATTAATAAATGTGTGCAGTGTTTCACGAAATGTGTGCGGTGTAATTTTTGTATAATATAGCAAGAATTAACATGTGTGTATTAAGGATCATAATTGAGGAAGCAGTGTGGATAGGAAATGACAGGATCTGTATACAATTTTGAAGATTTAGCTACCATTAAGTGTTCAGTAATTGCAAAATAACTTGTGTAAATACTTCAAAGTTATCATCTTGACGATGCAGAAGGGTGATTTATAATGCAGGAGATATAAAATTATGGATATAATGTATAAAATGAAGAATGGTACAATAATTTTACTTACTCAAGGTTTTTTGTTTTGTTTTTTGTTTAAGATGAATTAAAATGTGAGTACCAGTAGATAGATATGTCTTTAAGGACAGAGACAGGATATTGGTCTATGTTCTTACATGAACATTTTACTGTCAATATTTAAGCTATTTAAGTTCTGGACTTTAGATATTAAATCATATAATATGCAATTTTTATATGATATGTACTATGCTATTATACTCTGTATAATGCCTTGTTATAATACATGTATTTCACATTTTCTTTGAATTATATATTAAATAATAATAAAAAGAATCTTATTTCATGTACTGTATGATGAAATACATTTAAAATACCAATTGATTCTTCTTTTGTTAAACCTGTGTTATATTGTGGCATGAATATTTTGTAGATTCTGGGAGTCGTTTACGGTCCTCTGTGAGCCACTTACTAGAGGTCATGGAGGAAACCACAAACCAGCTACTGGAGACCCGCCAGTCACAGTCTGATGCCATGGACACATTGGAGGGCAGAGGTCATGACCTTGACCAATTGACCTCTAGATGTAATGACCTTGAGGAGCGTCTGAAGGAGGAAGTGGAGCGTAAAGACTTCCTTGCTCTTGAACTGCACAAAGCAGAAGGTAGGTCCTAAAAATATGCGGGCACATAATTGTGCATAGAATATGCCAAATCTATTTATAGCATTATTTTTTTTAGCATTATTTAATGTTCAAGTTTGTTAACATTTATGTAGAAAGAGTCAGAACATTCATGATATTGCTTAATTTTTCATCAGAAGTCCCAGCCTGCTATAGATCAAATAGAGCAATTAAAGATTTTATTAGTATAGACAGCATCATTAGCTTTAGTTGTTAGAATCATAGTCTGCTCCCTTCTTGTTCTATGTTAACCTAACGTTTTCAGGTCTTATCGAGGGCTATAGCTCTGAGCGCGAGTCTCTTGATGAAAGGATTCGTGAGCTTGAAGAAGATAAGGAAACCTTAGTGCTTGAACTCGAGACCACAAAGAATAAGCTGTTAGACTTAGAATCCATCCAAACCGAGAATTTACAGCTGAAGAAAGAAATGGAGGAGCAACGAGAATTGATGACGCACAATGTTGGAGAGGAAGCTCAAGGTTTTAATCGTTACCAATATGTAATCGTGCCGATAGGTGTAGCCATCGGCTGTCTGTTTCTGCACGACTTATTCAGTAGATAGCATATGTTGTACAGCACTTGTAGTGAACTGTGATCTCTTTCTTGTTATTATCTACTCTTGTTGTTTTTCAGTTGTTAAAATAAACACTTTTTGTGAATAGTGCTTTGTTATGTCAAAATGCATGATATTAGAATCATTATGACACTTAAAATGGCATACAGTCATATTGAAATTGAAAACGGAAAACTTTGAAAATGGAATTTGGCATACATAAAATTAGTGATAAAAGCTCGTTTTCAACATCTGTTAATATAACTGAAATTGAAAGGTATTGTTCTATTATCTATTCTTAAAAAGATTTGGAAATATTTTGCTCCTTTTTAAGTTTTCATGAAATTTAGAAATTTTAAATCTTATCTAACTTGTGAAGAGTAATTACTTTTAAATTTCATTTTAGTAATAATGGTTAATATTTTAAATCATGTAAAATTTTACTTCAAGCATGATAATCTTTGACATATCAGAAAACTGCTGTTATATTTTCAATTTGTTATTGTAGTTGTTGTAGTTGTTGTTATTCTAACTGTGATGGTCTCCTCTGAGTTTACTCAATGTCTGTGACAATAGCCTGTGTTTGATTCTTTTTCTTGCATGTTACTTACCAATAATATCTTATAAAGAAATTATGAAAACTAGTATATTTTTATTTAAGCACTTTTTTCTTACAGTAGCATCGAAATTACAACTTCCTTCGTAAATTCAAAATGACGTCACCCTAAAATTGCAATTTATTCATAAAAGGTGCGCTGAGTTGATGTCAGTTGCCTTACACAACAGGTTTTTCTATAAAATTTAACAAAATTATTAACAACTTTTGAATAATGATATGATGTACACTAGTTAAATCATGATTTTGATAAATTAGAATAAGATCTATTAAACCTTCTTTAGGGATGAAATTTTCTAAAATCGAGTATTTTCAGAGGGAGACATTATTTTAACAGCTTTATTGTTTTTGTGTGTAATCAGATTTGTAAAGGCATAGTGTGCATATATGTAGACCTGAAAGCATGAATTGTTTCGTAATTCTTTGAATTTTCAAATGTATATTATATCTTGTAGGGATGGGGGGCTTTTGTGGAGATATTTAATCTAAATTATTGTATTTATTGCTATAATATAAAATATAAACCTGCTACTGTGTGAGAAAATTCTTGTCCAAATGCTCTTAGTAAAGTTATTGTGGTGGGAAAATATGACATTTGTTATAATAGAATATATGATGATGATTTATTCTTAATGTGAAAAGAAAAATCTATATATTATGTTCTTATACTATAATTCTGTGTGACAATTGGTCTGTTGAACTGAATTTCATGTGGGTTTAGTCTATATTTCATGTCAATTTAGTCTGTATTTCAAGTGAAATTAGTCTATATTTCATGTGAATTTAGTCTATATTTCATGTGGGTTTAGTCTATATTCATGTGAATTTAGTCTGTATTTATGTGATTTTATTCTATATTTCATGTGAATTTAGTCTATATTTCATGTGAATTTAGTCTGTATTTATGTGATTTTATTCTATATTTCATGTGAATTTAGTCTATATTTCATGTGAATTT
Organism: Ruditapes philippinarum; assembly: GCF_026571515.1. Lineage (NCBI taxonomy): Eukaryota > Metazoa > Mollusca > Bivalvia > Venerida > Veneridae > Ruditapes > Ruditapes philippinarum. The sequence goes on from NW_026853824.1 coordinate 255,998, forward strand.
AGTCTATATTTCATGTGAATTTAGTCTATATTTCATGTGAATTCAGTCTATATTTCATGTGAATTTAGTCTATATTTCATGTGAATTAATTCTATATTTCATGTGAATTTAGTCTATATTTCATGTGAATTAAGTTTAAATTTCATGTGGTTTAAGGCTATATATCATGTGGATTTAGTCAAAATTTCTTAAAGACACATGAATTGAATCTAACTTACATTTTGATATAGTTTTAAATTCATGTGGATTTAATCAGAATTTCTTTGGAATTAGTCAGTATTTCATGTGGATCTAGCCTGAATTATAGAAAAATCCATTTGAAATTAGTCTAGAATTTTTTTTTTCTAGAATTTGAAAATTGAATTTGGTAAAATAAACTTTGAACTTAAAACATTGGTTGCTGAAATATTATGGATGAAAAACTGCATTTAACATGGATTTATTGTGGATATAGATGGACAAAGACATGGACAGTGTTGAAAGTTGTGATACATATAGTATGTATGTTGTAGAGGTTATAAAGTGGAAAACAGTGCTTGCTTGATCATAAAATTGACACTTAATTGGAACTTTAATTTGATTAACTATCAGTGGAATTAACATTAGAACAGCTGAAATTATGCCAAATGATTTAAAATATTTCTATGTTTGTTTGCTTTCTGCAATGGACATGGAATGAGGACAGTGGGAAGGAATTTGGTTATACATGTAGACAGGAAAAGAGCTGTGCCATTTAATGTGTTCATTATGTTGTTATATTCTTGTTGGGGGATCTGTCAATAAAATGGTTAAACATTATGAAGATTTTATTTAATTTCTTTGATGGTAGATTATATCATAATCTGCTCAAAATTTGGAGGGGGTGAAAGATAGAAAAAATTAATAGAAAGAAGGTAATGTCAGGGTTCGGTCGCTAACTATGATCACAGTAGTTTCACTAGATAACACAGAAACTAACAATGGTTAGACTTTAGGGATGTCCGGAATTGACTCTTGTTGAACCAACAATACATGCGCAGCCATGTCTCTATTTAAAGATGATTTTGGTAATCACCTGAATTGGACATGCAGAGTGCATCAAATAGAATTAAACAATTGTTAGCGCCCGAACCCTGCCTACATTGGATGGATTTAAAAAAATGCAGTCTGCTAATGAATATAAAAGCAATTGCTATGGGTGAATCATGTAAAAAGAGTCTAAAGGATGTAAAATCATAGAAAAACAAAATAGAAGGGACATTTTCCTCGACTGGCAAATAATTGATACCAGCACGTATGGCAGTGAAATATTCAATTTTGAATACAATTAAAAGATGTTTTCCCTATACATCACAACAGACAAAGGATAAAGGTATTTGCAGTGTCAAGGATAAAAAGAAAAAACAATTCATCAAAATTGCTTGCAAGATTTTTTTCAGCTTTTGTATCAAGGGATTTGATTGGATGATAGTGTGAACCAATGAAAAGTGACTTGACTTGGAGTGTTTGGACAAGAAAAAAGGTTAAGTTTATTTCCAACTCACCCATATATTATATGGTAGCAGGGCGCTTTATTAAACAAGAACTAGCATTTAATGCTTGTTTGGGGAAAAACACAAAATTTATTGGTTTATAATTTTAAATACATGTATACAAGTATATGCATGCTTTGGGATGCCTTTGTTAATGTATGTGCATGTCTAATACTGTTATTGTTACTCCGCATGTGTATTGTTTAATATGTGTATATTTTGTTTCTTTTATTTCATATAAAAATTCTACTAACTCCATCTTTGTTAGAAATACAAGTTTTTTTTTAGATAAAAGTTTTTATGATGCTGTTCTTTTAACATTAATACCATCTGTACTACCTCAACAGATTTTGCTTCATATCTTTTGTTGAGTTTTAATTACTCCATAGAATAAAAATGTTTAAAATTTGTGTCTCGAATTAAAAGATGAAACCATCTTTTTAGCCAGGAAGTGAAAAGAGTTCTGTTTAAATTAGCTTTTTATGCTGCACAGTGATATTTTAAGTACATATAGTTAACAATTGAAAATCACTGCACAATTAATAACAGTTTAACTTCCTTTAATTCTATCAGACAGTAGAAATTATTTCTACCGTAAGCTCCACTTCAAAGAGAGTGTATGTTTTTAATGTAATTGAGGCTTTCTTTGTATCTCTTTTACATTGACAAGACTCTTTTTATTTCTTGCACATTGAGCATGGTTTCTTTGTCTCTTTCTTACATTTACACACCTCTAACTTATATCTCATTTACATTGACTATGCTTTCTTTGTATCTCTTTTACATTGACCAGGCTTTCTTTGGTTCACTTCAACATTTACGCACTTCTAACTTTTATCTTATTTACATTAACCAGGCTTTCTTTGTATCTATTTTACATTAATAGGACTTTCTTTCTTTTACATTAACATGCTCTCTTTTACATTTATAAGGCTTTATTTTGATTTTGCATTAACAGTGATTTCTTTGTTTCTATTTTACATTGTATCTGTTTTATATTTGCAAAACTCACATCACACAAGATAATGAACTAAATTAGATAGATTTAATGTAGAACATGCACAGCTGTGAATAAAATAAAACAGAAGGAAACTTTCGCTTGGGAATAGTAAATTACATTTTGTATTAAATATACTCAGTATTGGTTTAAAATTCAAATACATCTTATGCAAACTTCTTTGATTCTTCAGTTATACTTTATCATTGAGATTATTTTATTATGCCCCCATTTCGAAGAAAAGGGGGTATATTGCTTTGCACTTGTCGGTCCGTCGGTCCGTCGGTCTGTCGGTCCGTCGGTCCGTAGACCAAATGGTTTCCGAGTGATAACTAAAAGAACCCTTAGGCCTAGGAACTTCAAACTTGGTATGGGTGATTGGTCATGACCAGTAGATGACCCTATTGATTTTGGGGTCAAGGGGTCAACAGGTCAAGGTCACATTGACCTTGTAAGCAAAAAACGGTTTCCGATCAATAACTAAAGAACCTTAAGGCTAGGAACTTCAAACTTGGTATGGTGATTGGTCATGATCAGTAGATGACCCCTATTGATTTTGGGGTCAAGGGGTCAAAGGTCAAGGTCACATTGACCTTGTAAGGAAAAATGGTTTCCGATCAATAACTAAAGAACCTTAAGGCCTAGGAACTTCAAACTTGGTATGGTGATTGGGTCATGATCAGTAGATGACCCCTATTGATTTTGGGGTCAAGGGTCAAAGGTCAAGGTCACATTGACCTTGTTGTAAGAAACTTTAAGGCCTAAAAACTTTGTATGGTGATTGGTCATGATCAGTAGATGACCCGCCCCTATTGATTTTGGGGTCGATCAATCACAACCTTGTAAGGAAAAAACGGTTTACCGAACTTTAAGGCCTAGGAACTTCAAACTTGGTATGGTGATTGGTCATGATCAGTAGATGACCCCTATTGATTTGGGGTGGGGTCACATTGAAGCAAAAACCGGTTTCCGATCAATAACTAAAGAACTTTTAGGCCTAGGACTTCAAACTTGGTATGGTGATTGTTATGACCAGATCAGATGACCCTTATTGATTTTGGGGGTTAAGGGGTAAGGTCCGAGGTCACAACCTCTTGGGTAAAAACTGTTGCCGATCAATAACAAAAGAACCCTTAGGCCTAGGGTCTTCAAACTTGATATGGTGATTGGTCATGATCAGGAGATGACCCCTATTGATTTTGGGGTCAAGGGGTCAAAGGTCAAGGTCACATTGACCTCTTAGGTAAAAAACGGTTTCTGATCAATAACTTAAGAACCCTTAGGCCTAGGAACTTCAAACTTGGTATGGTGATTGGTCATGACCAGCAGATGACCCCTATTGATATTGGGGTTAAGCGGTCAAAGGGGGCAAGGTCACCATTGACCTTGTAGTAAAAATGCTTTCCAATCAATAACTTAAGAACCCTTAGGCCTAGGAACTTCAAACTTGGTATGGTGATTGGTCATGACCAGCAGATGACCTTTTGATTTTGGGGTCAAGGGGTCAAAGGTCAAGGTCACATTGACCTTGTAGGTAAAAATGGTTTCCGATCAATTAACTAAAAAGGCTTAGGCCTAGGAACGTCAAACTTTGTATGATGATTGGTCGTGACCACCGGATGACCCCTATTGAGTTTTGGGTCAAGGGGTCAAAGGTCAAGGTCACATTGACCTTGTAAGTAAAAACGGTTTCTGATCAATAACTTAAGAACGCTTAGGCCTAGGAACTTCAAACTTGGCATGGTGATTTGTCATGACCAGCAGATTACCCCTATTGATTTTGGGATCAAGGGGTCAAAGGTCAAGGTCACATTGACATTGTAAGTAAAAACGGTTTCTGATCAATAACTAAAGAACGCTTCGGCCTAGGAACTTCAAACTTGGCATGTCCATTGGTCATGAGCAGCAGATGACCCCTATTGATTTTGGGGTCAAAGGTCAAGGTCACATTGACCTTGTATGTTAAAACGGTTTCCGATCAATAACTAAAGAACCCTTAGGCCTAGGAACTTCAAACTTGGTATGGTGATTGGTCATGACCAGCAGATGACCTATTGATTTTGGGGTCAAGTGGTCAAAGGTCAAAGTCACATTGACCTTGTAGGTAAAAACGGTTTCCGATCAATTAACTAAAAACGCTTAGGCCTAGGAACTTCAAACTTTGTATGATGATTGGTCATGACCAGCAGATGACCCCTATTGAGTTTTGGGTCAAGGGGTCAAAGGTTAAGGTCATGACCAGTAGATACTTGATAACCCTTATTAATTGTTTGATCACTGGGTCAGAAGTTATGCATAATAACCTTATCAGATGACTAATTGGCTGCTGATAGGGGGCATACATGTTTTACAAACATATCTTGTTTTCTCTCAGTATTTTAAAAAAAATTCTACTCTAATTCAGTATTATGTATTGTGTCAATAGTCAGTGCTTTTATATGCATCAGTATTTATTCAGTTTTTAAATTTCTATTATTTTATATATGTCATCTATACTTGCTGTGTATTCATATATTAAACCATGTTTATTATTCAGTATTCATACGTATAAATTTTATAATGCTCTTTTACAGAAGTTGAGTTTGTTACCATGTTCTCTTTAATAATTTTAGTTATAATTCTGTCATTTTTCTTCTGAATGGAAACAAATTTTGAAGATTTAATGAAGATTTCATGTAATATGAAAGGGAAAAAAACCCACCAAAAAGTATGGTAAGCCTTTGTTACATTCAGAAAAAAAAGACATTGTTGAATTACTCAGTACTGTCAAAGCAATGTATGAACACAGGGAAAAATCATGAAATGTTATAAAATATTATATTTGAACAGAATTAACATTTATTTTAGAAGCATGGAAGTTTGGTATAAGTGGAGTTATTTAATGCTGCCATTCTGATATGAAAATGACAGCATTTTACACGAGGTTTTGATTAAAAACAATTAAATGATATGGCCTTGATTACTCAGAATTTTCAAACCACTAAAGGGGCTTAACCTTATATACATTACCGTGTCTTAGTACATTGCTTTGATCATTATACTTGATATATTTTCATCATAATATTTCATATTCCTTTGTGAAGTTCAAAAGTATTATGTTATGCTTGACACAATATAATTTTCTGCCTGACCTACATATATACTAAGATGGTATGCTGTAAAACCAAACAAACAAATATAATTTTCTGTCTTTCTGTTGATGTTTAACCAGTATTTAAAATTATCGGAATAAGAACAATATCTGAATATAATTATAGTCATTATGAGTTGAGAAATTTGTGCTGTGTTTCACACATTTGTGGTCATTTAAATGCTGTACATTTATACTTTGAATTTCACAAATCAAGATAGATCACTCTTGTTGACTGTATTCTGGGAGAGTTCACTTTTATATTTATTATAGGGGACATTAACATTAATAAGATGACACCTCATAGTTAGCTTACCGTTATTATACTGGAGTGATTTACCAATTGTTGCAATGTATTTATTCTAATGTGTTACTGTTAGTATTTATTTATGTAGTTACTTTTCTCTTGTTTAACAGTTCATTTCAACACCATGACTAAGAAACTGCTATGGTTTAGTTATTTTTGCTATGACCATATAATGGAGGGATGAAGTTATTGCATCCAGTGGTCTCAGCATTTCTAACACTAGATTTGACCTAGGCACAAACCAAAGTATAAAATTGAGACTTCAGATCTCTAAATATTCAGTTTGTCTTGTATCATGTCAAATTTGAACATATTTTGATAAAGATGTTGATAATGTTAAAGCAGTTACTCAGTCATGACCTTCTATCACTGTGGTAGATAGTGATATAAATACATGTATATATTAACTAGGATTTTTCTGGACACAATTATGTTATAATCACCTTGTGTAATAAACTGGGATAAAGTTATTTTTACTAAGGTTTTGGGCATAAGAACACTAATTATCCGCATGTTCCATGAATATAAACCAAAACTGTATGAACACAAGAAAAAAGCTGGAGTTTGTGGCTAAAGTAATTGAATATTTGACCTATTTTGACTCCCAAGTTCCATCTATTGATAGTTTCAGTTATTTGCTCTCTTTATTCTTTCAGTTATTTCAAAAATATTTCTAAAAGAAAAACCCTTTTCAAAATGATAGAGAGTTACTGATAGAATAAATCTCAGCACTTTTAGCCCTTTGAGTAGAACATAGTTCTTGATGTTTGTGAATACCCATACAATTTCTATTTTCTCAACAATTTTGTTACATTCTGTGTATAGATGCCACAGTGCTGTTTCTTAAGGATTTATTTTGAGAGATTAATAAATTCACAACTTAGAAATGGTCAACAGCATGCCTATAATTTAATTAAGTATTTTTACTAAAATACTTTTTAAAAAATTGCTATTAACATTGGAACAAAGCAATAAAATTGATATTTTTATGAATTTTTCAGTAACTATGCATGTGGAAAAATGGGCATATAAACAAACTGACAGTCTTATTGTTACTAAAAATATTAACTCCTTGTTCTTCTAACTCAACATATTATTCAGATATATTTATAATTTTTTACCAATGATCACTTTGCTTTAAAAGATTGCTTGCTTAAAAAATGTTTCAAAATGATATTTTAAAAATAATCTTTAAAAGATAGAAGCATTTTGTAAAGTTTGAATCAAATTTTAATGCATGATTCTTGTTATGCAGCTACCAGGGCTGAAGAACCAGCGAAACTGCCACCTGGTGGCAACAAAGGTTGGTCTATAAATAGAATGTCTAAATATAGAAGTGAATACAGTGATAGATATATATGTTTTTGCATTTTTGAGAAGCATTTAGCCAGTGCATCAAAGAATGATATAAAGTTATAGAAAACCGAATGCCAGATGTGTAATCTCATAGCATGACATACATGTATATTAAATATGTAACTCAGAATGTGTAACTGAGAAAGGCAAAGCGCAGAATCATGTAGAAAGGACTCCCGAATTAAAAAAGAAAATTGCATAAAAAATCTGTAAAGTTAAAAGGGCAAAATTTAGTCAAACAGCATGCTGTAGTATATTATAGTTGACTGGAAGTCTTTTTAAATGCTGATAAAGAGATAGAGTACATACTTCTTGCATGAAGCCCTTCTTGTACCCGGACCTTCAGTTATTGTCATGCAGCCTTTTACCCCTGGTGCCCATTCCATGTTTCTATATAGCAGCTTTTTATATGCTCTAGACTGGCTAGTATGAATATATTTATTATAATATATATTTATGATAGTTTAAACTGGATTATTATGCTAGATTTTATATAGAATAGACATTCGAAACAATGCTGGTGAGTTACACCAATGTGTGTTGTGAAACATTTCTATTTAAAGCAGCTGTCTCAGCAATATGTGAAGAAATTAGCGAGAAAATTAAAAAAAAAAAGCAGGGAAAAGAAAAGCTTTACGATAAGTCTTACAGAAAATGAAATTAATATTTGACGGATTTTGTCTATGGGTTAAAAAAACTTAACATTAACTTAATTTATGCCTGAACACTGCAGAAGTTGATCAGTAGGCTACTGATTTTACAAGGAAATAATCTGATTTCAAGATTGAGTTACTGTGATTAAGCAGTATCCATCATGGATTTTGTTCAAACATTCTGAAAGTTCAGACTCACATAGTATGCTGATCATAATTGTGACTTTAATATAGACTAAATAGAGATATATTTTCATTGTCTTTTAAGTGAACTTATTTTAGATAAATTGCTGAGACAGCTGCTTTATTGAATGAAAAGAGTGTGTGGTTTGTTTTTACAAAAGAAATAGATCAGTGTAATGATATCAGGAGGATGTGATCTTTTTATTTCATGTTTGATTGTTGATGTTTACACTTCTCTGTCCTTGATATTGTTTCCTGATCACTTACTATGTTAGAGTTGATACAACCTTTATTGACCGGACAAAACCAAAAAAATATCATCAATAGATACTTAAAGAAAACTGGATTTAGAATGAGAGGGCTTTTATTCCAGAAGAAGTAATTATGATAATGACATTGTAATAGTATTTATTTCAAACCATTGAAAAAACATGAAATAAATCGAGTATTTCCTCCTATTTATTTAAGGTCAAATATCTATCACATGTGAAAAGTTTTATATATCAAAAAGTTTCATATTGGTATTGAAAATATCTCAATGTTCACTCAGTGGGATATATTTTGTTCTCACAAAACTTATATACTTGAATATCAGTTAGGGCCTATTCTTGGGTAGTTGGGCCCACGGATTGTGGGGATGGGGAAAATGCCTAGATAATTGATGTAATTTATTTTTCTGTATACTTAATATAACATTTTACCATATTAAAAGGTGTATAGTTGAATTGTTTTGAAAAAGTTATTTTCTGTAAAATTAATATCCTTAATATCAGCTACTATTTAAAATGATAAAATGCTCAAATCCAAATTTGTAATGAATAAGAAATTGTAAAATATAAAGTAATTACATTTCATGTAATTTGTATGATATATGCAGTTGATTCAAGATTTCAGAGTTAGATAATGAGAGTGAAAGGGGGGGACATTATGTCTATGTTTCTTTACCAATCGGTACTGAAAAATGAGCCCACATCACCACTTACAGAACTCTCAAAAAAGACCCTCATAAGATCAATATTTTTTAGTAACTCGACCATAAGTCAAATTGATTTTTATGGACAATTTTGGCAACCCTTTTTGGTTGACTTATGGCCGCAAATCTACGGTACTTGCTCCCATTGGCAAAGTATTATCATTCATTAGAACACTTACAAGGCTACCAATATTTTTCTGCATAAAATCTTAGTACATGTTAGTCAAGAATATCAGGCATTACATGTATAAATAATTTATTATAGACAAGAAATTAAGTATAAACAATTGATATAATATGCTGGGTTTTGCTCTGGGTTTCTTTTTAAGGTCATTTAGTGAAAAATATTTTAGATCCAATATTTTAGATCTATAATTAATTGAAAAATATATAAAATAAAAACTGATCATTAAATCCAAGAATTTTTTTAAGTGGATTTTAAGAAAATGAATACACAAATGGGGTCATAAACTTTCATTTTAACCTCATTTTATATGCCTGATTTTATTTGCATGGTTATTGTACATAGATAAAGTCAAGTATTTATTGACAAATTTTTCATTGTTTTATGAACAGAATGTACACAAAAACTTTGGGCGTTAGATCTCGGTAAAGTAAAACTGCCCGTTTTGCAGGTTTTTACTTGTTATAAAGACAGTATTGGGTTACGTCTTACAAAAATCTGCTGTATTGAACTCTGCAGAGGTTCATTACACTTTGAATATTTTAAACTTTCAGTTTTACTAAAGTTTTAATTAATAAAGTGTCATTTGCAATTTTTTTTCAAATGAGAATTATATTTACAAGAATAAATCAACACAGATAATTATGATATAGTGAAATTAGTGAAAAATTTTTTTTAGTGAAATTACTTTTTCTCTTTCTGTTGTTTATGTATTCTGTTATATATAATTGAAAATAAAGAAGAAATTTGGATAGATAAATTAATGTTGGAAATGGGCTTTCTTTTAAGGTAATTTGTTTTACTTGATTTTCGTCTGTTGATTGTAACAAGTAGATTTTTTTTATATATAATTATATAATATACCTAAGGTTTGGATCATATATGTTTTACCTAAAGTATAACCTTGTTTAGGAACTGATTTTAATTAGATTGATAGTTTTATAAAATAGAATTTTACTAAATTTTTGTAATCTATTGGGAGATATTTTTTTGGTAATAATGAAATAATAAAAGCTATGCCATCAGTTTAAAGTCAGGCCAGTGAGCACAGTTGTACATTTGAACCCCCCAAAAAATGTACAATTTAAACTAGGGCAAGTCTACTATAGAAATTTTAGTGGTTAATATACCAAATTTAGACATGGAATTTCAAGATTTCATAATTTTTTTAGATGAAATTATTAAAATAATTATCATCTGTTGAACTAGACTGTTGTAATTGCATGAAACATTTTACTCGGATACATGTACATTAGTTTCATGTGGAGGTTAGAAAATTTGATCTTTTATGCTTGTGAGTAGATGTAACTTTGTAGTAAATTTTGTGATTGAAGTGCTATTGTTAGATAAATATAATTCATATAGAATTAGATAAAAAGAGAGTAGATTTGCTTAGGGGAGATTTTTTAATGTAACTAAAATATTTGTGTTATGGAATAGTTATAAATTGGTGTGCTTGATAAATATTTAATTAAAATCAGTAGTTTTGATTCAGTTTATAAGTAGATTTTCACTAGATTAATATTTACTGTTATTTATTTACTGTGGATTAAATGGCAACTTTTAGTTCATTTTAGGTAATCCAGCAGAAGAAGTGGTTTCAATAATTAATTTATGATAAAATACTTTTGTACATTTTTCAGGGGCAGTTTTATGGAGAGAAATTTAAATTACTTTTTTTACAAATGTTTATTCTTCAGATGTGTTTGATTTATTTTTTTGTACAAATAAGAACATGTTCTTTTTACTTTTCCCCATGTAACAGCCCTTATGCTGGAAGTTACTCGATTAAACTCAGAGAATCGTGAAAAAGACGAACAAATCAAGCAGGTTCATGAGCGTTACGAGTCTCGCATGCGAGAGCTGGAGACAAGTGGTGAGGACATGGAAACACACTTGGGGACGATCCTAGAGGATAAAAAACAGGAGGCAGCTGATCTGAAACTACATGTAGAGGCACTGGAGAAACAACTGAAGGCCAAGAAACAGTTTATAGAGGTATGTTTTGATTGTCTTGTAATACAACTGACTGGTCAATGACTCCTTGCAACTCTATAAATAGTTTGTTTATATAATTATGGAGTTATACTTGTGCCTGAAATAATTAATAAGCTATATTGCATATAGTTTTCAATATATAATAAATTTCTTAATATGTCTTCTATTCGCAATAAATGCAAGTTTTCAGAAATACAGAACACTACATTTAACTCGCGTAAATAAAAACTGTCATGGTCGGATGACCACTATGAAATAAATTTCCTTAAAAAATGTAGGAATACGATATATCATATATAGTTGTGATGAAACGTCACTGCAGTGGGCGTTACCCTGTATGGTTGGAGCTATTAATTTTGTAAGTAAAAAGGGGCACAGATTTAATTTTCTTTTAGAAATAACCAATTTACTTTATAACTTACAGTATAATTATGTATGGCTTAATTTCATGAGAAAGTACTATGTTGATAGCCAGTGTATAATTGGTATATAATTTGCAGGAACAATCTGCTGAGAGGGAACAAGAGCATGAGGAGTACCAGAAAGAGTTGGAGAATTACAAACAGATTATACATGATCTGGAGAAACAAAACGGAACTGGTTCCAGGCTGCAGACAGAGGTAAATACTAGAATCACTGACATTCTGTTGTAAAATATGATTAAAACAAAAATTGATGTTTTTTGTGGGTTCTTAATTTATTTCTATAAAAGCATAGACTACAAAATTAAATGTCTGTCAATAGATTTCTATGATAGTTATCAATGGAAAAAATATAAAAAAGCAGGGTAAATACACCTTAATATGCTATGAAAGCAGTGTATGATTTGTATACCTTAAATCATAGTCTGTAAAATATTTCAAGTTCATGCTGGCTATTTATAATTGATTGAATAGAAATTATGTGATGCATCAGTGATAGTCATCCATTTGCTTGTAATAAACACATGGAATACACATTATAATTTGATGATTTCTTATTTAGTTTGTTGGTAACTTCTATGGACAAATACTCATGGATTGAAGTTAAGATTGATTTGTTCAAGTCACTGAGGCTAGATATAGATTTTTTCTTTATTGTCAAAATGATGCAGCGATGGTTTTAGCTTTGTCAAAGCAGCATCTGCGACTATCCGTCAGTGTTACTAAAATTCTTGATTTCTATAAATAGATTGATGACCTGACAGAACAGTTGCAGGCTCGTATAGATCTACACAACCAGGCATTACTGGAATCGGAGAAGTATGAACGTGAGATACGTGACAAGGACCTCAGCTTGAAGGAGCTCAAGACAATCATACAGCAGTTAGAGCAAGATCTTCAAGACAAAATACAAGAGCTGGAACAGAATAAACAGGTATGTATACAAGTCATTGCTGAACATTCTGTCACATTGTTAGAAAAATGTGATGCTGGGCAACGATGTAAACCCTGGTCACTAAATAACTGCTTGCAGCTTCACCAATACTGTTCCGCAACTCCACTCACTGCTTACCTGACTGAATTCACAATGTCATCCCATTTAATGAATTATGCTATACTGTGATAAAACTATGGAAGTAGTGGCTTTTAAAGACATTAATTCTGTCATTTTCTTTGTTTGCTTTGATTGTTTTTGTACTTTTAAAATTTTTTCATTTAAATTCTTCTCAACGTTTTATCTTATGTTTAGAAATTAAAGAAATTGGAAGAAGAACTAGCTAGGAGATCGTACGATGAAGATCTCTCGGACAGTAAGTCTGATGTGCAGTCGCCCAAGCCTGGCAGTTCCCTTGAGTTTGATGGAACAGAAGACCAGACCAGGGAGAGACCCCCACCACAAATGACAGTAGAAGAAGAAATGAGACAGGCTGCTAACAAAACTAAAGAGGTAATTATCTAATTAACTAATATTCCATAGGGACATTTATAATCTTTCAGATTCTACATTAAATCACACCATGACTGTAAAGGTCATTCGACGACTTTCCAGCTTTACTGGATGAGGAAGACTTTAGGTGCCCCTACTGGCATTATCTTATGGCACAAGCACACCAGTAAAGCAGGAAAGTCATCATATAACCTTTGCAGTGTTGATGTGACATCTGGAGATACTTGAAACAAAAGAAAAAAGATCTAGCTCTGTTTAGTGAAGTTCTATTCTTGATTAGTTAAAGAATAAACAAATCTCAAGAAAAGTTAATTGCTGAAAGCAGTAATTAAAGTAAAGGTTAAATTTACCAAATGCAAAGGTATGAAAAGAAGAGTGTCAGAGTGTACTTTAATTGTGGTCAATAAAAACCTTGATATAATTCTTTTTTTATAGGAGCTTGTACGAGAGAAGTTTACGTTACAGTCACAAGTGAATGATAATCTTGTCCAGATTTCTAGTCTACGTAATCAACTTGACGACATGAGGCATCGTCGAGGCATGGGTGAAAGTCCCGATGCCAATAAGAGGCTTGAATTTCAACGAGAGAAATCAGAGGAAAAAGATAAACTGGTACAGTACTTTCATGATATTTGTACATATGAATCATGATTTTTAATAGAAGATAATTCTTTTAGATTTATGATACTCTTGTAAAGTAAAGACATAAAACATGTTAGACCTTGAAAACTCATATACTAATAATTAAAAAAGTGTTTATGTAGTCTGCCTGTTACAGCCTTTTACAAGGAAACACGGTCAAGCAAGTTTACATTACATTACATTCTTTAAGAAGCACTAGAGTTATTTCCCCTTGTACAGGTGCAAGTAGTGATAGGAAAAGACCCACATGCCATTTAAACCTTTTATACAGTCTTACTAAGTACATTACTTTAATATAAGTAATGTAGTAATTATAATTTCTATAAAATTACTGGTTGAAACTGAGCAAGTCCATTATAAAAATTCAGGGGAGTAAAATGGTCAAACGATATAAACATGGGAAAATTAATATTTCAGATTGCAGAGCTCAAGTTGAGGGTTGAGGAGCTAAATGAGACCATTGAGAATAGAGACCAGCAGATTGAGCAGCTGAGGGAACGAAAACTGTCAAGGGGATCACCTGTCGAGGGCATAGAGTTTGAGAGTGACAGAGAAGTTGAAAAACAAATGGAGGCTCTCAAGAGGGAAAATAAACAACTCAGGGTAACATAAATTATTTCTTTTTAAAATGTAGTGTTTGGTTTAGAAACTGTTAATTTCTATTTTAAAGGAACAATTATTTTGGATGTTGAAAATATATTTTTTTTTAAAGAATGGCATTAGGAAGTACAAATTAATTGAAGTCAAGAGAATGATTTCAATTTTCTCTGTAGAACGTATGTACGAAACAGTATATGAATGATTGTATTTAACTGAATTAACCAAATGATTGGTGTATGTGTCTTTCTTGGATGTTTTAAATTTATCAGATAGACTGGGTGTTATGTGGCCTTTATGGTTTCCAATATTGTAGTAAAAGAGTTTACTATTTAATTTCAAATCATTATTCTTCTACTGGTTAATTTACTAGTCATATAAATGAGCCAATTTAATGTGTTTGCGACCATCATGGATCCAGACCAGCCTGCACATCCGCGCAGTCTGATCATGATCCATGCTGTTCACTTACAAACCCTAAAACAGGTAGAGAAACTGAAAGCAAACAGCATGGATCCTGATCAGACTGTGCAGATGTGCAGGCTGGTCTGGATCCATGGTGGTTGCAAACACATATTGGTTTTGTCATGACGCGGCTCAAATATACCTTGTTAATGAATGTAACAGGAGCGTGTGAAGTTGTCTGAGGCATCAAGTATAACAGATATATCAGGACTGTCTCAGAACTTACTGGAGGAGAAGAATCAGGAAATAGATCATCTGTCAGAACAAGTCCTCCGTCTACAGTCTGACTACAATGATCTGAAGGCAGAGCGAGGTGTACAAAACCTGGTATGTACATTAACTTATACTGTTACACTTACATAGGTATAATAATGTAGATAACAGTAGAACATTAATATGGTGGTAATCACAACACATGAAGATGGTCTGATGAAAAAATGGATTGTTTAAAAGCCTGGGATGATGAGGATGTGGTGTCAAATTTGATGGTTTTAGGTCAGTGCTTTCGGATCTTGCTTAGTGTTTTGAATGCTGTACAAGTCAAAATTTTGCTATTTATAGTTTGTATGTACATGTACTATATGTATTATCTCATGGTACATGATCAAAAAAAGTTGGTAGATTAAAGTTTCTGTCTGATAGTTGATAAACTTATGAAATGAAAATCTCAGATATGTTGTTCCAGTCTGACGAGGGTCATACAAATAAACTTTAGAATAATACATGTAATTTAAAAAAAAAGAGCCAGTTAAAAATGTACAATCAATAAAACTAGTTTAGAGTAAAAATTAACATTCAAAGTTAACATTTATATGGTTACAAGATAATAATGTTTAACATTTTTGTTTATTCATGTTTCTAACTGTAGATAATTTGTTAGCATGAAGTTGTAGATATCCTAACAAGTTGATATAATTCTAGTTGTTTGGACAGTGAATGGGCTTGAACTTCTGATAGAAAGAGCATGTCAGTGTAGATTTTGGGAATATAGATATATCTTTGTATATATTTGTATAGTTTACTATTAGCATGTTTAAACTAACATTATATATATGTTTTAAAAAAATTGTATCCAAATAATTGTGTATGTAAAAAATCATTTCTAACTTCATATGCATCATCTTCATTGGGAAATTAAAACAAAATTTGCATTAAGAAAAAATTGTGTATATACCAAAGGTCTGCATGTTGAGTAATTCACAGTGAAATTTGATGCTGAATATTTGCCTAGCAATTAGGAATGCAGTTTAGGACAATTAAAACTGTTACAAAATTAAAGTTGGCCAGAAAATGATATGTACCATTACTGTGAAATCATGTTGTTTTTAAGTACAAGGATAATTTCAAGTCAAATTTTGGGTTTGGAAGATAATAGACTGCCATCATTTAAAAATTATATTTTACAAAAAAGCTGCAGTTTTAGTTTGTGTTAAACAGTCAACAAAAATTTAATATCAATCTTTATTTCACCTATATACAATAGTGATTTCACAGTAATAGTAGGAAATGTTGACTACTAAGATATAGTTGGAAAGAAAGGATTGACTAACATATTAAACTTAGTATATAACCATTCGAACATTAACTAACAGTGTGAAGAGTTAGAAGAACTGAGAGACGAACTCAAACAGAAAGAGAAAGAGATATCTGAGTCTGTCCGCGTGTCTGCTGCATTCACTGATCATTCACTAACACCTGATTCTAGCCTCATGAATGTAGGAGCTTCATTCTCAGAAAAGGTAGAAATATTGCAGAGTTTACATTGTAACATTTGTTGTGGGATAGTGGTGACGGGAGTGTTCTTATCTTATTGTGTAGAGACATTTTCTATATGCTGCCAAATTTGTGCTAAATAAAACCAATCACATGAATAAAAAAAAAGGAATGAAATATTCTGTTTGTCATAAATTTGGAGCAAAAAAAACCAGCAACATTAGAACACCATTTTAAAGATACTAGTAAATGATATATTTAACAGAATGAAAACAACAACACTTTATACATGATATATCTAAATCAATTAATTTTTTTAGCAATTCATTTTATTAGCACAATTTTGACTGTATTTCATTGTCATTTTGACTAACTTTAGCATATCTTAATTTCATTTTCTTCTAACATATTATTCAGATTTTATTTGTTATTGTTAGATATTTTCCATAACCTCTATGAATTTCATACCTAATACATTTAACAACTACAATAATTATTGAGCATGCTTTCTTTTGTATCCTATGTCTTTATTTAACTGCTGACATTCTTGTTAAAGATACAAATCTAAACAAGCTACAATAGGTTAAGATGGTAGAAACATTCTCAGGGGTGGGGGTGTGTTTGTTTTTTCTTCTGCTTTTGCGTGGCTTTGTGTATCTTAATCATTGGTATTAAAGTGAAAAGACACATTTGCAATGAAAAAGAATGTTATATTCATGAAATGTTCAGATATAAAGCATGAATGTATTTATATTATGAATGTAACTGTTAGATTAAATACTCCATATTAGCCTTGAAAAATATAAAGCTTGCTAAATTTTTACATGCAATGTAAAGTTATATACCTTAACTTATTTCAATGTAGCTCATATTTAAAGAAAAGGAAGCAGTTTAACTGATATATCTTGATTTAATGACAGGCAAGTATCCAACAAGAAATGGAGGAATCTGAGGCCTCAAGGCTGGAAAAGATGATGAGTCTCGAGTCAGAATTAGTGGCCCTTAGAGCAGCTCTTAATGACAAGGAGGAGTATTTAGTCACTATTCAGACAGAGTTGTCTACCTTGAAGGAAGATCTTCAAGGGAAGGATGAAATGATCCTCGCACTTCAATCCAAACCTGAACAGGTGATTATTGTATATGTAAAGTTATTTTGTGATAAATCTTTATGCCTACTAGTTGGGGGTGGGGGCATGTAAATGAAGCCCTGTCTGTCTGTTCTTTTGTCATGCTATCTCTCTGTAGACTGCCAGATCAGTTGAATGCATGGGACAATTTTGTCCTTTGGACATCTTTCTAGTTATTATTGATATGAAAATAAAACAAGGCAGTATTAACCTGATTGAAAATCTAGGACATTTCTGTTTCAAATGACTTCCATCTGTTGATATAATATTATTATGATTACCCAATCTGTATTTTTCGTCAGTTTGTTATTTTCATGTAAACAAGTTCAACAAAACACCAAAGTAGTTTGAAACCTTTACATCACTTTTAAACACATTAAATAACTGAAAATGCTGAAATGGTGACGACATTTCTTTGATTAAATAAATCTAAATCATATATGTACATATGTTATACAGGATTTGATACCAGGATTACCTGATGACGTAGGTCTGTTACAGTCTATGATACAGGAGAAAGAGGAGCTGGTAACACAGCTTACAGTACAGGTAGACTCCCTACAAGCCGAGGTAGATAACCTCTCCGACTTCCAGGTATCACATGTTCAATCATTTCAAATTAAAGTTAAAAACTGTTTACTTGTATTCAAGTTTACTTGTATTCAAGGTTACTGAAACTATACACAAAAATCATTACCATTTTGAAAAAAATAAGACTGATTAAAAAATACTTCAAGATTTATGTCAAAAAAGTGTTTATTGCTTAAGATAATTTGTGATGTTAAGAGAAAACAATCAGAGCTCTATAAGATTAGAAGGAAGAGTATTGAGTGTGTAACTTCAACTTGTCACCAGCTTGCATACTAGGAAAGCTTATCTCAGAATTTGACAGCTTAAACCCATTATGTACTAGTGGCAATGGTGACTTGCATGTATCTCTTGAATAGAGAAATGCAAACCTGATCATATTTGCAATTTAGCCTGATAATACATTGTTTTCCACTTTAACTTAGTTTTATCATAGCTAGGTTCATCTTATTAAGAACGGACAGTTTCAAATTCAAAAGTCATTTGTACAAATTTATCATGGTCAAGATTTATGGTCAAATATATTGAATATATTCTTATAAAAGTCAAATATAAAGCTTACTTGATTAAAATGTAAAGAACAACTTGATTCTATTTAGAATTTCTGATTTTCAGTATAAGTTACAGGAAGATTTTGATACTGTTCAGACAATGCTAGAGGAGAAAGACAGAGAGATAGAATCATTGACCAAGGAGCTGACCGATAGATCACCCACCGATGACCACTCACTTGTAGTATGTATCACAAAATATTTGACACTTTAATTTCAAGTTTACTGAACTAGTTTGCAGACATTCAGTGACTTTGATTTGGCAGGTACTTGCCGGGTCTGAAGTAATGCAAATGCAAATGCAAAAATTTAACATTTTTGTTGGACTTAAAACTCAGATAATGTTATACCCTTACTTATAAAATGTCTTATAATATAAACTTCATGGTAACTGTTGGCAAAATTGTTTGTGGAATATTATAATGTTCTGATAAAGAATTCTTCCTGAATATGTGAAGCTGATGGAAATGAAGACGTATAGCTGTAAATATATATGTTTAATTTTAAAAATGCTATGAGAAAACCTGGAACTACAGATTTGAAAAAAAAAAAATGGAAAAAAATCTGTCTTCATAAGCTTACTGAGAACTTTGCATTGATATGTATTCAAGGTATTGCAAAATTAGTATTTACGTCTTTGATAGGTTATAAAAAAGAAGAAACCTGTTTAGGACTTGTTTGTCTGGTTTGTTACAACAGATGAAAGTTAATCAATCAGTAAAAACAATAAAAATTGTACTTTTTAATCTAGATAAAACACGAGGTTGAGATAGCGAGACTGAAGAAAGATCTCAGAGAAAAAGACAATGTGGTGGAGGAGAAGTTGGAAGAATTGGCTGAGATGACAGATAAAGTTGAGCTTCTTGAAACAGTAAGTGCATCTGTTGATTTAATGATAGAATTTTTATATCCATCAGTTACAAACCCAAGGGTTTCATTATGAAGTGTTAGCTGAGTAAAATCCCCTACAACATGTTATGGGCTGGTGACTTCTTTCAGGAAGGTTCTATTATATTCCTTTCTAGCTGGTGCTTATATACAAGTCTACTTTAAAGAAAAGATCTATCTTCTTTGAAAATCATGTATACTGAAACCCTTACAAAAACAATTCAGAGGCTCAATACACCATGATTGCAAATATTAATTCAAGTTTGTTCAGGAATGTGATTGTTTTATTTTATGCTTATGCAAGTTTGAAGTGGCAATTTTGATGTCCTTCTTATATCAGTCATACAATTCAACTGTGTCAGGGTGGCAACTTTAAACCTAATAAAACAAAACAAAAAAACCAATGACAACATTTTGATATTGTTGTATTGAGCTCTTTTGTAGCATAGATCTCTACTTGATATTTTTTTCACTTCATTTTGAATTATTGTGTCCTGTAGATAAAATTTCTGTTGAAATACACAAACTTAGTTTTCAGAATAATCATAGTAATTTATTATAGGCTACACTTTATGGAATATTTGTTAATCAATAATTGTTTATTATGTTATTATAACTGCCTAAGAATGAGTTCTGACCTGGAACTTCATAACAAGAAAAGAAAAAAAGAATAACGAAAAAAAAAATTGTTTACAGTTTTATGTATAAATCTGCAATATTTAAGTTAAAAGTAGTGCCAAATTAGTTTTGAGTTTTTATAAATTATATGTAGTTAAAAGAAAATCAAGTAAAATAAATGTCCGCTGCACACTTTTTTGTCGAAAGAAAAAAATATATATTTACATATATCAGATAAGTTTATTTAGTTTCATGTCAAACATATAGGATATTTTTGTATTTTATTTACCGTTTAGGAGGAGGTTCCACATTCCAGTGGCCTTGAACTTTCGGTTGGTACACCATTGGTCCCATTTATATCCATTGTGGTTTGTTTTGGGGCAGACTCATATTCCTTTGTCCTGTTTAACAACTTTTGACTTTCGTGACAATAAAAATATATTTTTTGTTTTCATGTATATGTAAATAATATTGATTTAAAAAGTGGTATACCTTGTGAAGTATTTAACCTTTTTTGTATTGTTTAATATAATATACAAAACATATATGTAAAATAATATTATAAATTGAAATACTACCTTACTCCATAATAATGATCTTTCCCAGAACAACTGAATTGATCATTTCTAGACAAAAAGTTGCAAAAAAGAAATTGTTTTTTGGTGTGGGTAATTTCACATTTTTATTTAACGAATAAATTCCACATAAAACTTATTGCAGCTTTTTACCCTGAGGTTACAAGAATAATCATGAAGACCAGTCTGTCAGCAAAACAATTTCATTGGTTAAATTGAAAATTTGAATTTGAATCAGCCAATCAATGCATAAGTTTGAGACTGGTCTCCATATTTAATTTTTGTTACCTCAGATATTGGAATTTGATCAATCTGTGACAACCACATAAATCTAACTAACACATTTAATTGTATATTTGTTAAAAGCTTACGTCACCAGTTAGGGCTTAGATGCACCAAATATTACCATATACATGTACATTTCAGGTTAATAGCTGGGGGAAAATGGCTTGGATTTTTTTTTTACAAATTAAATGCTTGAAATTTAGGACAAGCTTTTAGAATGAAATACCCTGTCATAATAGAGAAATATGAAATATATTTTATTGAAAATGTGTAAAAAGAGTTTTAAAAAAAGCTAGTTGCAATGAATCACACTGCCTCGTTTTCACTTAATTACTTATTAATATCTTCAAATATTTCACATATAAATGACAACAATTGTCAAGCTTTACAGGCTGTTTGCTTACTCTTATATTATTGCTGCTAGGATTAAACTATTTTTTTTCATATTGTAAACAGCAATCAACATGGCCAAGGTGCTTTCAGTAACTGTATTAGAATAACCTTATTATGATGCAGTTAGGAAAAAAGATGAGGGAAAAAATTATATTATTTTGGTTATGTCATTTTTGTGATTAATCATTCACATGTTAATTATGATTATCATGGCATTATGGCAGTTATTTTAGAAAATTTTGATTATATTGATGGTATTTTTTGTAGCACATTTCCAAGTACAAAGAACAGGTGAGGGAATATGATGATCAAATTCTTGCCAAGGAAAGGGAACTGAAGAATGTCAAGAAACAACTTGATGCTGCCATACAGAATTCCACTGCATCTCTCACAGCTGATGAGAAAGATAAAATTATCACAGAAAAGACAATTGAAATTGAACGGTTAAATAAAGAGCTTGAAACTGCTGCCCTTGGCAGACCTCCTTCACCCCCACTGTCTCAGGATGAGAAGTCCCTGCTTATCACAGAGCAGAAAGAGGAGATCATGTCGTTAAAGGAACATGTACAGAAACTGCTGGGAAGACCACCTTCACCACCACTGTCTGAAGATGAAAAATCTGAAACAATAAAGAATCTGAAGGAAGAGATAGTAAAATTGTCAACTCAGCTTGAGGCAGCTTCTTTAGGTCGCCCACCTAGTCCCCCTATAGATGATGAAAGTAGAACAACTGATGTTGTTTTAAGACTACGCACAGAGATAGAAAAATTGAAGCAACAGATAATGGATGCCAACCTGTCAGAGGATGATAAATATTTGCTAATCAGGGATCTCAGACTTGAAAATGAGACATTAAAGAAGCAAATTGATGCTGCTCTGAAGATAAGACCACCATCTCCTCCAATGGACGATGATGAGAAAAGTGAACATATCTATGAGCAGAAGAAAGAAATTGAAAGTCTTAAAAGTCAATTACAGTCAGCTCTGAAAATTCAACCACCACCCCCTCCAAAAGATGAAGATGAAAAGTCCCAAGTTATACAACAACAAGAGCTTATTATTGCACAGCTGAAATCACAAGTTGAAACACTGCAAGTGGAGGAAGCCGAGCAGTTTAAGATGGAGCTTGAAAGCCAAAGTTCTACTTCAGTTAAATCTGTTATCATTGAAAAGGACAAAATGATTAAAATGAAGTCCATTGAATTGGAAAAAGCTGAGGAAAAGGTTCAGAAACTTGAAGAAGAATTGGAATCAGCTAGGGAGGTCCGGGCTTATGAAGATGAAATTCAGCTTAAAGAAAAGGAAGATGAAATAGAAGAATTGCAGGCAGAGTTAGAAACCTATAGGAGTAGAAGTGAAAGTACCTTTGGTCAGAGTATTGATCTAGAAATGTCATTGAATGGAGGTGGTGAGGCTTCTGATTCTAAACAACTTGTCAAAAGTTTGTCTTTCTATAAAGAACAATATGAGGAAAAATGTTCAGAGGCAAGGCAGGTACAGGTTCAGCTAGATCTTGTGAAACAACAGCTTGAAAAAGCTAGAAGTGATAAACTTGAAGATGCTCAAGAAGAGATTGAACTTTTCAAGGCAGAATTAGAAAGAAAGAATTCCAGTGAAGTGAAAGTTCTTAAAACTGAAAAAGAGAATATACAAAAAGAAAAGGATGAACTGATAAGGGAATTAGATTTAGTGAAAGAAAGGCTTGATCAGAGTTCAGATGAGCAAGTGAAATCAATTGAGAAAGAACTTCAGTTGACAAAAGATGAGCTGGCAAGGGAGAGAATGGACAGTGTTCAAGCAATCAATGATCTCGAAAAATTAAGAGAAAGAAAAGAAAAAGAAAGACGTGGGAGCATCAAAACAATCCAAGAACTGGAGCATGATTTGGAGGAAAAAGTCAATAAAGAGAAAGAATTAAGTAACCAAATAAGACATTTATCTGAAGAATTGAACCTTTTTAAGAAACAATATGGAATTGAAGAAAAAGGTGCCAGTGGTGATTTAAGTAGAACCAGTCCAAAATCAGGTGAATTAAGATCTCAGGGATCGTTTGAACTTGGTACAGATGTTGATACACTTCAACAGCAGGTTCTTCAATTTAAACAGCAATCTGATAAAGCTAAGGAGATTCTATCAGAGAAACAAAAGTATCAGTCTCAGGTTGTAAAATTGGAAATTCAGCAAGAGCAGTTACAGAAGAAAATGAAGAAAGAAGTGGGTGAGTTAGAAGAAAAGTTGAAGGCATTCAATAAGCAACCAGATTATGATGTTTGGGAACAACTTAATGCTACTCAAGAAAAACTTGAGAAAACAACAGAACAGTTAACAAATACAGGACAACGATTGAATGAAACAGATGCCAATTTAAACCGTGTTAGTGCTGATCTAGCCTCAAGAGAGGCAGACTTGAGAGATCTGCAGCAAGAGCTGTGGAAGACTTCGGGACAATTGTCAGTGACCAGTGGTAGGCTTCAGGAGACAGAAGAGAAGTTGAGACAAACAATAGGTCAGCTGACAGAGCGTGAGGAACAGATACACCAACTACAAGGTGAACTTCAACATACTCAACATGAAGTAGAAAAGGTAAGTGTTTTTTCTCTATTTGATGATTTGTCAAAGGAAGACTGATAGTCTGATGAATTCTTATGAATTCATATTTATTTTTGTTGTATTTAAGTAGTAATGTACAGGTTTATTGCAAAGAAATAGCTCTTTGACATTGAAAAATACAGCTAAAAAATTTTCCAATTTTAAGATTTTGCGGAAAATCACAAAATTTAATTATATATTCAAATCAAAGTACATGTTGATAAGTATGTGGAAAAAAGAGAGTAAACCATGCAAAATATACTAAAACAAATGTACAATAAAGATCTTTAGAAAAAAACAAAAAACTATTTTTAAAGGTCACAAAGAAATCTGAGGAGATGCCAGATGTAAAACCAGGTGAAATTGAGAAACTTCGTAAACAGTTGAAGACATCACAGACAGAGCTTGAGGCAGTTAAGAAGAGCCTGAACGAAGCTGTGGAGATGAGTGAACAACAGTTACAGATGGTTGAAAACAAGGACCAGGAGTATATGAAGCTTAGACTTGATATACAGCAAACACTCTCTGATAAGGAGAAAACTATCCGAGACCAGAGAAATAAACTTAAAGGTAGGTATGAAGTGACGATTAGTAACATTAGTGTAATTGGGGGGATAGACACATGCTTGAAATGTAGAATTTCTGTACTGTTTGATTTAACACTTACCTTGACATGGAGAAAACCGCCTCCGTGGTCAAGGGGTTAGAGTCATTGACTTCTTATCCAGTTAACTCTCTGGTGTGGGTTTGATCCCTGGGAGATGCTTTGGTAGTTTAGCGCGGAGGAAGTTTGTCTAGTACTGGTGTAACTCTCCAGGAACGATGGTTAGGAAACTACCTGCCTATATGACTGAAATACTGTTGGGAAAAGGCGTAAAATGAAACAAACAAACATGGAGAAAATTATCAGCAGAATAAACTTAGATATGTAGTTTGAAGTACTGTACACTGAATGTATAAGATGGAAGTGAAAGTAAAATGACATTGTTATAAAGTTATAATATACTTTTTGGTCTATATTGTGATAACATAAATTCAAGTTTCTGTACGCACCTGGAACAATTATCAAGGTTCTCAGTTTAAACATTTGTCATCAGTTTTTTAGCTCACCTGTCACAAAGTGACAGGGTGAGCTTTTGTGATCGCTTTTCGTCCGGCGTCCGTCCGTCGTCCGTCCGTCCGTCCGTCCGTAAACTTTTACTTTAAATGACATCTCCTCATAAACCACTAAGCCAATTTCATCCAAACTTCACAGGAATGTTCCTTTGGTGGTCACCTTTAAAAATTGTTCAAAGAATTTAATTCCATGCAAAACTCTGGTTGCCATGGCAACCGAAAGAAAAAACTTTAAATATCTTCTTTTAAAAAACCATAAGAGCTAGAGCTTAGATATTTGGCATGAAACATCTTCTAGTGAGTGTCTACCAAGTTTGTTCAAATAAAAGCCCTGGGGTCAAAATTGGCCCCGCCCCGGGGGGTCATTGATTTTCCCTATATGCATATAGTAAAAACTTAAAAAATCTTCTTTTAAAGAACCCAAAGAGCTAGAGCTAAGATATTGAGCATGAAACATGTTCTAATCGGTGTCTACCAAGTTTGTTCAAATAAAAGCCCTGGGGTGAAAATTGGCCCCGCCCCGGGGGTCATTGATTTTCCCTATATGCATATAGTAAAAACTTAAAAAATCTTCTTTTAAAGAACTCAAAGAGCTAGAGCTTAGATATTTGGCATGAAACATCTTCTAGTGAGTGTCTACCAAGTTTGTTCAAATAAAAGCCCTGGGGTCAAAATTGGCCCCGCCCCAGGGGGTCATTGATTTCCCTATATGCATATAGTAAAAACTTAAAAAATCTTCTTTTAAAGAACCCCAAAAGCTAGAGCTAAGATATTTAGCATGAAACATGTTCTAATGGGTGTCTACCAAGTTTGCACAAGTAAAAGCCCTGGGGTGAAAATTGGCCCCGCCCCGGGGGTCATTGATTTTCCCTATATGCATATAGTAAAAACTTAAAAATCTTCTTTTAAAGAACTCAAAGAGCTAGAGCTTAGATATTTGGCATGAAACATCTTCTAGTGTGTGTCTACCAAGTTTGTTCAAATAAAAGCCCTGGGGTCAAAATTGGCCCCGCCCCGGGGGGTCATTGATTTTCCCTATATGCATATAGTAAAAACTTAAAAAATCTTCTTTTAAAGAACCCAAAGAGCTAGAGCTAAGATATTTAGCATGAAACATGTTCTAATAAGTGTCTACCAAGTTTGTTCAAATAAAAGCCCTGGGGTCAAAATTGGCCCCGCCCCGGGGGGTCATTGATTTTCCCTATATGCATATAGTAAAAACTTAAAAAATCTTCTTTTAAAGAACTCAAAAAGCTATGGCTAAGATATTGAGCATCAAACATGTTCTAATAGGTGTCTACCAAGTTTGTTCAAATAAAAGCCCTGGGGTCAAAATTGGCCCCGCCCCGGGGGTCATTGATTTTCTTTATATGTGTTTAGCAAAAACTTGAAATCTTCTTTGAAAAAACCCAAATAGCTAGAGTTTAGATATTAAGCATGAAACATCTTCTAGTAAGTGTCTACAAAGTTTGTTCAAATAAAAGCCCTTGGGTCAAAACTGGCCCTGCCCCAGGGGTGTCATTGTTTTTAACTATATGTGTATAGTAAAAACTTTAAAAAAATCTTCTTTTAAAAAGCCCAATGAGCTAGAGCTTAGATGTTTAGCATGAAACATCTTCTTATGGGTGTCTACCAAGTTTGTGCAAATAAAAGCCCTTGGGTTAAATTGGCCCTGCAACGTTGGGGGGGGGGGGGGGGTGGGGGTTGGGGGGGGCCTATATACAGGTGAGCGACCTCAGGGCCATCATGGCCCTCTTGTTTACTTCTTTAGTATGTTTACATCAATCGTGCATGGCATGTAGGCCTTCTAGACTGGAGTGAGATGAAATCTAAGTTTAAGCTTTAAACTGATAATAGCAGATATTTTCATTGATTTGATATTGTTAGTTATCCAGGAAAGCCAGTAAGGCGGATCAACGATTGTGATATGACAAAACATGTGTTAAAATCAGCATTGAAAAGAAAATCAAAAGTAAATAAGTTGTATAAAAAGTCACCATTGTTCTTAATCCTTACCATGCTTATTATGAACCTGCTTTGACTTAGCATCTGTATGTTGATAATAATGTGATTTCAGTACAAATAGCTGGAATGAAAGAGAGATTCTATGATTAATGATGTATTCTTTCCATTTTAAACAGAAAAGGAACAAGAAGTTACCAAGTTGAAACAAGAGGTTAAAGGGAAAGAAAGGGAGGTAATCAAAATTAGGCAAGAAATGGACGAGGACAGTTCAACATCTACTATAGCTTCACTCAGGTCACAGTTACAGGTAAGGTTTTAACAACATTGATTCATTTATTGGTTCAGTACAACATTGTTAATAGGAGTGAAATGATTAACAGCATTTATGTTGAACTGTGACAGAAATTTGGATCTGATTCTCAATTCAAATCATCTTAATTAACATACAATAACATTGTCAAGATTTCTGTTTTCATCTATTTCTTTGAATGATAATATCTTGATTGTAAACTAAGCATACCCTATAAGAATTATTACTTTAATCAGCTGGAAGTCTTGCATAGCCTATAGAAACGCATGTTATTGTGCAAAAATCACAACTATCTTTTGAGGATGTTGTATGAGAAGTTTTAAGGAAGCTTTTTAATCATTGCTCTAATTTTTAAAGTGTTCCCTCAAAAAAGATAACCTGTAAGGAATGGGTGTTTCTAAATTGAGTAATCACAACTTTTTAGCTCGACTTTTCTATGAAAAGGGGAGCTATCCTACTCGCCCCGGCGTCGGCGTCGGCGTTAGCGTTGGCGTCACACCTTGGTTAAGTTTTTCGTACCACCCCACTTTATTTCAGAAGTATTACAAGTATGGCTTTGAAACTTACCATACTTGTTCACCATCATAACCTCCATCTACAGACAAGAGTACATAACTCTGTCAAGGTTTTTGACAGAATTATGGCCCTTTTTTGACTTAGAAAGTGTATTGAGCTTGGTTAAGTTTTTTGTACCACCTCACTTTATTTCAAAACCATTGGAGGTATTGCTTTGAAACTGACCATACTTGTTTACCATCACGACCTTCATCAACAGACAAGAGGACATAACTCTGTCAAGGTTTTTGACAGAATTATGCCCCTTTTTGACTTAGAAAATACATTGAATATGGGTAAAATCCACTTATTGCCTTAACCCTTTGAGATATTGCTTTGAAACTTTTAATGCTATTTCACATCATTACACCCATCTGTACGCAAGAGAAGGTAACTCTGTCAAGGATTTGTTTTAAAAATTAAGGCCTTTTATCGACTTAGAATCTTGGTTAAGTTTTTAGTACCAGTCCACTTTTTGACTGAACTGTTTGAGATATTAATTTGAAAGTTGGAATACTTGTTTACCATCATGGTCCCAAACATGGCAGGAGAAGATAATTCTGTTAAGGATTTTATTTGAATTATGGCCCTTTTTGACTTAGAAACTCAGTTAAAATTTTCATTCTTGTCCACTTGTTGACCTAACCATTTGAGATATTACTTTGGAAGTTGGAGATCTTATGTGCCATCATGAGACCTATCTGTAAGCAAGAGAAGATAACTCTGTGAAAATGTTTCTTGATTTGTACTTAGAAATTCCTAGTTAAAGTCTTGTGTGCCCTTAACTGTCAAAGTTTTGTTTTATAGGCAAGCACTAAAAAAGTCGAGCGCGCTGTCCTTCTGACAGCTCTTGTTGATTGAATCAGTCAACATTAAAGAAATTAAAGCCTAATCATTGCACACCAAATTATTGATATATTGGATACATTATCACTCTGTTGTTCTGAACCAATGAGGAGTGTTTTGTTTTCTTATTGAGTGCTGTTTTGTTTGGTTATATGTTTCAACTTACTCTATTGCTTTTATGGGTAACTATGGTTACACAGATTTTGAACAATATTTAGCTATCCTGCTTTTATAGATAAAAAGGTAGCAATTTATTAACATTTGAATAGCTTTTATCTAACTTTAGTAGAGTTGTGGATTTTGATTTTAAATAAAAACAAAAACTATTGGTGAAAGGTTAAGATTTGAATCAAGTGTGGAAAAGGCAGAAATGTTTTGGAAATTTGAAATCATTCTGTTGAAGGAATACAATAATTTGATAACTATTGAAATTCTCCAAAACCTCTCTGCCTTGTGTTAGCTTTTTTCTAATACAAGATACTCCATATACAGTAAGACCTTACCATGAATTATAAAACAAATGCTTTTAACATTTTAATTTGTCCCCCACTGCTTTCACAGAGCCAGGAGGAGATGATATTGAATTTAGAGACAGATCTCAGGGAATCTCAATCTGCAGTTGAAGAACGTGATAAAGATATTGAAAATATCCATAAAACACATAAAAAATCTAAAGATGATGAGGCAGACACTATTCAAGCTATGCATAATCAGATTGCTGAGTTACAAACAGAACTACAAGCTCTCAGGTCAGTAACAAAGGCCCAAGGTCAGCCTCAAAGGTCACTGGATGACCTTGATAGAGAGCATGGTCAAGGTGATGGAAGTGGACATGAAACACCTGGAACTTCAAGCAGTAACAGAGACCAAACTCTAAGAGATCAACATGCCAAGGGAAAATCAGATCATTCTTACACTCCTGGCGGGTTTGTTGTAAGTGACCAAGAGGACTCTGGCCATCAGTCTTTTGGGCATCAAAGCAGAGATCCACACTTCAGTCCTGAAGGTCAAAGTCTATCACCAAGACAACTGAGACCTTATGCTGTCCAAGTTATTGCAGAGGATATGCAGAGGAGTGAAGCAAGTCAGGTTCATAGTTCACCCTCTGGTAGCCGCACTGTAAGTATTGATTTAGGTCAAGGTCATCGGTCTGGCAGTGGAAGCAGGCCAGGAAGTGCTCATACAGCCAGTTCTAGAGGAAGTTCTAGACACTCAAGTCCACATACTGTAGGTACTCAGGACTTTATTGCTCAAGCTTACAGTCCACCAACAAGGGATAGCCCACATTCTCAATCAAGTCAAAAATCATCCACAAGAGCTTCACCAGTTGAAGCACAGAATGAGCAGAGAATTGAAAGTCATAGATCACCAAGTAGAACATCTGAACAATTAGATCAGATAGGTGAAGGTACAAGGTCACCAAATGGAAATAAAAGGTCATCGGGCAGTATCTCACCAAAATCAGGTCAAAGTGACCTGAGAAGTGAAGGTCGCCATTCCACTTCATCAAGAAGAAGTCCTGCATTTGATGGTGATGGAGAAGACTTTGACAGAAGGGACCAACAAAGGGTTGCTGCTGAAAGGCAAACTGTAGGAGCATCCTTTACAATTGATGAAGACAGACAGGTTTACCAAACAGCAACTCGATCTGATGGGGGTGAGAACGAACGATATGTTAATGAAGATGGACAATTATTTGACAGAGATGGAAATATTAGACCACGTTATAGCCATAGTAGTGGAAGTGGAACAAGTCCAGGTCATAGCAGGAGAGGTCATATTGGTTCATCTGAAGCTGAAAGAGCTGAATATTTTCAGCAGCATCCCAGTGAAGGTCAAGAATCACTCCATTCAAGGTCACAGACCAGTCAAGGTCAAGGTATGGGTGCTGGTGAAGGTTCAGCCTCAGAGGCTGATAGGTATATTCAACAGTTAAGGAGAGAACTTCTAATCACTAAAACAGCATTGATGCAAATCCAGAGAGGAGAGAGGCTTGATGAGGAAAATATATCACCTCTTGACCTTGAAGAAATAGAAATAGAGGACAGGTCAAATATAGGTCGTGTTGATAGAGCATTGTTAACAAAACCTGACAGAGTAACTGATCATGATGAATTAAGTTATGATACATTACCTAGTGAAGAAAATCTGAATAGATTAAAAAGAAAACTAGAAAGAGCAGAGGAGGAAATTCAACTTTTTAGGTCATCGTCAAATCTCTCAGCGCGAGATTTTGTGCAGGCAAGTTTGCTTTGTTTTCATGCAAATATAACAGTGTTTAGTTTTTCGGTCATTGGTTGCACAAGTGTGTGAATTTTAACAAAAAAGGCTTTAATAAATTGAATTATATATTTGATGTTAGCATTATTAACTGTAGCTGTATCTAGTTAGTTTTGACATAACAAGAGTGTTTTAAGAGTGTTGGTAATTTTATTAATGTCTGTAAGTAAACTTAAAGCTGGTTTTACTCTATTTTTCAGTGTTGCTTTTCATTTGAAAAAAAATGTAGAACAAACATTGAAATTAATTGATTATTGTTGACATTTTTTGTAAAACAGAAGGTGATGAACTTAAAAGATGAGTTATCTAATGAGCATCAGCGACACATTGAAGAGATGACAAAACGTGCACATCACGACACTGAGACTCAACTGGCCACAATGCGTATTAAATATACGGACGAGATCGAGCACATCAAGAGGAAACACTCTCGAGAGCTGGAGGAGAAGTTGCACGATCAGAAGAACAAGATGGAGAGGAAACATAAGAGTGAGACAAATAAACTCATCCTAAAACATCAGGAGGAAGTTGGTGCTCTCAAGTTAAGAGCTGGAGAAGATATTGGTATGTACTTATTTTATTATATTGTAAGTTATAAAAAATTTTAACAGGTTGTTTGCTTTTGATTACAACAAAAATTCATATAGATTTGCAACAGCTGTGTACTGGTTGGAGACCACCAATACCGGACAACCACCAACCTCTGACGGCCCCAAAAATGCTTAATTTACTATATTCTTTGTTCAGTACTAGTTTGTTAGTTAGGAGAAGAACCTTGCTGAACTGTGTCAAATTTTTAGGTCTCTAGGTTAAAAATTATGAAATCTGTACAGAAAAATGTTAAAAAAGTGTCCGGTTGATGGTCCCTGACCAGTAATATAGATAATATTTACAGCACAATTGTTCAATGAAAAAAATGCTTGTTTTATTACAAGGTAAAAGCATAGATTTTAGAAAAATATTTACAGTTTGCATGAGATGAAATGATTTTACTAACTAACTTTTTCCTTAAGAAATGTTACCATGTATAGAAATATTTAAATTGAAAGGTTAAAACAAAAGAAACTGAAATTGAATTCCTTTAACAAGCCTGTAGTAATTATTAGCATTTAAGCACAGTAATTTTACAAAAACAGAAGAGAATTATAATGATTTTGTTCATAACTAAAAATAACTGCAGAAAAAGAACATCAGAACAAGCATTATTAAAATACCTTTCAAAATGATGTTTTTCCTGGAACTCTTATTGCTGAAGCAATTTTATTCAAAAAATTCTATTTAAAAATGTAAAGTTTTGTTGTTTTCATTTTGAAATTTTACACAAAAAGTTAATGTGCTATATGATATTATAGTGTGCTATTGTTGTATATGTTATTATAGATGACACATTAGTAAGTGATCGGCAGCATAGACTGAGACAAGAAGGTGTCGGGGCAGATCATGGAATGATGAACGGACATGGTGCCGGACCTATGTCTCACAAATTACAGGTAACTCTTCGATCTTTATCATTTGGGGATGACTTGTTAATGTCCCTGATCTCAAAGTGCAGTCTGTTCATATTTTACTTCCAAGTCGGAATTTTGGATTTTTTTTATGTGCTGAATTTATACATGTTGTTTACAACAGGTACCAAAATATGCTTAAACTATTGCAGGTAGGGGCACTGAAGGTCTTCCTCAACTAGTAAAGCTTGAATGTCACCATATGACCTTTAGTGTGTCTAAAGAAAAAAATAAATAAATAAAAACTATTTTACCAACAGTGTAAACTTTTGATTTTTCGCTTCTTTGGATTTTAAGATTGGTAATTGTAAATAATGAAGGGAAATTATAACCATATCTGTATCTTGTTGTTTATTGATTTTAAATGCATTTAAGAATAGCAATTATAATCTAGTACAAAAGAAATGAGATAGAAGTCTCAGAGAATAAAGAAAATGCTACTTTCTTACAATTTATACATTATTATGATTATTTAATGGGTCTCTACAAAAAATTTAATTTTGATTTGCTTGAAATGTTGACCAATGTTGACCTCTATCAGTTCATAGAAACAGGTTTCGCTTCCTTTATAAAAGAAAACAAGAATACTATATAATGCATCTTCTGTTGTTTTAAGGGTATACTTCAAAGATTACACAGTGAAGGTGTCCAGGTTCTCACAATCTCGGAGCTAGAACTGTTGAATCGTAGCCAGTCCCAGGCATTACCACGTGATGCTGACATTGAGTCAATGCAGGCTGGATGGGAGAATGAACGTCAGACAATGTTATCAACAATACAGTCATTGAAGGACCTCCTCTCACAGACACATAAACTTCGAGGACTTGATAAGGTGAGTTGGTCTGAAATATTTAAATCTCACATTTCCATACTCCAGCACACTCAGATGCACTATATAAAGGAAGTTGAAGATACCTGTCACATTACTGTAGCTATTTCCCTTACATTAAACAGTAGAATTGTCATCTCTTTGGTTTATTTTCAGAATGAATTTATCCTTCCCTTTTAACAATTTTCACCAATTTACTGATATTAACTCTTTACTAAGCTTAATATCTTAATGGACATGTCAATCTTTTAGACTGGACAAAATTATTCATCATATTAATAAAGAATAACCAAAAAAGTACTGACTGAAAGGCAACAGTACAGCATGAGCTCTTAGTCTGCATTCTTCACATAGGTTGCTGCTGCAGGCCAAGGGTTAATAAATAATAGTTTACTTATGTTTGCTTTTTGTTCCATTTCCTAATTTTGAGATTGCCTCATATTAATATAGTGCATGCAGGTATTGCATGTTTGATTTAAAATGTTTGACATAAACATGTCCTGTATTAGATCAAACTTGATCACAAACAGTTATGCCCTCTTATTATATATTTTTTAAGTTTTTGTTTTATTTAGTAAAGTAAGTTTTGATTTTTAATGCCATTTTCATGTACTGAAAGAAAGCTTGTTGTTAATATCATTTTTGGACTCTGTATTTTCATAACATTTTTGACTTGAACTTTACTAGAAATTGTCAAAATTGTTTTTATTTTCGTATATTCATATTAATTTTTGCAGCAGAACTGGTGCTATTACATCTTGTTATAAAAATTATGGTATATTCTGATTGGGTCATATGCTAAATTTAATGAAAAATTTTGCTGTGTTTGTTGTTGTTTTTTCTCCTGCAAAAATTAAGGAAAAATTTAATTTGTTTATATGTACCTTGATCATTCAGGCATGTATGTTGAGTGAACATATTATGACATAATATATTACACATATGTATCCAAATTACAACATATATCACTGTGTATTATTCACTAACACAGGATGATGATGATGACGATGATTTGGTATGTATATTATACATGACCTGCTGTTTCTTGTAACACTGTCGTATTTATGTGATTTGTAATCGTAAAACATGATTTTGATATTGTGAAGGGTGATTTTATCTGTCATGTGACATGATTGTGATATATGATTTAAATTTTATGGAACATGATTTAATTACTATGACAAATGATTTCATTATTATGACAAATTGTTTTATTATTATGAAACATATTTATTATCGTGAAATATGATTTATTATTGTATAATATGACTTATTATTTAAAACATGATTTATTATTGTGAAACATGATTTAATCTCTATCTACACAAGATATAACTTTGGCTATGGTTAGTAATTGTAGATTTTTTGCTAATTTGAAACTTAAACTTTTCTGTTTAAACATTCTTCTTTGGCATGAATTTAGTAATCATTAAATTTTTTGATTTTGCTATTTTTCAAGTGAAACATTTTTGTTTGAATGTAATCTTAAAAGAACTGCGTTTATTTAGATCTTTAGTTGCATTTTTATATTTGCTTAAATTTTGCTTGTTGGTAGATATTAGTATTATTGTGTTTTATATTAACATTTGGGTGTAAGAATATTGTAATTTCTATTTAGGTTGATGTTTGATACCTTTATTTTTTGCCAAAGCAAAGCACTTATATTTGTAGATGAAGTGAAACTTTATAAATATTTGTCATGTTCTTAATAATTATTGTTTTTATAATTAAAATTAAGATTTTCGTTATGATTTATTTAAATCAATGAATTTTCTGATTATTTGAATATTTTTTATGAAGCATATGACAGTGTGCTACAATTATTGCATGTTTGCCCAATTACACACAAATTACTTTCTCATGCTTTCTGTAATGTCATCTACTTAACTACAATTCTCATTTTTAATATACTTTCATTCAAGTTGACTTTTGCATGGTTGAAACAAATATTTCTATTTGATAATTGTTATACCCTCCTTATTGCATGCAGTACTTATTAAATTTAAGCTTTAACATTTATCATTTATGATGTCATTTGATTTTCGATAAGGTTA
The DNA here is from genome assembly GCF_026571515.1 of Ruditapes philippinarum. Classification (NCBI taxonomy): domain Eukaryota; kingdom Metazoa; phylum Mollusca; class Bivalvia; order Venerida; family Veneridae; genus Ruditapes; species Ruditapes philippinarum. The sequence continues at coordinate 291,650 of NW_026853824.1, forward strand.
ATTCATAAACTTGTAAAAATTTAAGAAGTTCATAAGTAAATAGGGAATTGTGATATTAACAATAAGTTATTGCGGATGAAAAGTGTTTATTCTGAAAGTACACTACAACTTATTTCATAATCAAGATAACCTTTGTAATACAGCCTCCAATTTTTGAGGACTTGAGATTAAGAAGAATTACATGGATTTTTGGAAATTATTAATAATTAAAAACATTAAAACAACACATCAGATAGTTGCGAACAAATAGGGAAACTTTTATGCAACAGATAAAATATGCATGAAAATAGCATAACAGTCTCCTTCCCTGCATTATACCAACAGATTTAAATATCAGTATTGAAGATATTGAATTCATCCAATGAAATTTTCTGTTACAGAGTTTGGAAGGCTCTGATTGGAGGGCTGAGTTGTTGCGTGCTATTGGTTATGTGTTCACTAAGGAACGTGAGACACTATTGGCTGAGTTGAGGTCACATGTCCTATCCCATCCTTCCACCAATCTTGATGAAACTCAAAGACTGGAACAGAAAATTAGAACAATGGTAACTTCATTTGATTGTTGCTTTCCTTAAACATGATTCTCTTCAGAAATGATTATGTATTAAGTGTATAATAAGTCCAACTTCTGACAGTTGTGTATTTTCAGCCTATATCATGGCATTATTTAAATGGAAATAGCAGCTAGTCTTTATGCACCCTTACCTCTTGTTTTCATACTTGTATAATTAGAGTAAATTTTTTGTTTAAATCACATTCTTGTTATTACAGGAGTCCCATCATCATGCAGCTTTAGATCAGATCTTCAATGCTGACCGCCAGTCAATGTTGGCCGAGATTCGAGACTTACGTGCTCACGCGACCATAGCTCGCATGCATCACCAGGAAGAGAGAGATAGGCTGGCTGACAAGGTGACAGGCACAGAAGATCTTTCCGTGAAGAAAGAAAGGCAGTTGAAACGTGAAGGTAAACATAACATATTAAATAGTTGTCAATTAACTAGGTCAAGGTCAAAGGTCATTGACCACTTATTGATGACCTGTATAAAAATCGTTTCTGCAATAACTTTCCCACAATAACTTACATGTGTGATGTTAGGTAGTTATACCTGAAATATTGATAAGTTATTATAGTCATACTTGATGTCATCATTGGGAATGCTCATCAAGACAAGTAACATTTTAGGTGACGAAAAAAAGTTCTAAAGGTAATAATTTAAGATCTAAAATAGTACCAATAAAATAGTTCTGACAGTAATAATTTGTACCAAAGAGTAATAATTTGTTAAAATAATTAAAAGTAGTACCAAAAAATTGTTTCTAAATATAATGTTGTGTGCTTATACTGAAAATAGTACCAAGAAAATAGTTCTAAGAGTAATGATATATTTTAAGACTCTGAAGATACTGACTCGGAGTATGCAGGTAAGATAAATGCAGCGTGACTTCTTCCCTTCTGTACCTTCATATTCTGTGTTCATTGTGTCATAACATTTATATCTTAACTTTTTTATCTACTTTTGTTACAATACGTACATGTATCTTTTATACTGTTAATAAAATACAATTAACTAATATGTTTAATGTGCGTTAAAATTCAAGGTACTGAAACTCTTCTTTGATTCTGATGAAAGAAAAAACATATGTGCGGTTCAACTTTTTTCTTCTTCAAATTTCAACTTCAAATTTTCAAATTGATAATAAATTTATTATTTGAATGGGTTTAGGGATAGAGTTTAAGGACTTCTTTAAGTACAATAAGGCTGTTTCTACTTGAGGCTATCCTGGCATTGGCTTTAAACGGAACTTTGCTTGTTCCGAACTTTTGGGAAGCAAGTTGGACTGCATATGTTTAACATTTTTTTATGTCCATTTAATACATGTTTAGATCTTTATACTGTGTATTTGTATAATAGTTACTTATATGTATATATATTTTTTGTTATTGACTTCACACAATATCATAAAATATTATCATTAACTTCATGTTTCCTATCTACTTTTTATGCCCCCACAATGTGGGAGCATATAGCGTTGCACTTGTCCGTCCGGCCGTCAATCCGTACGTCCGTACGTCTCGAAATCTTGTGAAAGCAACTCCTCTAAAACTGGATGGCAGATTTTGCTTAAACTTACAGAGATGAACAACCTTAATGTGTAGATGGTAGTAAAGGAAGGAATTTTTGCTGTGACCAAATTTAACAGAATTATGGCCCTTTGTTGATTTTTTCCCTAGATACTATGTAGACATTTTTGTGAACGCAACTCCTCTTAAAAAACCGGGATGGCAAGATTTTTGCTTAAACTTACAGCGGATGAACAACCTTAATGTGTAGATGGTAGTAAAGGAAGGAATTTTTGCTGCGACCAATTTTAACAGAATTATGGCCCTTTGTTGATTTTTTTCACTATATATACTATGTAGAAATTTTGTGAACGCAACTCCTCTTAAACCGGATGGCAGGTTTTGCTTTAACTTACAGGGATGAACAACCTTAAGGTGTAGATGGTAGTAAAGGAAGGAATTTTTCGCTGCGACCAAATTTTACAGAATTATAGGCCTTTGTTGATTTTTTCACTATATACTATGTAGAAATTTTGTGAACGCAAACTCCTTTTTAACCGGATGGCAGATTTTGCTTAAACTTCCAGGGATTTAACAACCTTAATGTGTAGATTGTAGTAAAGGAAGGAATTTTTGCTGCGACCAAATTTAACAGAATTATGGCCCTTTGTTGGATTTTTAGTTTTTCAATTGTGGCCCACATGTAGTCCAAAAATATGTTGGGACCTAGAGTCATAAGATTGACAGAACAGTGGGCGTGTGGGGCGCAATCCGTGTTCCTTATGGACACATTTTCTAGTTCATCTTTCTGTTTGAATGAGCAGTTGATGGATTTAAGTTGCACACGCTTGTTTTTGCAAACATTAAACACACTTTGAGGCAGACATAAACAAAGAGACTGTTCAATGTAAAAAAAAAAAAATAGCAAAACTGTTTTAAAATTTTGAAATAATATAATTAGAAATAGTAAGTTTTGAAGAATAACACACAAAATTATAGCCTTCAAACATATTAATAAAATTATTGCATAAGAAGTTGAAATGATATTTAATCAATGACAATACATTCTAGATTTACCAGTACAACCAGAACCTGTTGATTTTATATCAGCCGGAGGTGAGATAACATGCACCATGTGTATTATAGTCCATTCAGGGGAGTTAACCCTACATTAGTATATCTTCTTACAAGAGTTATTTCTCTTGCAAAGATAAAAGTTTGTTAATAGTGTATCAAGGGAGTTAACCCTTTCTAACAAACTTTTAAATGTGAAACAGAGTTACCTCACTTGTACAGAAATAGTTGTGTGGTGTGTACCATGCTAACACAGCACAATTTTGGAAAAATTCTTGTCAGATGATAAAGGGAAGTAATGAAGAAATACATTTTGTTATAACAGGTTTAGCTGATCCATTGTCAGTGTTAAAAAAGGGTATGATATAGTAAGATTATAGACAAATCTAGCTGGTTTTATATTTTACAATTTTATAACATAATTTTAATGTCTAGAGCTTAGAATAATGATGGTGAGAATAGTGCTGAGTACATGTTTTATATTGTTGGTATTTTATATGTTTTAGAATTCCCAGTCAAACTAAAATTATAATTTTTTTAATGTTTTAGAAGTTTTACATCCTGGTCAATCTAATATAGTAATTTTATGCCAAAGTTTTATTACCTGTTTTAAAGATTCAATTTTTATAAAAATGTACTAGAAATCGAGAACCTGCCATTGGTTTTAATTGATGAGGTTGATGGTTTGTGGCATGCAATTTTTAATGAGGTGGGGCAAGAAATCAATATGTTTAAAACACCACAAGTTGTGATATTGTTGTGTTTTTGACTTCATGTTCTGCCTTGCAAAGCATGACAGATTTATGGCTAAAACACTCCCATTATATAAACAATGTATGTACATGGCACAACTTTAATTAATGTTCATGTAACTTAATGGACAATTAATATTTGTTTTGAAACAAGTCTTGCTAAATGAATTTTGTTTTAATTTACAAGTCTACCAGTATGAAATGGCATTTAGTTCTGCACTATTGATTGATGAATTTTATATCAAATGGTGATTTGTTAAGACTCAATAAGATAGTTTTTGATGTATTTGGGTTGTAAAATGTTTTAAGTAGTTTTATATTAACTCATTTTCATGTAGTAAGGTAATTAGAAGTGTTATTGTGTGGTTATAGTGGGTTAAGGGTTAAATGTTCTTATTGTAGTTGTGAATTGGTAATAAATTAGTATTCACTGCCAGGACTTGGGGGATGTGAGTAAGAAATGTTTTGATTTTATTTAAATGTTAGATCACATTGTGCTAGAATAAGGGAATGTGAGAGTGGATAGGGACTGAGAGAGAATTATTCACTAGTTGTATGAAATGATATTTAACTAAGAAAATAAATAATTTGAATTGAATAGTGCAATATAAAAAAGCCTTCCCTAAAAAGTGAAATATTTGAATGAATATGAAAATTTTATAGTTTTTAAAATTAATTTTTGACTCCCTTTCACACAATTTTTGAGTGTTTATAAATTTTGCACATAATACTCCCGAACAATCACTTTGGAGTTAACTTAAGTCCTTTTGTTTTAAATAATTAACATACAGACAGACAGACAGACAGACAAACTCTTTCACAGAGCTCTTGAACAAAAGTTGCAGGCAGATAATTCTGTTGATTTAAGCTGTTCAGGGTTGTTGTACACCAGCCTTCATTGCCAGGTGTATTATTATGTTTAAATATTTTTGTTTGTGAATAATGGTGTATTTTCTCATTTTCCTTTTTGATTTTCATATACGTCAACATGTTTAAATAACATTTTCTTTATATAATTACATAAGTTGATTTCTCTCAGGTTTATATAAACATCTTTAAATGAATTATATTCTGTTTTATAATATATAAACAAGTTGAAATTGACATTTTTATTAGTTCAACAAATACCGTCCATTATTCAAAAAGAAAGTTTACAGTTAATTATAGTCTATTGTTGGGAGCAATTATTTTGTTGACCTTCCTTCACAGATTATCCCATTATAAATAAAGTTTTCCCAATAATAACAATCTTTGACTGTATTTACAGTCCGATATAACTTAAGAATATATCCATTGATCTAGGGTGATTGTTTGTACGAGACCTTAAAAGATTTGATAATGTGTTTATATACACAACTGATGTACAAATATCAATCATCGGTCAGTCATACAAGGCTTGTAGAGATTATTGACAGTTTACAAAGTAAATGTTCGATGATTATCGCGGGCCTTTTTCATGCTTACTGGACTTTTTAAACAATTCATCAACCATCATATATAGTCGTTATATTTAATCTATTTAATCTGCACGCCTTTTGACGCAGATCTCACAACATTGTTAGAATCAATAATTGTACAATTTTATGGTCGTCAGATAATCGTATTTCAAGCAAAAAATAGATTTTTTTGTCTTTTGCAGATTTTACAAAAAAAATATATAAATAATGATGAATAGATAAAAGATTTTGGTTTGATATATTTTGATGATGTAATTTTTTAGTTATTTTGAATATCTTTGTGTAAGAAAAAGGAGTAAGGCATTTGTGAAATCTTGAAATACAGTTTTGGAAAGGGTTGGAAAATGATTCAGTATTTGTGAAACAGAATGACGTATTATTTAAAAAAAATAAAATAACATAAATATGACTAAGAAACAACTATGAAACAACTTAAAACACTGACAGTTTGAAGCAAAGGACAATTTTGGCAAGGAAAGACATAAATAAACATCTAAAATGAAAAGTGAGGAAATGGATCTCAAATTGAATGGTGTAGAAATGGATCCTTTTACTCAAGTTGTGCGAGATTTGACAGGTGGACATTTAATTCTTGACGATGACCTTCAACACCGTGTCTTTCTATATTACTGTAAAAATCTTGTCTTTCTTTTCTTTTTTTGACCATATCAGTGATATTGTAAATGTTGGCAGCAAGAGTTATAATTCATTTCATTGTGTTTTTCAAAATCGCTGCACAAGTTTTAGAATATTTGTTCAATAAATTATTAGCAAATAGGCAACTGAGAAGAACAGCCAACCTTCTATAAGCTTTTGGTACAATTTTTCATCATATTTCATCTCTTGCTGCCATCTTTAAAACATTTTTTTTTTTAATTTATCAAAATATGATTTCAAATTCTAAACTTTTTTCTTATCTTTGATCTTTTCTGTATATCTTGTACATGTGTATATAGGCTTATATGTTGTTATATATTTTTTGTTTCATCTTCTATACATGAATATATTACATGTTATGGCTGTTTGACAAGTACGGCCATGTTGGAGCCTCCTGTCATTTGGCAGATAGTTTCATACATTTTGCCAAACCTATTGTGTATAAATTCATCCATGTACAAGTAGGGTAGTCTCATCATCTTGTAACTTAAACATATTTATACAGGACTGTATAGTAATATGACCTGAATGACAGATTGTGAAAAATCTACAGGATCTTTTCCTCGTATGTCTACTGTTATATTCGTCTTTTTGCAGTTCAACTTCTGGAATTTAAGATCCAGCAAGAAAAGGTCTTACAAGACGACTTGCGCACCAGTCTGGATTCTGAGCGCAACCGAAGTGGCGAGCTGTCTGGCTTACTGAATCAGGAAAAAACGAGTAACCTTGACCTTCAGACTTCAGTCTCGGCACTGCAGACACAGGTCTCGAAACTACGAGAAAATCTGGAGAGGGAGCAGAGTAGATATGTCTCTGTAACGTAAGTTGACTACCTTGGTTTATTTGTAGTAATTAAGAGTGACTTCCCTTACTTATATTTTATACATGTATATAGAATTTTCTTTAGTTTTAATGGTGGAGAAAAAGTAAAAGTGTAGATAGTTAGAGGAAAGGTTGTTGGTTGTAGAATGTAGTAAATATTTAACATAAAATGATTTCAAACTTTGGTTTATTCCTTTTTAGCTCGACTATTCGATAAGAATAAGTAGAGCTATTGCAGTCACCCGAGCGTCCGCGTCCGCGTCGGCGTAACCACTTATGTTAAAGTTTTTGTAATAGTTCAAATATTTTCAAAGTCCATTGACATATGGCTTTGAAACTTTGCACACTTGTTCACCATCATGACCCCAACCTGTAGACAGGAGGAGGTAACTCTATCAAGCATTTTGACAGAATTATGCCCCTTTTTCGACTTAGAATTTACGTTAAAGTTTTTGTAATAGTTCAAATATTTTCAAAGTCCATTGACATATGGCTTTGAAACTTTGCACACTTGTTCACCATCATGACCCCAACCTGTAGACAGGAGGAGGTAACTCTATCAAGCATTTTGACAGAATTAAGCCCCTTTTTCGACTTAGAATTTACGTTAAAGTTTTTGTAATAGTTCAAATATTTTCAAAGTCCATTGACATATGGCTTTGAAACTTTGCACACTTGTTCACCATCATGACCCCAACCTGTAGACAGGAGGAGGTAACTCTATCAAGCATTTTGACAGAATTATGCCCCTTTTTCGACTTAGAATTTACGTTAAAGTTTTTGTAATAGTTCAAATATTTTCAAAGTCCATTGACATATGGCTTTGAAACTTTGCACACTTGTTCAACATCATGACCCCAATCTGTAAACAGTAGGAGGTAACTCTATCAAGCATTTTGACAGAATTAAGCCCCTTTTTCGACTTAGAATTTACGTTAAAGTTTTTGTAATAGTTCAAATATTTTCAAAGTCCATTGACATATGGCTTTGAAACTTTGCACACTTGTTCACCATCATGACCCCAACCTGTAAACAGGAGGAGGTAACTGTATCAAGCATTTTTTTACTATCAAGCACTAAGAATAGTCGAGCGTTGTTGTCCTACCGACAGCTCTTGTTATTTGTTCCTTTCATTTTCAAAAAGCAAGTATATTATTAGCCTAAATAAAGAAATTTTGCTCCTTTTCTAACTTTTCAAGTTTTCTTCAAGTATTTAGAGGAACACTTAAGTATGATTATCATCATTATTTTGTTTTGTTTTATTATAAAGAAACAGTGTTGCATTGATTAGTCTCCACTCTGAATAAATCATATATTAAGAGTAATGTGAATTTTGACTTTGAAATCATTTGTAATGACATTAGTTAAGGGACTGTTATTTTATTTATTTATCTTGTACGGTTAGGAGTTTGATTTTATATTGTCTTATCAAGAGAAACGTTATACCAGTACTAGAGGTTGATGCTGATGAATTAATAATGCTATACTGCAATTAAATCTCCATAAGGTTCTTCTTTTAGATATAATTTGTCTATTAATTGCCTTTGAACTCTAGTTTGAGTACATTGCTCTCACAGTTTTAAACACCAATGTTGGAAAGGAGTGAATGATCTGGAAAAGTACCCCAAAGGATGGGAAAAGAACACAATTTCTTAATTGATATAACTATTTTTGGAAATTAAGTGTAAAGTATAAACAAAACAAGGAAATGTCTGTTTTCAAGGATTTAAAGAAAATGAAAAGACTCTTCAGGTTTATATTGGCATTTTTATTTTCTTTTGTAACCTCAGATAATATACACTTTCCTTTCTTGTGCTTGAAATGAACATAAATAAAATGGTGAAAAAATTAGATATATCAAGACTGTTTAATATATCAAGTCTGCTTAAAATTGATTTTTGGTTATAAATAAAGATTAACTTTAAAGATATATAAGTAAAGTGAATACATGTCAATGTTATGTAAGTGTAAACTGATAAGATAAAATCAATTTCTTGATAAAAGTGTGTCTTTGTTATTCAAAGAAAGATCTTAACAGACATTTAGGCATGGAATAATCATACTTTTTAAGTTGGAGATAATGGTAAATTTTTAATGATTTTCAGAAATTTTATATCAAAAACTGCTAAAATTTGTATAGATCAACTTAAAATATAACTTCAGATATTGTCATTGGTTGATTGGGTTACCTAGATGCTTTTATATCAAATCTAATTTAGACATAATCAGTTTAAACATATCTTAATATAATGTGAAATTCATAGAAATGACAAAAGTAGTTATATTCATCAGAAGCTACAGAACTTGATGATGAAATAGAGTCGTGTATAGTGGTAGCTGGTAATTTATTGTGCTTGTTTGCTTTGCTTTCATTAGATTGATGTGGAACTCCTTAGTGTAAGTGATTGATTTAATTGATTGATTGACATGAGTGATATCAAATTGTTTATTGTGTTTTACATATGAGCCCCGTCATGACAAAACCAACATTTTGGGTTTGCAACCAGCATGCATCCGCGCAGTCTGATCAGGATCCCTGCTGTTCATTATCAGTCTCTCTACTTGTTATAGAGTTTGTAAGCGAACAGCATGGATCTTAATCAGACTGCGCAGATACGCAGGCTGGTCTGGATCCATGCTGGTCGCAAACGCACTATGTTGGTTTTGTAATGACGCGGCACATATATGTATATATATACATGCAGCTTGTCTATGTTGTATATTGTATGCAATAAAACAAATGCTCATTAAGGACTTGCCATTTTGGATAACATTAGCAGTTATTGAGGTATTTATGTTTTGATACATATGTTGACTGTGTTCCTGCAATTTATAATGGGCTTGTCTTGCTTTAAATATGGCACTATCCATTGATGTAGTCCGGGATATATCAGACGACAAGTCCGGTCACTGCATTCTAATGATGCACCAGATTTAAAGCCTTTTGCACAAAATAGAAAAAATGGAATCCCAAAATAACGTCCAAAACAACAACCCCCATATATTTTTCATATTTCAATAGAGTAATTTTAAACAATTTTTAGATTAATTTTGTGATCAATTGCTAGCATTGTTTAGGCTCATGTCTGTTTAAGACTGGTTCATTGGCATAGTTTCAAAGTTAAGCAATAAAATCAGGGGGAAGAACTGGGTCCGTAAGAGTTATGTTTGTTTTTCCCACAGGCTTTTAAGGTATCAAGACAAGATCAATACAAAAATGTTTTAATTTAGAACAGTAATTTATCAACAATATTAAAGTGGGGAAAAAATGATATCAAAATTGTCTCACAGCTCATTTGATTAAGTATGTTGTCCAAGGGGAATTATTAGCTCTTGAAGTTAAAATGATACATGATATTTATTTAGGAAAATTGCTGCTTAATTAAATGTTAGTTATATACAATGGCATGAAATACTGCTATGATTGACTGCCTCATTGTTATCCAAGAGGGGAAGTACTGTAGGGTTGCTTTGTTTGATTGGTGAAGGGACTATTGACTATGAAGTGATGTATTTATTATTGTTTCTCAATCTTGTACCAGGATTTCACTATTGTCATGGTTACCAGCAATTTCAATTATCTACATGTTTTGTTGAAAAACAACACAATGTTAATAATGTAAAGCCTTTCTTAGATGTTTGTTTTTGTATGAATTCATCTGGAGGAAATATATTATTCTTTTTCTAATCAAGTTTGACTTAAAGATGCAAAATGGCCATGTACTAAACAACAACCTGTTTCTAAATATGCACTTGTATGCAAAATGATTGAAAAATAGAAGTATTTCATATTGCTCATATTTAAATGGTGTTCCAAGATCATTTATTTTATGAACTGTTATCCTTACATTTCTTAATTCAAGTCTGATTATTAAATGTACATTTGTGTATTTTTATCTTAAATAAATTTCAATTTCAATTAAATATAATTATTTTATGTACATGATAATGGATAAGAATTTTCAAATGTCCTGGAACACTGGTAGTATTGTTGATACAAGCCGCATCATGACAAAACCAACATTATGCGTTTTGCGACCAGCATGTTGAATCCAGCCCAGCTGTCGACCATGCCGCTGCCAGTCTGATAGTATCCATAGCTTGTGTTCGTGTATCAGTTTTCTTCTAAAAAATTGCTATAGTAAGCGAAAAGCATGGTTCCTGATTAGACTGCGCGGATGTGCAGGCTGGTTGGATCCATGCTGGTCGCAAACGCACTTTGTTAGTTTTGTTGTGATGCGGCTCATATTATTTTGTCATATTGCATGATTCATCATATCATCACATCACACCATTATCTTATAAAACAGAATTTTGTCGGCACCCTTCACATGTGTAAGTTTATTCTTCTAACTGATTATAGTACTTCATATATGTGTCCATTTATCGGTGATTTGAAATCATAGCAGTTAAACTACATGATCTAAAAGAAGTGGAACTACATTAACTGTATTTGAATGGGTTTAAAGTTTCCCTTGTAATAATTGTAAGTTTGACATAAAAAAAAACCACCATGTTAAAGATGTCTTTGTAAGTGAGTGGTTAAAATGATTATGAATAAAAGAAATGTTACAATGCATTGCCTCTGTTGCCTGATGGTTTGGTTTATTCTGGGGATGTTGAAATGTTTAGAATGCTGTCAAGCAGGCTTATAGAAGGTTATGGTTCTATTCTGGTGCCCTCTCAGTTGTACATGTACATAAGGGCATTGCAGTCCCTCTCAGTTGTACATGTACATAAAGGCATTGGAGCCCCTCTCAGTTGTACATGTACATAAGGGCATTGGAGCCCCTCTCAGTTGTACATGTACATAAGGGCATTGGAGCCCCTCTCAGTTGTACATGTACATAAGGGCATTGGAGCCCCTCTCAGTTGTACATGTACATAAGGGCATTGGAGCCCCTCTCAGATGTACATGTACATAAGGGCATTGGAGCCCCTCTCAGATGTACATGTACATAAGGGCATTGGAGCCCCTCTCAGTTGTACATGTACATAAGGGCATTGGAGCCCCTCTCAGATGTACATGTACATAAGGGCATTGGAGCCCCTCTCAGTTGTACATGTACATAAGGGCATTGGAGCCCCTCTCAGTTGTACATGTACATAAGGGCATTGGAGCCCCTCTCAGATGTACATGTACATAAGGGCATTGGAGCCCCTCTCAGATGTACATGTACATAAGAGCATTGGAGCCCCTCTCAGTTGTACATGTACATAAGGGCATTGCAGTCCCTCTCAGTTGTACATGTACATAAGGGCATTGCAGTCCCTCTCAGTTGTACATGTACATAATGGCTTTGGAGCTTTCCTTCCTCTCATACTCAAAGCTGTAAAATTGTCATGTAAAACTGTAAATGTCTTTGTGTTACTTGAACCCAGCTCCAACCAACAAAATAATACTAAGCAGTGTTTGTATATCACATATTTTGAATTTTATATTAAAAGGCATTTAAATGATGATAATAACTTGTTGTATACACAAACTTATATGGCATAACTGGCTAAGAACAATAGGTAGTATAATTGGTAAAATAATATTGCTAAACTTAAAATTAAAGATGGAAAATATTATATAGTAGATCTGGAGTAGCCTTCACCAGTGTCTTATTATACATTGGTTCTGGCATATAGGCTTAATCTCCTGACTTTTATAATTGAATTACAGAATATCAAGAGTTTTATAATAATGAAATTCTGCTTGTAAAAGGTAATATAAGTACTAGGGCTTATATAAGTACAAGAAAGGTGTTGAACCTACATGTAAGATTAAGATAAGGTATGCAGAATTAGAGATTAGCAAGGTTATTACTGGATTTTAGAAATAATATGATCAACTGACCTCAACTAGCTCTTAGTAAAAATCATTTATAAGTTTCACTAAAATTTATTTAGATAGTTGGGTGGTAAATTTCCTCGCTGTTGTCCTGTAAAACTTTTTTTGTAATTTACACACTGGTCTAATATTCTCCCAATTGGAAGCTAGTGGGAATTTTAGGATAAAACAACATTTGGACATTTAGCAAATTCTGCTTTCATTTATTCTTTGTTTGTAAGAAACATCACTGATTAAAAACCATGTCATTATAAGCAGACCATAATATAATATCAGAAAATGTGTTCAATCAAAAGATGTGTTGTTATTATTTAGATTTTCAGCTCTTAAAGTTCTCATTTAATATACTGGTATGTTGTATAAACTATTTTCAACTCCATTATTCATATGTGTCCAATATTAATTAAAGTTGATAAAGTGCGAGAAATTCCAAACCTAATCCAAATATTTAATCATCATGAAGATAATACTATCTAAATTAGGCATGTGAGGCTATTGTTGAATTAGAACAATGCAATAATTCTTTGACTTGACAAGCCTAATATTGATACCGAAATATTGAATTGTTTTACACTTTGACCGTTTTTTAACAACTTAATTCCAAAAGGTATTTTTGGCAAGCTGACATGGCTATGGTTAAAATTGTTAATATCCCTGTAGAATTCTTGTTGAAAAAGATTGTAATAACTTGTTAACAATAACCAGGCATTAAAAGATTAGCTTGTAATTGGCAACTTGGTTGGCACAGATTTTTACAAATCCACACAAACTTTTTGTTTTAAAGAATTTTATGATGAATAAACAGTATATTTTGTAAAAAAATGTCTTTTGTGTGGAATTTTATTTATCTGTTTACTATAATGCAACACGGAACTATGAGTTTGCACAATTTGGAAACAAAATAAAGAACATATATTTTTCAATGAAAAGGGAATTTAATGTTAAAGTTATTCAAGAGATTGATGGACTTAAATTATAGTTAACAAATTAGTGGACAATAACTTAGATTCATTCTGTATAATCAATTATTTTCGGATGGTAAAATACAATAATCGCCAATAGGTTGTTAAAAGGTCATTAAATAATCTTCATAATAAATCATGCATGCCATCATTAAATGAGAGAATCACCAACATCAAGATAATAATTGGAATGAAAGAAAGAGGAAGACTGAGAAAATGTGCTTTATTTTGAGATGATAATTGCAGATGTTGTTTTTTTTCCACCACCATGATATATTTCTTTACTATAAGAGATAGTAAGTCATATTGAACAATAGGATTAACATCGAAAATATTTTCCATTAGTTAAATGAATAGGTAAACTTTTGTGTTAATCCAAGAAGAAAAACTGATTCAACTGTTTTGTTTTATTTGTGTGAAATAAATAAATAATGCTATGCTACTTGTAGATGGCATGTATTTTACTTAATTAAGGGATCATCAAAAATACTGTGACTTTGTAAATAGAGACGGTATAAAAAAATAACAAGGGTTGATCATTGTTTAAAGTTGGACACAGAATAAGTTATTGAGTTTTTATAACAGTATTTACAAACCAAAAAAAAATTTTCTTTGAATTGAATTATGCAACAGCCTTATCACAATGGATGTATCTATGCTGGAAAAATGTAACACGTGTGAATATATAAACTGTATATGTAAGAACTGTGGTAGCACGGAAGGAAGTGAAAATGGACAAGTGAATGGGGAGATAAATGGGGAAAACTCGTCTGATGGCGAGCCTCGGGATGCCTCGGAAATATATTTCTCTTGTACTGCTAATATATACGAGGGCAAATGTAGATTGCTACAGTTTCAGAATGCTGTTGAAAGGTATAGGTTTTATGTGTGCAAAATTCATTATTGTGAATAAACTTTAATAATCACATGCTACTCTGTTCATCCTCTTAAAGTGAGGGTGAAATGATGTAAAGTTTTTGTAGGGTGATTACCCTGAAAAATACCGGTAGGTAAAAAAAGCTGTTAATTACATGTAAAATATGCCATGGGTAGTAGGAAAGAACAGGCCTAGTATAGATGATGCCATCTACCATGTTGTTTGACCTTATTTCAATATATATTCATTCTGACCTTTGCGTTATAAATACGAGGGATGTAAGGGATAATTTTCATTTGTGATATTTAACAGTATACTTAGGAATAGATTAGTTTATAAGGATGACCACAGTGCATCTCCTTTTTGAATTTGTTTGTCCATTTTTAGCAATTGTTAATCATATGGAAGCCTTGTGATAGTTTTAAAGTATATATACATGTAGTTTGATTTACAGTTTCTTAGATTTTTTGGTCAGAAAAATCCATTATATTTTGGTATATTGGTATTTTACTTGGTGTGTATTGCATACTGAAACAGAAAGCTGTATTTTAAAATAATGATTCATTATACCATTACAGAAATGCGTTGGAAGAAGAGAAGTCAAAGTCCCTTAACTTATCTGATCTTCTTGAGTCTGAGAGGGAGACATTATGGAGGGTTCAAGCTGAGTTGGAAGCCCTAAAACAACAGCAAGTGTATGCCGATCCTAGAGCCATTGAGGTAACATTAATACATTTTGTATCTTAATGCTTAATTCACCCTTATTACTCTCAAGGTGCTACTGTGATATCAGGGTGTTTCTTTTCTTTAGCATCTTTTGAGGTCCTTTGTGACAGATCCCTATTAGGGCCCAGTCACAGAAGGAAATATTAGGATGCTTTCTGCTGAGATCTCGTATCTAAAATTTAAAAGAAAAAAATTCTTTTGTGTTTTAAGTTTGCTCCTTGTTTTGAAAATTTTATGACAACAAAACCATCAGGAGTCTTTGAAAATTAGACATTTTTTGTTTCATTTTGTATCTTATAAACATGTAGAAACATTTATTAGATCTAGAGACAGTAAAAATCTCCTAAGCTTTCTTTCAATTGACAAGTTGTTTGAATGTGATGGACATGTGGCTGGATGCATAATCTTAAAGAAAACATTATCTTACTAATTATATCTTGTTTATTAGGAGAAAAACTGTCTAAATTAGGCAGAACAAATCTCTGTTATTTTGCAGGTGAAAAAAAAATTATCTGAATTATTTTTATGATATTGATTTTTGATTTTACAGCAACTTCAGGCAGATTTAAACAACGAGAGAGAACGTCGTTGTCAGGCAGACAGTCAGCATGAAATAGACATGGTAACTATGGAGAACTTACGACAAGAGGTAGAAATGGATAAACGTCGACTACAAGGAATAGAATCAGAACTCGGAGCAAAAGTATCACAACTTCAACGCAATTGTGATATGGAGAGACAAAAAATTACAGAGATAAATAGGTAGGTTTGTTCTAAGTTACCTTTTTTGAGAAAGATGATGCTCAACTTGACAAGTATTTTATGTTTAATTACCATACAATTGTATTAAATTGAATTGTTAGTAATGAGATAAGATTTTGCCTGTTGGGGAGTTGTTATAGTAAAATTCTGTGCTATTACAGAATAGAAAAATAAGTGTGTGATTATATATGTATTTTAGGTATTTTAACAAATACCTCCAGTTAAACTGTGTAAATAGTAAATGCATATATCTATATATATATTGTTGTATCAAGGATGATACTTTGATTTACCCTGGTGTGCTGTCCTGGTCAGAATATCAGGACCAGGTTTTCATTCAAACTTACCATTCTCTGGTCTGTTTGCTGCACAAATGAATAGTTAAAAATCCATGATATTAGAAATTAACAGTTTGCATTTCCAATGACAGAAAAACACTAGGTAAAATGTTTAAAAATTTGGACGATGTTTTTATATTGTTTTTTACCTGTCATAAACAGAGCTCTGGACAGAGAACGGTCCCTGTCGGCACATTTACAGCAAAGTCTGGAGGCTGAAAAGTCTACGTCTGAGAGAAATACTCACCAAGACCAGTCTATGCTAGAAGACCTTCACATTCAGCTTGAAACTGAGCGAGCCAATCTAGACGACCTTAACCGTGCCCTGCAACGAGAACAGAGAGCAAGAGAAGAAGCTGAGTCTGAGAAAAGCTTGATAAAAGATCATCTGAATCAGGAAAGAGCTTTGAATGAAGATATGAAACATGATCTGGATAAGTTACAGGTATAAGATATGAAACATGATCTGGATAAGTTACAGGTATCAGATATGAAACATGATCTGGATAAGTTACAGGTATAAGATATGAAACATGATCTGGATAAGTTACAGGTATAAGATATGAAACATGATCTGGATAAGTTACAGGTATAAGATATGAAACATGATCTGGATAAGTTACAGGTATAAGATATGAAACATGATCTGGATAAGTTACAGGTATAAGATATGAAACATGATCTGGATAAGTTACAGGTATAAGATATGAAACATGATCTGGATAAGTTACAGGTATAGTTATCTGTTGATAGTTAAAAAATTCAGACTTTCCCACAGTCTACACATTTTGATGTAAAAAAAAATTGATAAGGTATTACTATCATTTAGGTTTTCAAAATATTTTAAGTTGTAAATACATGATCAATTATCTATAGATCTTTACATTGATAATTTGAATAGAAACAACATAGCCTTTTCCACAAGTAATAAGGCCTGGCCAGGTGAGGTCTGTACATATGTGCTGCAATTTGATCAGTATGCACTTGCAACAAGTTTTTTGTGCTGAATGATGTGATAGAACTCACAGAACTTCCTGAAAAAAGATACTGTAAAAGGAGTAAGTATACTTAAATAATACTTATAAAACTATTTTTGAATGTTTTTACACAGTTTGAACGTCTAGAGGCTGTGAATCAACTCCAGAAAGAACGGGAAATGGTGACACGTATAAAGTCAGAACGTGACCAGATAAACGAGGAACTGCGTAAGATGAAATCACAGGAATTACAGACAGGTAGTGACCGTGAGGCAGAGAGATTGGCCAGTAAGAAATCTGTCAGAGATGCTGATAGACAGAAGGAGGAATACAGGATGAAATTGGTATGTTCTTATTATTTATGACATATTGTAACAGTATTGTAAATTTTGAATGCATTTACAGCATGACTTGATATACTTATAAGAACAAATTCAATATTGTTGTCTTGAACCTTTTGAAAATAATGTATTAAGTCAATGTTAAGTTACCCTGACCCTTACTTGTTAACCTGTTCCATCATTCCATGTGTATATAAAATTTCCCTTTGTTTAATGTGTTGAAATGTTTACTAGAAGCATGGTTGTTTTGGAAAAAAATTTCTATTTGATGCTTACTAGATGATTTTATTTCTGTAAAAATTGCATGTAGAGTTGTATTATTATTGTCATGTATCTATAATTTGGTAGTCACCATTGTTTTGAAATTGATATAAAAATAGTTACCTTAGTGCATGTTTTCTTTTTTAAAAACTTGAGAAAAGAACGTAATTGGGATTCCTTTTACATATAGACCATTCTCAGAAAGAGTTATTTAAAATCAACTTGTGTTGTTTGAATTTCATGACTGATTCCCAGGTTGTGCTTTTACTATTTACCATGATATAATGCACAAAAGTACCACTGCAATATTCTTCCTGCAAAGAAATCTACAATTCAGTATATGACTTTGAAAAAGTTAATGTTACTCTGTCCCTTAACCTGAACTTGTCCAGTTTCCAATATTGGATCTGAGTCTTACTATTTTTGGACACATCAAGATGAAAAATATACATATAATCAGCATACTGTTTAGTTCAGACTGCACGGAGGTGCAGGTTGGCCTGGCTCTGTACTGGTGGCAAGCACAAATCTCTTTCTGTACCAGCAGAATTAAGGTTAAAACAAATGATAAGAATAGACCCTGGTAAAATGATAAGTGAGCATGCTAAGCCTACCCTTTGTATTTTGTTGTGTCTGTTATTCATACTGTCAGTTGTAACCCTATACACTAACATGTCAATATAACTAATTTCTTAGCATGAGCAGGAGTTGGAGACTCAACGTCTCTCACAGAAAATCACCGGCATGCAAGAACAGTTGGCAGAGAGCCAAGAAAATGAATTAAAGGCAATAAGAGAATTGGAGCAATTAAAAATAGAAACTATGCATCCTGAAGAACAGATGGTATGTTATGATAAATGCAATAACATTGTGTATCCATGGTTTTCAGTGATAGAAATGATTTGGGAGTTTTATTTGATATATTTTCAATATGGAAAAAACAAAATGTTGATGTCTCATTGCAATGATAACACCAAATATGTGTATTTAGAGAAATTTGCAATGATATTTCCAAGTTTCTTTCTCATATCAGTAGTTAACATTTATACTGCAAGTCGCCTGTATTTAGAGATTTTTTTTTTCAGTCATATTTTTCTTGTGTATCATTATAAAAGATCCAAATATTTCAACTTTGGTTGTTCCAAAAAAAAAAAAAGTTATAAAGCTTTAATTGTTAAAATGATTATTTTTGTCTGTTCTTGCAGCTCAACAAAACTACACACAGGTTTGTCTCGTTTCTATACCATATAGGTTTGAAAGACTCTACGCCAAAGTTTTATATTAAAGTTGTTGATAATCTATTTGTCTGCTCTTGCAGGTATCAGTTCAGACGTCCCCTAGACCGGACTTCACCGATGGTATGTCACAAGAGTTTGGAAGTGGGCGTGGTGAAAATTGGCATGTATACAGGTCGCAGCTGGAGAGTATGTGTCAGAGTTTACATTACCTTATCCTTAGATGTAGAGAACAACTCAACAAAACTACACACAGGTTTGTCTCGTTTCTATGATATATAGATTTGAAGGGCTCTTTGCGAAAGTTGTATGTTAAAATCACTAATCTAGACCCTCTTATCTCACTCACAGAATGTATGATATCCAATATTGATTATATTTCTTTTTGCCACATTAAGTTAAATTTTGTGCAAAAGACAAGTTTGTTGGCTTGTAGTCAGTTACCACTCACCACTGCAAAAGCTGTGTGAATAGCTTACAGAAAATAGACCTTTCTTAATATTACATTAACCACTTCCAGTGTCACATGAAATCTTTCTTTGTTAATGAAACCATTAACACATGACTTAATTATTGGTTTAACATGAATTCATTTAAGTTATTCTTATTATATATCTAATTTGAAGTGAATAATAGTAAAACTCCTTTTTACCGAATAGGACACTTTAGCATGTTTTATAGACTTTTCTTAAGAAATACAATGTACCATATTTACCTTGTAGCGGCATTAGACAGGCTGATTTGTCAGACTATGATGCACTCCAGAAGTCTTTACGTGACCTTTTATCGGAGGTCAAACAGCTGCAGGAAATGGAAGGTGAATATATGACTCATCCCTCGGGCAGTGTGAATGAGAGAATCCTCCGACAAAACGAGGAACTGACAAACTTTGTTGCTAGGATCAGTGAGGAGAAGACAGAGTTACGTAACACACTAGGAACATTGGAGGAGGAGATATGGAGATATAGACAGATGGACTCTAAATATCAGGTATATAATTCATGTTTGAATGTTTCTACCGGGGACCAAGTTGTGAGAATGATATACAAAAATAAGGCATTTAACATCACATTACCACCAATGTTTCATATACAATACAGTCTTTAACGTAAAAGATTCAACTTAAAAGATAGGGCATGTAAAAAAAATGATTATAAAGCCCATATTATTTTCTCCAGATAAATTACAGTACAAAGTAATTTGGTCCAAAAAATAATCTGTTATTGTAGACAATGTAAATCTTCATCATCAGATAATAAAACCATTGTACTTATGTTATAGGAGATGCAGAGATCTTCTAGTGGTGTAGATCATCAACTTATAGCTGAAAGATCCGACTGGGCCAAAGAAAAACTTTCCCTACAGATGGCGCTAAACTCTGCAGAAAGGGAAATTGATCTGTTGCAGACGGACTTGCGTGTGGAACGTGAAAGACGAGTGGCGGCCGGTATCACGGAGACAAAAGACAATGATAAGATTAAGATTCAAAGACTTTACGGAAAATATTTACGAGCTGAAAGTTTCAGAAAAGCACTGATATATCAAAAGAAGTACTTGCTTATCTTACTGGGTGGTTTCCAAGATACTGAGGAAACAACATTGGCACTGTTGTCACGTATGGGAGCAATGGATTCTAATAGACCAAATGGTTGCAGAAGACATACCAAACCATTGACAACTTTTAGAGGTGCCGTCAGGGTCGTAATTGCTATACAAAGGTAAATCAGCTTGTAAATTATGTCAGAAAACTTTATTACTAAAGCATTACTTTCAGTGATTTTGTTAAAGAAAGCAAGCGTAATATAAAACCCTCATTAGTGATTTAAATCACCTAGACGAGAATATTTCTAAACTTTTATTGAAAATTGATACAAATGTGTTAAAGTTTTAAGGAATTTACTTAGGAAGATACATGTACACACTAAACTATTACTTTATTTTATTATCTGAATTGTTGATTATTTGTTAGGATGAAGTTTTTGGTAAAGAAATGGAGGCGTGCAACAAGGGTTGGTTCAGAAGTTGTTGGAGGTACTGTAGATCAGAATAACGGTAGGTTACTATGGTGATATTGTTGTAGTTGTTGTTGGAGAATGCTTTGCTTGCCTATGGCCGAATCAAGTCTGACTGCCATCAATAAAGCCTAGCTAGGCTCTACAATGCTTTATGCTTACTTTTAACATTTTTTTATGGCAACTTCTAAATCATAAGATCGTTAAAAATTCAAAATAATGCCCTTTGTATAAATGGTAAAATGATTATAGTTGAAGAATATCTATTGTAGTTAACAACTTTAATAACAGATGGCAATATCATCATTGCAGCTGTCATATATGATTGCAGATATAAGAATAGTTGCTGAAAACTGCATAAATATAATAGTAACATTAAAAAAAATTTGATTAAAGATTAATTTTGGCATTTTAAAATCTTGTATCAAAGAAGCTGTATCCGGAAATCAATAAATGTTAGTTTTTCAAAGCTAATCTCCTAGTACAAACATTTTTACTGTTATAGCTTCATGGTGCACTACCAATTACAATACATGTAGATAAGTCATTCTGATGCGATATACAAAGTTGTAAATGTAAAATGAAATTTTTTGTACCACCAGATTAGTTGGAAAAACCCAACATATTCTTTATTCCTGTGTTATTCTATTGTTGATTAAAACTTTTTTTAACGTTTAATGATAACCAGTGTTGTATGTTTTAAAGGGTATGTACCACATTCCAATGGATATTCCCCGGCAAGATCATCACCACGTGTTTCAGCTATTCCAGTGAGATCAGCGTCATCATCGCCTGCACGTGCCATGTCATATCGCCATCAATCACCGTCACGTGCCACAGAACACGCCGTGTTTCTCAGTCCAAGGTTTGACATGGACTCTGTTTCATCGTCATCACACACGTCTCCTAGAGTCACCACACTAAGTCATGTTCCATATACCCCACCCACCAAGGATTACAGTAGTACAACAAAGTATTCCTCACCTTCATCTGGTGCTAGAAGGTATGACAAATTTATCTCTTATATCATATCATATCATTGTGAAATAATTTGTCCAACATGCAGTCATGTATAGTCTTCTGTGATTTTGGAACATCTATACCACCTATCAATAATGATATATACATTTTGTTTTTTTGTTATATAATAAACAATCATTTGCTTTCAAAATTTCATTTAGTTTGTGTATTTATTCTTGTAATTGTACGCTGATAAAGATATTTCATGATTTGCTATATATATCTCAATATTTTTCCTGCAGAAAAATCCTGACCTCAACAAGTATTCCAGCACCGAGATCTGGTCGTGTAAGATTCACTTCGGACGAGCCAAAAAATGGTGAACTTGGGGATAGTGAGGATTATATTCATAGATTAGAAAACTTGCAGACTAGGCTAGGAACTTTGCAGAGTGGTAGGTTAATGTTTGAACCCTTAACCTACTGCAATCTAAATTATTGAGCTTGTGCCACCGGTACCGACCCAGGCCAGCCTGCATGTTGGTACAGTCTGACCAGGCTCTATCCTGGTGGTAGCTAAATTTTTGGCATTTTGATATCGATATCCCTTAAACTTTGAATGAAATGTTTCTCAAATAAAAAACATGGCAAATCCATTATACAAAGTCAGCAGATTATTGCTTTAAGCCTAGCTTGTGTATTTATATCTTTAAAAGGCACTTTTGTTTTCTGATACAAAAACAAACAAAAAATGAAAAATTATTGGTCAGTTCTTACATAAAAAAAAATTCATTATGTATTTGTTTTGTTTTTTGTGTCTGATTTTTTTGTGATTTTTCTAGAAGTTTTCTCTTCTATTTTAATGCTTTACAAAATGAAAAAATCTCCTTTGTCACAAATTGATAAATATTAAGTATTGTATTTCTTGACTGATATTTTTTTGTTTCTTGGTTCAGTAAGAGTGTTTTGTTTCTATGTTTTTTTCTGAAATATGAAACATTATATTCTTGCTTTTTTGTGGAAATGAACTTTTTATTATCTATATAATTTTCTTTTTTCATTGTTGCCATTAGATTTCTCTTTCTACAAAATTAATATTTTTTTGTTGTCTTGTTTTTTTTGTGTACCAAATAAAGCTTTTTTTTTGGCATTGAAAAGTTCAACAATTTACAATAATTATATGACTAAATACAGGTATATTTAGTTTTATCTAGAGCTAAATGTTATGTACATGAGATTAAGTAAGTATTGCCAATTTCAGGTAGAAAACTGCTAAATGTTTCATTTTGAGTAAGCCGCTAGTCTTATTTGATCATGTGGGTATAGAGTTAGATATTAACAGAGGTTTTGTAAATTAATTCCATCTCTGATTCCTGAGGAAGCCCATCTTATTAACTCTGTAGGGATAGTAGGGCTATAAAGTTTAGAGTTAAAGTTGTTCGTAACTGTACAAATTTTTCCTGTGACAGTTTGGTTCATTGGTAAATACTTGCTGTCAAATTATTTAGTACTATGAAGAATGAACCCAAGTTCAAATATTGTATGAATACCCTCAGTCTAAAAAGAAGTGCAAATAATATAACCTAAGACTCACATAATAATGGGAATTCCCTCAGCTTAAGACTCAAGTAATATGTGAATACCCTCAGAGTGAGGCTCAAATAATATTGAATACCCTCCGTCTAAGGCTCAAATAATGTGAATACCCTCAGAGTGAGGCTCAAATAATGTGAATACCCTCAGTCTGAGGCTCAAGTAATGTGTGAATACCCTTGGTTTGAGACTCAAATATTAACCGATAACATTGAACCTTAAGCACATTATATTAATTAAATCTCGCATTCACAGTATTAGTCTTAAGTGTAAATTGAATATTCTCAGTAAAGGCTTCAGGAAAATGACAATTATAAACTAGGGCTTAACACAGGAGTACAAACTAACAAAGGTAAAATAGATTGAGGAATTAGTGTAGACCTAATACTGCAGACCAAAACTAAATAGTTTATCTAATGTGTGATCTGGAAATAGCATGTGTCAATAATAAGCATGGTGTTTTGTTTGATTGCAGAATACCATAATCTATAATATGTTAAAAATTTCCAACTGTTTTAGCTACTCAAATTATTAATGATATTCTTAGCAAATAATTCTTATATAAAAGAACTGTCATTTTATAAAATATATTTTTTTGGTTGCTTTAACAAAGAAATCTTACAAGAAAATTTCAGTGTTGGGATTTTTGCTGTTGTTCTGAATGTATGTAATAACTTTTAAACGAAAATGAAGAGGTTTTTTTAAAAGGTGCTTGTAGGATAAGCAACAAGGATGTTAAAAAAAGAAAAAGATAGCTTTTGCTTAAACTTATAGACATTTACAATTAGACCTTTATTACCAGTATATAAATGTTTATTGTTGAATAATTTTAGTTGTGTAGATCTTCATATAAACAACTAATGATATTAGAAAAGGCTTCAAGTAGTAGAATAAATATTTAACAAAGTTTGTGCTGTGAAATGTAACTTTGAATATATTTTATATCAATTTTTAATGTTAATTTTATTATATGTACCTGAAAATGTTCAGTTGAAGCATATAGTTGCTAGATTTGTTGTTTCACATACTGACATAGTACCTTCATATTTTGACCAATGTCATCATATTTGATGTTTGTACCTTCCATGAACCTCTACCCCATTGATGGGATTTTGAGTTTATTGGTTCATGATCAACTTCACCAAGGCTTAAGACCAATTTCCCTGCATTTCCTTATAAAAGCTTTGTAAAAGGCATAGATGATATAGATATGAGCCGCGTCACGACAAAACCAACATAATGGGTTTGTGACCAGTGTGGATCCAGACCAGCCTGCAGTCTGATTAGGATCCATGCTGTTCGCTTACAGACCCTATAACAAGTAGAGAAACTGATAGCAAACAGCATGGATCCTGATCAGACTGCGCGGATGCACAGGCTGGTCTGGATCCATGCTGGTCGCAAATGCACTATGTTGGTTTTGTCATGATGCAGCTCATATTAATGTTAAAAAGGCTTACATATTTTAACAGTTTGGTTTTTCGGTAATTTTCAGAATATAAATGGCTTGCTGGAGAGAGAAACTTTATTGTTAAGGAGATACTCATTTAAGGGTATTAAAAAAACAACAAGAAAGTCACTTTATCTTTTATATTCAAGCAGTTTGACCTTCTTTGCATCTATAGAGTTATACACCTGTATATCACATAGTGTACAAACTTGTGATTTTGTCACCATCTTGTCTTGTCATTCTTTCTTTTTTACCTTCTATTCTGATGTAATTTTTTTTTTTTTATACCCCCACCACAAAATGTGGGGGGGGGGGGCTATAATGGATTCGCTTTGTCGCGTCGGTCCGTCTGTCGGTCGGTCGGTCCGTCTCCATTTTCGTGTCCGCTCTATAACTCCTATACCAATTGAAGGATTTTCTTCAAACTTGGCTCAAATGTTCACCTCAACAAGGGGATGTGCAGAACCCATATTGCCCATGTGTCAGCTCAAGGTCAAGGTCACAATTGAAGGTCAAATATCAAACACCATCAAATATTACACAGTATGTTGTGTCCGCTCTGTAAGTCCTACACTACTTGACAGATTTTCTTCAAACTTGGCTCAAATGTTCACCTCAACAAGAGGATGTGCAGAACCCATGTCGCCCATGTGTCAGCTCAAGGTCAAGGTCACAATTGTAGGTCAAATATCAAACAATCTAATATTACACAGTATGTCATGTCCGCTCTGTAAGTCCTACACTACTTGAAAGATTTTCTTCAAACTTGGCTCAAATGTTCACCTCAACCAGGGGATGTGCAGAACCCATGTTGCCCATGTGTCAGCTCAAGGTCAAGGTCACAATTGTAGGTCAAATATCAAACAATTAAATATTACACAGTATGTCATGTCGGCTCTGTAAGTCCTACACTACTTGAAAGATTTTCTTCAAACTTGGCTCAAATGTTCACCTCAACAAGGGGATGTGCAGAACCCATGTTGCCCATGTACCAGCTCAAGGTCAAGGTCACAATTGAAGGTCAAATATCAAACGATCAAATATTACACAGTATGTTGTGTCCGCTATGTAAGTCCTACACTACTTGAAAGATTTTCTTCAAACTTGGCTCAAATATTCACCTCAACAAGGGGATGTGCAGAACCCATGTTGCCCATGTGTCAGCTCAAGGTCAAGGTCACAATTGAAGGTCAAATATCAAACAATCTAATATTACACAGTTTGTCATGTCCGCTCTGTAAGTCCTACATTAGTTGAAAGATTTTCTTCAATCTTGGCTCAAATGTTTATCTCAACAAGGGGATGTGCAGAACCCATGTTGCCCATGTGTCAGCTCAAGGTCAAGGTCACAATTGAAGGTCAAATATCAAACAATCTAATATTACACAGATTGTCATGTCCGCTCTGTAAGTCCTACACTAGTTGAAAGATTTTCTTCAATCTTGGCTCAAATGTTCATCTCAACAAGGGGATGTGCAGAACTTATGTCACTCTTTTGCTGGCTTAAGGTCAAGGTCACACTTGAAGGTCAAAAATTGACTAAGAAAATATTCTTAAATTTTAACATTTATTTGAATATTTTTAAATTTAGAAAAGGTATTGCTTGAAACTTAAAATATTTTTGAAGGGTCACAATTCCGATATGCTGTTTGTTTAAGTTTCATAACTCTGTATTGCATTTTAACAAAGTTATGCCCCTTTTTAAGTCTTCAAATTTACATACAATCAAATATTAGACAAAATGTTGTGTCCGCTCTATAAATCCAATACTAATGGAAGAATTTTCTTCAATCTTTACTCAAATTTTCACCTCAACAAGGTTATGTGCAGAATCCATGTCACCTTTGTGCCAGCTAAAGGTCAAGGTCACACTTGAAAGTCAAAAATTGACTTAGAAAATGTTCTTAAATTTTAACATGTACTTGAATAATTCTGAAACTAACGCAGGCATTTGCTTGAAACTTAAAAGATATATGAGGTGTGGCAAATAAGATATGCAGGTCAAGTTTCATTACTCTGTATTGAATTTAGACAAAGTTATGCCCCTTTTTAAGTCTTCAAATTTACGTACAACCAATACTAGACAATATATTGTGTCTACTCTATAAATTCTATACTAATGGAAGGATTTTCTTCAAACTTTACTCAAATGTTCAACCAAACTGTGTGATGTGCAAAACCAATCTTACCCTTGTGTCAGATTAAGGTCAAGGTCACACTTGAAGGTCAAAAATTGACTTATAAATAAAATGTTTAATACATTGGGAAAATGAAAGGTTATTTGTAACTGTTTCGAACATGATTTGATAATATATATTTATACTATTACCTGTACAGTTAGTCTTTTTTTCACCAGAGATAATTTCTTTTTATGTATTTGTGCCACATAAGTTATTCCCTTAACCACCTTTCCAAGTGGTCTTCTGTCAAGGACATTGGTGGGGGTATGAATCGCATTCAGCGATAGTTCTAGTTTAAAAGTAGATGGAAAATAAATCAAAGGCAGAAAAAGAGCTTTGTTTGCAATAATTATTCTTAATTAAAAAAATAAATGTTTTCTCAACAATTTCAGCTACTGTTGTTTGGCGAAACTTATTCATGTCACAGTTTTATAGGTATAGGGTGTTAATAGGTCCATTTACTAATGTTTTAATCTTAATGCACCTCTCTTTCTTCAACAAGACACAAATCTTACTTTCCCAACAGTTAATTTTCATCATTCACCATTTACATATAAATCATAATATTCCATGGTTTATCATTATAACATTTACATATAAAATAAAGAAAAACAGAATCCCTAAAAACACCCAAAATGACAGAAATGAAAATGTTACAGGCTCAATTTGATGGAGCCTGTTCATGGACAGTACTTGCAAGTTACCGTCCACGACCCCTAAATAGAATTATAACCCCATGGTTTATCGCTTATATATTTACATATAAATCATAGCATTCCCATGATTCATCAGAACATGGCTTTCTAATAAACCATTGTTTTTCCTTGATTTACATCATTTAATGTTTTCATGGTTCATCAGAACATAATTTGAGTGACTAAGATCTATTTTCCTATGGTTCAAGAGTATATTATTTGCATTGGACCAATTTCATTATTTGCATATGGCCATTTTCATGATTAATTGATACTTGGTGTAAGCGATTCTTTCCATGATTCATCAAAAATCATCAGTTACATATAGCTTATATTCATGGGTCATTATAACATCATTTACTTAAACATTTTTCCATTTTTGAACGTAATATCTTTCTGGTTTTTAAATTAACAAACTTCTCTCATGATGGCACTCTGAAATTTTTTTTCTTCACATCTTAAAGATTAAACTTGAATTGAAATAATATCAAGTATTTAAATTTTTATACAAGTCATGTATTTTGTTTAGTGACATTTAAATACATTAACAGAAAATAAAAACTTAAATAAAGTATAGTATTGTTGAGATTTTCCCAACTTATACATACAACTGAAGTTAATCGTGTTGATTCTCATTTCTTTATTAGGAACACAACTATAAATTTGTTTTTGATTTATAAAAAAAAAATCACAACATCGTGGTTTTATATGTCAATATAATAGTACAGAAATAATTTCTCTATTACAAGTTCCTGTATTAAATATGTTGTCTGATTTTTCAGGTAGAAAGTCCAGCTACAGACAAGCTTGGAGGTAGAGCTACACATGTGTTCAGCAAACCAATGGTGTGCCATCCTGTCACATGACCAGTGTGCCAAGTCAGGAGGACCAATCAGAAATGATCATGTGACTGTTGATCATGTGACTAATAGAAAAACTAAAAATAGACTGTGATATTTATAGAAGGAAAAATAGACACTTAATTTGATTGTGTTTAGGTGCACTTTGAGTGGTTAGAATGTTTTAGGCAACAGAAGGTGAAGGTTTCATATATACATGGATTGTATTATGACATTATTTTTAACAAATAGCTGACTTAGTTGTGTGCTTTTATAAATTGTCATTTATGATTATAAAAATGCAATTTTATCCAGTATTGTAGATTGATTTAGGGGGACCAGAAATATTTGTTGTTACTATGAAAGGAACAGAAACACTGCCAATGTAAACTTAGTGCCAGAGAATTCTTAATATGTTTTAAATTTGTACAGCTGTGTGACAATATTTTGTGCACAAAGTTTGTAATGTATTTTAAACAAGTAATTTTTTGCTACAACTATTTTAAAAAGTTTTTTTTTTGTAAATCTCATAGAATTGTAAATCTCAGTGTTTGGTTGTATATTATACAAGTTTGTTAGTAATGTCTCAGAATATCCGTCCAAATGTTTCAACATATGCAGCTATATGTTTTTATGATATGTTTTAGTGGTATGTGAAATTAGGCTGCGGCCTGATCTGGACATATATACACACATTAAGGCCTAAATGTTTAGGCCTATTATACAATACTGCTATCATTATAAATATATTATTGCATACTTACACATTATATAATGTATGATAATTTGTAATAATATGAATAGGGCATACTATATGTAAGTTATTACAAAATGTTCTAAATTTTGTTAAGAAAAGTTAAAATATTTGAAGATATTTTATGAAAATTTAGGCCTACCATTTCTTGCATTATTTGTTTTTCACCTTGTGACATTGTTAAAATACCATGATACATGTTACTGTATGATGAAAAAATATTTTGATTTTTTTTTAAATGGGTGTTAATATTGGCTATAACGTTCTGATTGCATAGATAGGTATAAAATGTAAACTTAACAGAAGCTATCTAGTCGCAGCAACTGTGATGTAGCCTAGATATTATTATAATAGAGGATCTGTGTACGTTGAAAGCTTATGACCTTATATTATAGTGGTCCACACTCCAAACCCACACAATTCTTTAGTTTTATAAAAACTGACCATATTTATAGTAACAGTAGTAAAATGAGTTTATTTTATCATCAAATAACTCTGATAGAATTGTTATACTTACTCATGCATTATAGATTTGTGTAAATGTACATAGATTTTATACAAAACAAAATTAATTTATTCTTGTATATAAATTGCACTCATGTATGTGAAAAATCATAGTGATTCAATGAAAATGATCATGAAAAAAAAAATTTGTTTGTCTTTATTTCTAAAGAAGATGTATCTGAGATTTTTAAGGTTGCTGGTTTCAAGTAACTTGGCTGTGGATTTGAATCTATCACCAGGGACTTAGAATTTTTTAGTTTACCTGTCCAGTTGGCATACAGAATGTTGGTGGTTCTACTCTGGTGTAGACTCATGCCCTGAAAAAATGCAGGAAGTGGCAACTTGGTGAACTGAAATATTATCATTATATCTGAAGTCAGCATAATTATGTTGATGTTGCTCTAAACCAAACAAAATAGTTTCTTATTAGTGTATCTCATCTAGCACTTTTAACTGAGCCGTATCATGACAAAACCAACATAATGCGTTTGCGACCAGCATGGATCCAGACCAGCCTGCACATCCGCTGGTCGCAAATGCACTATGTTGGTTTTGTCATGACGCGGCTTAAATGTGTTGCTCTCCATAGTGTGCCTATAAGCTTATAGCTTCCTAAATTCTGTATAAACCGTTCTGCTCAGTATGCGTGAGCTAAAGATATAAACTGCCAGAATGGTTGCCACACAGAAAATCCTTGTTTCCGTGGCAAATTGATCAAAGTAAGCATCAAGATATAGACCTGTCTTATTTTGAAGATGTCAGAAAAATTTGTCTACACTTTGCAGAAAACAGATTAGTACAGTCCATAATTTTTTAAACACCTTAGAGCAGTAAAATGTTAAAGATGTTTTCTTTAGTTTTCATATAGACTTGCAGGCAAAATTAAAACTATTCTATAGAATTTCTTTAAACTTGGCATGTTATTAGAATATGATAGCAGAAACATTTAAAGCCGAAGAATTGGGGTCGCTGTTATAGTTTTTGAGTGACCTGCCCCTGAATTGGACTTTTTTGCTAAATGAAGGTAAACAATACCTTATTTTATTCTGATTTTCATGTAGTTTACTTTTGGTTGATTAATGTACAAAAATTCAAGAACGAATAAAGGGCAGATTGACTTTAATCCCCTTCTGTAAACATGTGCCTTTTTTTCTTAAAAAATTTGCCTATTTTTAAAGAATATTTAGTCTCCTTATTCAAAATGAAAATTTGCAACAGAAATAATATATATGGAACTGCATGTTATGATGTATTGTGATCAACAATAAAAAGAAAAACATAATCGAGAGGTAAAAACTAGATTTTATAGACATACATATAAGTAATCTGCCCTGGAAATGATCTCAAGTAAATAATTCTGATACAAGGGCAGATAACCAAAAGTTACATCGGTGACACTCCACTTTTTTTCCACTTTAAATGTTTCTGTCATCATATTATTATAACATGATACAAGTGTTCATTGGTTGAGAGGTAAACAAACCTTTTTCTTCAAAAAGGAAACAAATGAAAAAACTCCTTTTCTCATAGAAACTAGATAATAATAAACTCTGATATATGCGATCATTAGTTGACAGGTAAAAACAAACCCTAAATTTTCTCATAAAGAAACAACCAGTCAGTAGAATGGATGGGATTTTATTTTGAAATACCAGATTTTAACAAGTAGATCACAAACATATAACAATATTCTCTAACAAGAAAACAATATTTGAACAGCAGAGATAAAGAGAAAAAATATATCTTAGTAAAACACTTAAATACTAAACATGACTAGATAGAAATGAGATTTTAAATCTCAGGGTTATATTAACTACATGATTTAACAGCTATTTGCTGTCACATTAAACTTTTTAACATCTACAACTTCTGCTCATCTTGCTGAGAAAATAAATGTCGTGATCTTGACTTTTTGATTTTAATATCTATGTTAATTTTCTCGAATTTATTTTTAAAAAAAAACAAAGGATGACTGTAAACAAGACTGTCATCACTCTCGACAGGATATTAAGTGTTATAACAAACTTAATCATCTTTAATTACCGTTTTAAGTACCCCGGTTGATTTAAAATTGTTTTTAGGCTCTTGGACCTCAGTCCAGGGGGCCTCCGTGGTCAGGTCGCTGACTTGAGATCACAGGTCCCTCACCGTTATAGGTTCGATCCTCACTCGGGTCGAAATCTTTCGTGTGAGGAAGCCATCCAGCTGGCTTACGGAAGGTCGGCGGTTCTACCCAGGTGCCCGCTCGTGCTTGAGATAATGCTTGTAGGGGCACCTGGGGTCTTCCTCCACCAATAAAGCTGGAAAAATCGATGAAAAATCTCGGCGGGACGCTTTAGGATGGCCCGACTTGAGTGTACTGTCGCCCCGGCGACCTTAAATAAACGCATTAAAAAAAAAAAAAAAAAAAAAGACCTTAGTGGAGCTCCTGAACTATAGAAAAACAAAACACATGTACCTTGAAAAAAAAGAAATAAAAAAAATATATGTATTAAAAAAATCAACTTGAATTTCATTGAAAATTTATACATGTATAAAGTTTTAAAAGGTAATAATGTAAACTTTAAGTACATATAACTCCGTACTAATACTTGACAAAAAATAGATTATATTATATAGATTATATTTTTGTCCAGAAAATATTTAAGCAAGGAAAAAAATTTGGCTAATCTACATTTAAAATTTATTCTATGATATAACACTGCTGGTGTAATTTACTCCCTTTGTCCACTAATGAAGTTATTTCCACAGCAGCTGTTATTAGTCAAACGATATACAATATTTCTTACATAAACTTGATAGTAAACCAGTCAATGTATTTTTCTATGACAAAACAAAGCTGGTATAATTTACTCCCCAATTCATTAAGTACATTAATTTCCTTGCACATGATTGGTCAAAGGTTATGACATAACATTTTTGATCAACAATGTCAATCTATAGTACCGAAATACTAGCAATTCAAGTTAACATCTTGTACTTTTAGATTATACATGTTACGATGTATAGGAATGTTAAATGACCTTTATTTTACATATGATTTAAATATAGGTAAACTGTTCGGATTAGAAAAAGAAACATGTTCAGTATACTCATAAGTCCAACTACCCGTGTTAAATGAACTGATAGCATATTATATAAATATTATTTATTATTTCAATAATTACTTATTTCATTGAGAGCCTGCTCAATCCCTTGTGTATGGGTTGTCCAAGAATCTAAGTAGTTCTGGATCCACAAATCTATAAAGGATTCGTTTAAACAAAAATTATGTATAAAACAAGTCACAACAATTTAAATATGTAAAAAATCTAGTCTCAAGAAAAACAAATTAGAAATAAACATTTAGAAATTAACAACAACAACTATTACACAAAGTATACATAAAGGTATTATTTGACATTAGATAGGGAGGACCTCCAATCTCCATGTAGAAATGGGAGACAACCCTATAGTGCTTTAATAGCTTGACCTGACTTTTCATGAAATTATCATCCATTTTTTTCTAAATTCAAACCAATGTACAGATCCCTAACCTGTCTTATTCTTATTATCAGATTAGTGGATTACGATAAGAATTTCACCACACCTTATTTGGAACCAAAAGAGCACATATCAATGTTTCTGGTTAAATCTATTATTATTTCAAATAAAAGATCAGAATCTGATCATCAGATAATGGATCTATAAATTTCTAAAATTCAAAAAAGCACAATAAAAAATGTATCTGTAAAATTTAAAATGCCACACTTAAAATTTACAAATGTATCAATTCATATAATACTGCTTATGTAAAACGTCAGTTTTAATTGGTCAATAATGTTTTAATTATATCATAATATATTATAATATTAGATCTATCTCTATACAGCACTGCTGCAAATTTATATTATCTAAAATATTTATTATTATATATTGGTTATATATATACTTATAACAGGTATGGTAGTTTGCTATATGACCAGAACCATAGAATTTTTGTTTATAAGACAACAAACAGATCTACATCATGTATATTATATAATCTTTTAAAAAATATTTATATAAATTATAAACATTTAATGTCAACCTGTCTCAAAATCATACATAAAAAACTACAAAATGGTGAACTGTTCAGTAATTATGTTTTCACATAAATCAACCATGATTCTTTTGTAAAAAATACCGTCTTTAAGAGTTTGAAAATAGACATTTCACCAATAAAACACAGTCCACAAAATAAATATGGGAAAGTTCAAAACAAAAATAAAATGATCTCTTTGGAATTACCGGTAATAATATTTTAAAATATTTTTTACTTACATACATGTATATATATTTTTGGATATATTCAAATCTTATTCAAAATTTTAAACTGGAGCAGTTGTCAAGGTAGCACTACTGGAAGAATTTGTGAAAATATTTTTATTTATACAATATTCTATATCTTTGCCATGACTACACTGGTTCCCTTCTGAGAAATTAAAAACAGCCATAATAAATCCAATAACTGCGACCAAGGTACCGAATGTTGTTATAAATATAGGAATGATGTTATTTTTAGATAGGATTGGTTCCTGGCGTAGTTTCATTACACATAATGGTGGGATGATAAATGCTAGAGGGGCTGCTGCCATCACTCCCTGAAAATAAAAATAACGTGTAAACTATTATAAAACTATAAATAATTATTTTCTTGTACATAACAAGACTTTGATATTCTTACAACTGGACAATATCATACATGTGAACTTTTTTTGATGATCAAGTCAGAGATTTTTCTTCATAAAAGAGGGAGATTTTAGAATTTGCAATAAACAAAGAAGAAAGTTCTGACATCAAAAAAAAGGGAGAGATCTTTAATTTGTGAAAATAACCCTTATTTTAAGAAAAATCTTTGAAAATCTGGCCGCAGAAAGTGGGAGTCTCCAGCTTAAAAGTGGGAGAGTTCACATGTATGCAATATTGACTGTGTTTGTATCAAAATTAATAAATTTTGCTAATGCATGGTGCCTTCAGCTCTTTGAATAATAAGAACTTCAACTGTCATTTAACAATATTCCACTCAGTTAGCAAAGAAGAATATTTGTATTTCATACCATCATTACCCCGTTGTTCCATAAGTTATTGCAAATATATACATAAATATAGATTATTTAAATACATGTATTCTAGATTTAAATAATTATACAGTGTCTGGAAAAAAAACATAGTCATCAATCACATCATCACATAAAAATGTGCTGTACCCAGGACTCAAGTCAATAACCCAAAATTACATATATACATGCACTTGTATAAGTAGAAAATAACAAAATACATAAACAAAAGTCCAAGAAAACCAAAATAGTTTTTAAAAAAACAACTTAAATTTCATAAGGCTAAAATAAAAATCTTTTCTTCATATAATGACAATATATATAGGTTTAAAGAAACACTTACATTTAACTCGAGCACAATACCTAGACAGTCTGTTGACATTGAGAGAGCACACACCAGCCCATTTATAACCACGGTAACAACTATATGTCTCCACAATGGTGGTTGTTCATTGGTGGAGAATATAGCATTCTCAACAACCTATAAAAATAAAACACTGAACTTTGACTTTTTTTCTTAAAGAAGTATTAGACATAAAAGGATATAAGCTATCACTGTGTTCCTGTGAAGGCTATTTATAACTGGAAGCAATAACCATAATTGAGCCGCATCATGACAAAACCAACATAATGGGATTGCGACCAGCATGGATCCAGACCAGCCTGATCAGGATCCATACTGTTCGCTATCAGTTTCTCTACTTGTTATAGAGTTGTACACATAAGCGAACGGCATGGATCCTGATCAGACTGCACGGATGCGCAGGCTGGTCTGGATCCATGCTGGTTGCAATCCCATTATGTTGGTTTTGTCATGACGCGGCTCAATTATCATAATAATAATAATTCTCAAAATGTGTTGGGGTCATCCAGACAGGGAACCTGTTCATTGGGTTATTGATCAAAATTCTTTCATTTGTGTTCCTTCCCTGGATTACATGCATTCAATTCACGCACAGACCCCCAATATTTTTTACACATTTGCATGTTTCCTTTACAAACTAATTTATATTTGAAAGATATTAAAACAGTACTTATATTAAACAGTAATCAACTAGAAATAATATAATTATTTATTAAGGAGATAATTATATAAGATACATACCTCTCTTGTAACAAAACATTCTATTGGATATGTTAACATGATGGTAAATGCAAAACCAAACCTCGCCACATTCATAAAGTCATCACTCTGACAATAATTCTCTAACAAATCTCCTGAAATAGATGAAATAGAAAAACATGTATACACAACAAATGATGCTCTCATAAATATAGTGTCCAACTTTATTTACGTTCCAATGAAAACGCCGTATTTCCTAATTCCTAAATATTCCTAATATTCCTAAATTTTGTGTGTTAATTTTCAATAGTCAATACTATATCAAATTCCGTTCATAGTCGCTCCTATTTTTCATAGTGCATCATAGAACATTGTTCTTTAATACAGACAGGTAGTGATGTAATAAAGTGAGTATTAATGAAGCCAAATAAAGCTTGAAATCTAAGTATGTTAGTATTCATCCATAACTGTTTTACAGAAATTAGTAACATTCTCTGAACACTATAGTGCTCCTTGAAGTTTCTAATTTCTGTAGAAAAGCACGGATGAATACTAATATATATATGATATTTTATTAATCCATATATAGATCAAGTATAATGACATAATGTATTACATGTACAGATAATTATAATCCTCAAACATAAAGTAAAGGTACAAGACTAGAAATAACAGAAACAAGGATCTTAGATAAACAAAAGTTTGTTTGTGTTGGTAAAAGACAAATTAAAAAAGATCAACAAATCTATAAATTGCTAATTTGATCCAATTTAATAAACATTCTGAATGTATTGTTTAACTCTTGCAAGGTATTAGAGAAATAGTTGACTGTTCTAGGACAGTTAAACAGTGTATTGCTGATCCCAAAAAGAAAGCATGGCCAAAGATTTACTTTGTGGCTATAACTTCTATCTCAAGGAAGCATATAATCAAATAATTTACCTTGACTCTATAATTATAGTCATGACAAATATATGGAAGCATATAAACACATACACATATCTACCTAAAGTTAACCTAGTAAAGGAAGCATATAAACAAATAATTTAATTTGATCCTATCTTGTCAAATAGATGGCAGCATATGAACATATATATATACCCTTGAGTCAATCCAGTGAAGTAAGCATATAAAAATAATTTACATTTAGTCCATCTACATGTAGTTAAGTAGATGGAAGCATATAAAGACATATCTAACTAGAGTCGATATAGTATAAGAAGCATATAAATAAATCATTTACCTTGAGCCCATCTAGTCAAAGAGATGGAAGCATATAAACATATTTATATACCTTGAGTCCATCCAGTGAAGGAAGAATATAAACATATATATACCTTGAGTCCATCCAGTGAAGGAAGCATATAAACATATATATATAACCTTGAGTCAATCCAGTGAAGGAAGCATATAAAAAAATAATTAACCTTGAGCCCTTCTAGTTAAAGAGATGGAAGCATATAAACATATATATATACCTTGTGTCCATCCAGTGAAGGAAGCATATCCTATAAGTCCAAACACCAGCATAAACACCATACAAAACATGACACTAACATGTGTAACAAAGTTCCAGCGTTCTGTTGTAGGGTTCTCAAGTGAAGCGTGAATAAGAAATGTATTATGATGGCACATGTAGGCTGAAAAATATAAAACCCTGGTTACCATTTGGTGGAATATGGTAGTTATACATTTGAGGCAAGTCATAGAAACTTAGATAAATGATCAGCATGCATATATTCCTCAAGTTAATAATTATATACTTTTAATTATTTGAAACTTAAAGTGAAATCAGTGACAAAATATAACAAGACGAGCAAATGGAGATCAAGCACTGCATTATCTTTTCCTCTAATAACATTTTATCTTGTTGGTCCTTGTACACTGATATATTTTGTATGTAATAAGAACTGTACAAGCCAACTGTCGTAAGATTTTTAAAGTCCTTTGTGTTTTTGTGGTCTGTTCATGGATATTACAAATATTTCTCAATGTAATTTCTTATAAGAACGGTAACTATATACGATAATCAATCAATTCACTGTCAATGAGACGCAAATATAAGATGGCTTATCAAGTCGGCAGATGCTTGTCTTATTATATATTATGTCCCTGGTGTAATAAAGAATGTACTATGAATATTGTTCTTTAATCTCTTTAATGTACTAGTTATATTTGCATACAACTTCAAACTTCATAAAATTTACAGGAAAACCCTATCCTGTATAACAAGAAAGAGATGGCACAAATGGATCATATATCAAACTGTTTTCACTGACTACGGTCATGTAAATAATTTATCAACTGTTCATCAATCAAAATAGCACAATGAAGGAAAATTTTAAGACCTCTACTAACAAACTATTAGCATGGAAACAAAAGGATGGCACAAATAGATGATATATAAGAATATCCTTTAACCTTAAAATAGCATAATAATTAACAGGTCAGCTCAATAGGTAGTGTTGGACTGTGAATTGGGTGACTAGGGTTTGACTACCAGATGGTGCAGGTCCACACAGTTGTTGTGATTGATCATGAATATCTTTTCTACGGTCATTGGCACTGTACCTCTGCTCTGGCATGTACAGAGGTATATAAGTTCCTTGCCAAAATGAAGGCAGCAAGTACTGGTAAACAGCTAGACAGCATGCCAAGGAACAATGCAGTGGCTGAACAGTGCTCTGGTGAATTCAAAGTGGCTTACTGCCATGATACTGAGGGTAAACTACCAATCCAACCACCCAAATAGCATAACCCAGGAAAATCTAAACACAAATTATATATATACGGGGTCAGTATAAAATATGACTTACCAAATGCCATGATTCCAATAGCCTGTGTAATATTGACATTAGCAAAAGACCAGGCATCCTCTGTAGCAGGACTACAAATATAAAATGTTTCTATCATCATACACATATATCTATTTATTCTCCTAAGCAACACATGACTCTCCTTATATTAGCAACTTAGTTCATTTCTTATTTTAACCCTTTACCTCATATATATGCGAAACAACGCACTTTCGACCCCCCCCCCCCTCCCCCTTTTCTAGGCCTGAAATAGTGAAAAAATGTCCTATTTGAGCCCCAAACACATGTTTTCGTTTGAGAAATGTTGCTAAAAAAAGTGAGCATTTTTTCGGTATTTTTGTATGTTTTGTATTTAAGTTTATAATTAAGAGGTTTTAATCAAGATGCATTGAATTTTGTATTTTAAATTCTGCTGATATTTAAATGCAATGCATTTTGTGATTTTGTTGCCTGCTTGCTATGGTATGTTCAAATTCAAATAGGTTTTCATAACATGGTAATTATTTTATGAGCATTACTTACATTTTAAGAGCAAATGTTCCTAGACGTATACAGATAAACAACAGTATAACACCAACCAGAACAAGGGACACAAACGCCCACTGAAATATAAACAAATATTGTTATGTTGTTTTCTTACAATACATTTAGTATTGCATTTTCCAATATCAACTGTTGTTCAATCACCATTATAACAGTCAATCTTTCGAAATATGTTGTCAATTTAGTTCAACTTGACCATAATGTTATTTTCATGTAACAATATAATGATTTTATTATCAATCATGGTATGATAATATCATACAAAATAAAGTGATAAACTGTTTGTAAATATAATAATTATACAAGTCTAAAATAAAAAAAAACTCTGGTCTGTCCAGGCCTCAAGGTTATAATACTTCTGTCCGAGTTCTGTCTCAAATCTTTTCATCGATCAGCAATTTCTGACCAGTCAAATATCTGAGACCCGAGTTTGAGCTTATAGAATTTCTTTATAACCTTTCAACACTGCATGCTTCTAGATTTTTCTGGTATTTTGTCCTAGTAATGGGATAAACACATTTGATAATGAATAATACAATGTAGGTTACAACAGCTGGTATAAAAACAGTTTTAACTTGTGTTTTATGAAATGTGAACCACAACAGTCAACTGTTACATGATATAATGACACTCTGTGGCTTATATTGAATAAATATCTGTCGTTCTACATTATTTAGTGCTGGACAGTATAATTAAAGGTAGAAAAAAGAGGCATAATTCTGCAAATGTGCTTGGCAGACTTACCTGCCCTTGTCATGACAGATAGACAGCATTTAATAATCTATGGTAGTACTTTAACAGAAAATTTCACAAACATTTTGTGTCATTATGGGGAGAAAAATATCACAACCACAGAGTTTCCTGCCCCCATTTAGATAGTGAACAAGTATTTCTTATTTTTTTATATAAGTCAAAAAGGGAAACAACTGTGTAAAATGACTTTCATTTTTTTTTTTTTTTGAGAAATGTTTCATGTTTCCCTAAGGTTAAAATGCACAATGCACAACTATGCAAAAATTGATTTTAAGACTATCTGCTCTTTTGAAATGGTGTAAGGTATAGTTCTAAGTCTGAAGTGAATAACATTAAATTTATGAGAAATGGACAATAACAAAAGGGTTAACCAAAACCTGCAACAGGGTAATGACATTTCCTCCATTAATGTCTCTGCAATGTGAAGCTAAAAATGATGAACAATTCATTTTTCTTGAACCATTAGCTTTATAGAGATATTTTTAACCCCCCCCCCCCCCCCCCCGGATTGCTGGTTGGTATTTAAACTTGCTTAAAACATGGATATTGATAAGATTCATAATGTCATTATCAAATTTACTTATGAAACTAGAAATGTGCCCATAGGGACATGGCTGGTATGCTTGGTATGCTCGCACATTAAACAGAGTAGTTACTCTACAGACACACAACAGAACAATGTACCAGCGGGATGGACAAGGGCAAATCTATATACCCTGCTCCTCCCCCTCCTCTGGTAGTATGTAGGTGCCTGAATAATACCTAAGACTGATTATCAATATCCAGTCCATGTCATAACAATGATTCATGTAATTTCTATTATGGTTCATGTACATGTAATTTCTATTTTCTGCTTCTTAACAAGCAAGAAATATCCATTACTTGTAGCCAGATGTTGGTAACATAATTCTTAAATTCACTGCAAAACTGATGTAAGTTATTTCTTTAAACCTGTATATTTACGGTGTTTATTTATTGTTATAACTTTACATCAACTCGGGTATCATCAAGTGCAGTGCAATGCATGTTCTTCTTGGGCTTAGTGCAGCTTGATTGATTTAGCAATAAGAATAAATTCTCCATAAGATTTTATAATATTTTTTGGTATCTTAATTCTTAAAGTTGATTAATTCAGAACAAGCAGGCATGTGAGTAGAACAATTTTAACCTTCTTTAAGTTTAAGCTCAATAGCTTGCTCACATGAAAGTATCCATAGACCTGGCAGGATCTGAACACAAATGAAGAGCAAAGTCAGCAACCACTTAAGCATTAACCCTTAACCTCATATATACGCAAAACAACGCACTCTCGGAACCCCCCCCCCCTCTTTTAGGCCTCAAATAGTGAAAAAATGTCCTATTTGGGCCCAAAACACATGTTTTCGCTTGAGAAATGTTGCTAAAAAAAGTGAGCACTTTTTTGGCACCGATCCCCATCCAAAAGATACATCAGGGGGTAAATAAACATATGAGCCGCATCACAACAAAACCAATGTTATGCGTTTGCGACCAGCATGGATCCAGACCAGCCTGCGCATTCTAGCCATGCTGTTTGCCATAAGTTTCTCTACTTGTAATAGGGTTTGAAAGCAAACAGCATGGATCCTGATCAGACTGCGCGAATGGGCAGGCTGGTCTGGATCCATGCTGGTCGCAAACGCATTACGTTGGTTTTGTCGTGACGTGAATAAATATATCTACCTTGCTAAGTTTGGTAATGTTTCTGTACAAGGACAACGGAAGTGTAACTAGTAATGTTACCAGAAAGATGATAAATTCTCGACTACCCAATATAGTATCTGCTATACCTGAAATATATATATATGATAAATTCTCGACTACCCAATACAGTATCTGCTATACCTGAAATATATATATATATAATATATGATAAATTCTCGACTACCCAATACATTATCAGCTATACCTGAAATACATATATATATAATATCATCAATAGTTAAAATATGATAAATTCACGACTACCCATTACAGTATCAGCTATACCTGAAATACATAAA
Organism: Ruditapes philippinarum; assembly: GCF_026571515.1. NCBI lineage: Eukaryota > Metazoa > Mollusca > Bivalvia > Venerida > Veneridae > Ruditapes > Ruditapes philippinarum. The sequence goes on from NW_026853824.1 coordinate 334,052, forward strand.
TATATAATATCATCAATAGTTAAAATATGATAAATTCACGACTACCCATTACATTATCAGCTATACCTGAAATACTAAGAGGATATTTTTTCGTTTGCGTGAAATATGGTATATATTTTCACGAAACATGATAAAATGCCACATATTTTCAAGAGCCGGTACGGCGAGTGAAAATATGTGGCATTTTATCATGTTGAGTGAAAATATATACCATATTTCACGAAAAACGAAAAAATAACCTTTTTATTTAATTTCATTATCAAAGAAAATGGTAACGAATCCCCTTGCTTGCTACCAACTGCAATTGTACAGCGCGCAGTAATTCATACGTAAGCACGCGCTGTTTGGCGCTACATTGTGACGTCATGTAAACAACTCTTTAAACGTCTGTACAGCGTTAATTACTGAATTAAAGATATTGGTGTTCGGATTAATTTTCTTAGTTAGACCATTTTCTATCATGCTAGATAGTTTTCAAAACAAAATTCAAGAAAAAGCTTTTTGTATTTATCAAATTTTTCAAACAAAACGGCGAAAGAAGTACCTTAAAATAAATATGAGTTTTGACTCCGCCCACTTTCATATTTATATTTCATATTTATTTTTAAAAAATATGAATTATATTTGACTGATATAGCACCATATTTCATGGGTAAAATTAAATAAATATATATATAATATCATCAATAGTTAAAATATGATAAATTCACGACTACCCAATACAGTATCTGCTATACCTGAAATATATATATATATAATATCATCAATAGTTAAAATATGATAAATTCACGACTACCCAATACAGTATCAGCTATACCTGAAATACATAAATACATAATATCATCAATAGTTAAAATGATATTTTGACAAGTTATATGACCCAATATATAAATTGTTATAAGCTTTTTATAACCTAACATGCTAGGTATAAAGTGCTGAAAAACAACCATTTATACCTAAATATAATTATAAGCTGTCAACTTATTTAAAAAAAAAACAAATTTCATATTGCGGATGAATTTCTTTCTTTGAGTTAAATAAAAATCCATTAATAAACTTGTCCAGTGAAAATTAATGTTCCGAGATTTAGTATGAAGTACATAGCACCCTTGTTTTTAATTTTAAATCAGAGCATGTTCTAGTAATTTATTCCACTGTACTTATTGTCTTTAATTGTTAATTTATTTGATTTATGTGTATACCTTGAAATATCTGGTACTTTTGCCTTTTGTTTCCTTTACAAAAATATGCAGAATGATTAAAAAGGAAATAACTGATTATAAGGAAAAAAATAAAAAGGGGAAGTAACTGCATAATATCAAATAATTTTTGTCTTTTATGATTGGGGAATATAGGACAACTATAAAATAAAATATAAAAATATAAACTAAACTTAATAGGGAAATTATTTACAAATGTTACATGGGAAATAACAAAAATATCTTAAAATAATTTTAATGAACATGAAAACATCCATAAGGTAGTTTTGAATGGCAGAAGGGCTGTTACTTTAATTTTATGCTTTTATGATTTTCTATTTTTCACCCATACCTTGAAAAGGCAAAATTTACCATTACTATCTGAAGTTAAAAGAAGAACACAAGAAAAAATAACTTGTTTATTTTGTCTTGATCACATAATAAAAACAGGAATTGTTATTTAACGGTATATATACAATGTCCATTATACATGTATGTATATTCATTTCAAATTATTAATTCCAAATTAAAATTTGATAGTTAAAATGAAAAAAAAAAAAAGTTAATTTTTATCTTCAAAAAGCAGTAAGAACAGTCAGCTAAGATCCAATACTGTAACAATACTTCTCTCTTAGTAACCTTTTAAAATGTAACTGTAAAAATATAATATAATACTTACTTGCACCTCCAATACGAACTATAATCTTGGTAATAGTGTCCCCTATAATTACATTGTAACTCACCATTGCTGTAATGTGAACAAAATATAAAAGTTTAAAAAAATACCAGTAGACAAGAATATGGTATGGATGAATGCTGAAGATAGCATCATGCCAGAATATCATAAAAAATCTTCTGTTGTACTAATATTTCAAAATCTCTCTTGTAAATACATGAAAAAGTTGAAAGAAATCAAAATTCTGTTTTAAAATGCGCATATTTTGACATTTTTGCCTGGAAAATAAACAGTCCGCTTTTCAAGGTGGAGGCATACTGCTTTAAAAGCAATGCAACTTGGGAGTATGCTGAAAGAGATACAAAAATCTATTTATAGCCTTGATGACCTTGACAATATCAACCCCTTACCCCATTCTGAGGGTCAAGGACAAAGTAAGGTAGCAAATAACAAGGATATGACAAGAAATGAAGACTCTTCAAAGAAAAGAAGTCATTTCTATTATTAGCATCAGTGACATTGACCTTAACCCCCTGAGGCACTATTCTAATCTTGACATCAGTTAATACATGTACAGGTTTGCATTTGAAACAGAACTTTTGTGAAGAAAAATGGAATTAAAAAAATGGCAACTTTAATATTGTGTTACCCAAAAATAAGTTAAGCAGAATATAGAAGCTGATAGTTTTCAAAGCTTAATAATTGGGATAATGCAATTCCGTGAGGCACCAGTCAGATGTCTTCCTTCACCAGTAAAGCCAGTAATTCTCCACAAGACTATATCATGATGGTGCTACTTTAAACTAAACCAGTAGTATATATATATAAAATAACAGGATAGTAGTCATAAGGTAATCATGGTCAAATAAAATTGTATTGATGCTTTATGTCATGTTACAGATAGGCTTTTAACTATGACATACTGCTGACATCAAAGACAAGTGTTGATAGTGAATGCATCATTTATTATGCAATGCAAACAAATTAACTTAACATCACCATGGCAATGTTGCTATAAATATCTCTTTTAATACATCAACATTGGTCTAATGATAAATCTAGCACCTGTAATCTATTCTTTAACATTACCATTTCCAGCATTTTTATGAATCAGTGGCATGCTTAGCATTGGGTTATTTTGTCACAATGAATAAAGTGGTTAATAACATAGGCACTTGGTTTCTTGATAAAATAACCCTTGAAGAGGTTTGTAGAACTCAAATATAATAGAATATTTCATTTTTTTTAACGCAGATGCCTCTTTTCTAAAACCGTCATTTTTCCGATATTACTAAAAAAACACTTTTCATTTGAAATACTGCATTCCTATTGGCATGCTCTGGAGTGCGGGTAACTAATACCTGCACTCCAGTTAACGCACTGTGCATGTATATGTATACGATTTAACTCTGTCACATTTTCAACAGAAATGTCCCCAAACTATGATACAAAGTGACAGTTACCTCATAAGGGGCACTCCCATTATACATTACATCCCCAGTTTTCTTTTTCAAATTTAAGTATAACAAAAAAGTGTGAAATCTAATTAAACATATTTCACATAATGGCCAAAACTACATTTTTATAAGTTTAATCAATCTCAAACAAAAAAATGAGTAATCCATCCTAAATTTTTGTAAATGCAGGGAAATGGTTAAGAATGTGTCTGGTTCTCATTGGTTCAAGCCCTGCTCAGGCCACAACCATGATTCCTCATACCAAATCCATTTGACAACAACCAGTGTTAAAATCCTTTTCTTGCATATTACATAACAATTATATTTCATCACCCAGGGATCATATTGGTGTTAGCCCAGCTTTTGCCATGACCATGAGAGTGGCAAGTTTAGCCTAAACCTGATGAAACCCATAGTGATAACCTTTGCCACCAGTATAGTGGCAGGCCAACTAACACATCTGTGCAGTCTGACCAAGCTCAACACTGTTTGCAGCTTTATTTATATTTTCATATTAAAATCCCTTTAACTTTGAATGCAATGTTCTAAACACAAAACTGGACAAATCCATCACACAACTTTAGCAGCTTAAGGATTTGTAAAATTAACAATTGTACCAGTATAACATACCAATAAATGGGTAAACAAACTGTAGAAAAGTGAGAAGATAAAATCCTGGTCTTCCACATGCCACTAGCATCATGTCCTGTTGTTATGAAAAAAAACACCAATATTTAGTAAACATGAAAATATCAGAAAAAGACAACAATATTTAGTAGACATAAAATATCATAAATACAACAATGATCATCTTGTAAAATCAGTTATATTAAAATATGTTCCAATAATTTATAACTATTAATACTTTCCTTATTATTCATACATGTTTAGTTGAAATTTTGATTCCTAATAATTATCTGTCACCCTTGAGCAATGTGCAGAGTTGTTTGGAAAATTTCCTTTATATCTTCTCCCCTAAATAGTGAACAGTTCTGAACAGTGACATCCGAATACTATATCCTAATTATATAATACAATTAACATATTAAAATAGTAATTAGAAATATGGAAAGAGAAAAGTATCACTACATTCAACTGTTTAAATGGTCTAAGAATGGGCAGCATTACAACAGAACAGCATGCCAACCAGACAGCATGACAACCAGACAGCATGTCAATCTGACAGCATGGCAACCAGACATCATGACAACTGGACAGCATGACAACCAGACAGCATGACAACCAGACAGCATGACAACAGGACAGCATGACAACCAGACAGCATGACAACATGACAACCAGACAGCATGACAACCGGACAGCATGACAACCAGACATAATGACAATCTGACAGCATGACAACCGGACAGCATGACAACAGGTCAGCATGACAACCAGACAGCATGACAACTGGTCAACACCATAGCATGACAATAGAACAGCATGACAACCAGATTGCATGACAACCGGACAGCATTACAACCAGATGGCATGACAACTGGACAGCATGTCAACAGAACAGCATGACAACTAGATGGCATGACAACCGGACAGCATGACAACTGGACAGCATGACAACCAGATAGCATGGACAACCTGACAGCATGTCAACCAGATGGCATGACAACCAGATGGTATGACAACCCGACAGCATGACAACAGACAGCATGACAACAGGACAGCATTGCAACTGGACAGCATGTCAACCAGATGGCATGACAAACAGATGGCATGACAACCGGACAGCATTACAACCAGACATCATGACAACCAGATTGCATGACAACCGGACAGCATTTCAACAGGACAGCATTGTCAACACAATAGCATGACAACCAGATGGCATGACAACCAGACAGCATGACAACCGGACAGCTTTTCAACCGGACATCATGACAACCGGACTGCATGACAACCAGATGGCATGACAATCAGATGGCATGACAATCAGACAGCATGGTCAACATGATAGCATGACAACAGAACAACATGACAACCAGATGGCATGACAACCGGACAGCATTTCAACTGGACATCATGGCAACTGGACAGCATGTCAACTGGACAGCATGTCAACTGGACAGCATGTCAATCTGACAGCATGGCAACCAGACAGCATGACAACCGGACAGCATTACAACCAGATGGCATGACAACAGGACAGCATGTCAACAGAACAGCATGACAACCAGATGGCATGACAACCGGACAGCATTACAACCAGACATCATGACAACCAGATTGCATGACAACCGGACAGCATTTCAACAGGACAGCATTGTCAACACAATAGCATGACAACCAGATGGCATGACAACCAGACAGCATGACAACCGGACAGCTTTTCAACCGGACATCATGACAACCGGACTGCATGACAACCAGATGGCATGACAATCAGATGGCATGACAATCAGACAGCATGGTCAACATGATAGCATGACAACAGAACAACATGACAACCAGATGGCATGACAACCGGACAGCATTTCAACTGGACATCATGGCAACTGGACAGCATGTCAACTGGACAGCATGTCAACTGGACAGCATGTCAATCTGACAGCATGGCAACCAGACAGCATGACAAGTGGACAGCATGTCAACCAGACAGCATGACAACTGGTCAACACGATAGCATGACAACAGAACAGCATGACAACATGACTGCATGACAACAGGATAGCATGACAATAGGGCAGCATGACAACATGACTGCATGACAACATGACAGCATGACACCAGGACAGCATGACAACTAGATGGCATGACAACAGGACAGCATGACAACCAGATGGCATGACAACAGGACAGCATGACAACAGGACAGCATGACAACCAGATGGCATAACAACAGGACAGCATGACAACAGGACAGCATGACAACAGGACAGCATGACAACCAGATGGCATGACAACAGGACAGCATGACAACCAGATGGCATGACAACAGGACAGCATGACAACAGGACAGCATGACAACAAGAAAGTATGACAACAGGAAAGTAAGTCAACAGGAAGCAAGACAATAGGACAGCATGACAACAGAACAGCGTAACCACAAGAGTGCATGACAAAAGGACTGCATGACAACAGGACAGCATGACTGACTGACAAGGGCAAGTCTTTATGCCCCCATCAAAAAAAAAGACTCTCACAACTCCAGAAATAGGTACAGATTTTGTCCATTAATATTACTAGGAAACTATATAACATCAATATGTAGTGATGTAGTTTACCTGGTATGTATTTGTATTGGACAGTTTGCCTGCTTCTATAAGTAGAATAATGGAATAATCTGAAAAATAAATACAAAACAAAATTGTAATAACTATTTACATGAAATGGAATAATCCAAGTAAAAAATGTAGCAATAATTTATATGAGCAGTAATTTATATGAAACAAAATAATCTATAAAGAGGGAATAACCCTTTATACATTTATAACTGAAATTTAAATTTAAGGGGCTGGGAATAATCATTGTTATATTTAATATAAATTAAAAAATTATGAAAGAGAGAATAATCATTATATAAAATGAAATAATTATCTGGGGAAGTATTATTTATTCATTTAAACTTGATAATCTGAAGAAAAATGAATATATAACTATGTTAAAGTAAGACACTAATTAGAGAAAAAAAAATGAATAAGCCATGTATGGGCAAATTTAGCTGTTTAGGACATTAAATATTTCTAATTAGCTTCTAACTAACTTAGTGTTTGACATTTTTGTAGGCATATGTAGTGTTTAGCCAGGTAAATGTGAAGTTTAAAGGTACCTGGTACATTATCCCTCAGAAACGAATAAATCTTTAATTCTTTAGAAAAGACAAACATGAATTTTAAAACATTTAAATAATGATTTCATGGTTTAATAAACTTTAATAAGGACAAGTCATGCGAAAAGACTGGCAGAATTTTTAAAAATTGAGGAATTTTCATGGGACAAAAAAGTAGGACAAATACTGTTATATCAAATTATCGCTGTCGTCTGACTTTTATGAAATGTCGTCAATTAAAGCAAAAGGCTTGAAGTGAAACTAGAAAATATCAACATCAAGTTAGGAAAAGATCACTAACATCAATAAAAAGTTCAAATATTCACTCATCTTAAATTGAACAGACATTTTAAAGTAAACGCATCTTATGTGCTGCTTCTTTTTTTTGATGCGAAGAAAAAAACTAAATTAAACATTCAATCTGTTAGAAAAAAATAACTGTCAGCCATAAAGAGGAATATTGTGCTAAACTGCATCCAAAGGGCACACAGTTCTACATCTAAATCAATACAAATTTCCCATGCGAGTTCCACAGAAATTCGGATCTTTCATCATATAATTTCAGCTTGTAATAAATAAAGTACAGGGAGGTAAAACGACGACATATAAAGACATATAAAATTATACGTTTCTCGAGGATCTCTCAGGGACGATGATATATCCTGTAATTTCTTAATTTATTGTCGTCTTGATTCACACAACATATTAAGAGCTTTAAAACAACTTCTTTTATTTGAGCTGTTTGTCTTTTGTGTACATGATATTCTGTTTCATTTCTAAAAAAAGGAACATGTGTGCATGGGCAAATGGTTAACCCTTTGTCTGATGGAAACACTTGACTCTACCAATGTGACTAGCAGACCATCTTTTGTTTATGTTTAAAAAAAAAAACAACCTTATATAGCTGTTTACAAATAACCAAGAAAACAAACATTTCTGCCATAAGAAAACCTTTAAATATTATAATCCAGAATCTTAGCCATAAAGCACAAAATATTTGTATTTTTTTAGTTGAAAAAAAAAAGCTAAAACAAATAACAATAACTTTCTTGTTGCCCCTAGATATATCATTAGATTTTTTGTCTTTCAAATGACACTGATCCTGATTTTTGTATCTAATGCTATATCTTATACCACTAGGTTTTATTCTTTTATCCTGCTACTGTCAATATCATCAGCTGGATAAAGCCTTGCCGATATCCAGTCATTACGTCATATGATGACGTCAACTGTTTAGCAGCAAAACAAAACTACATAGAGATGCTATTTTATCGGGGAAAAGTAAGAATAAAACCATTTAATTATTCTAAAAACATGATTAAAAGCAGGATAAATCAAATACATGGTTGATGTCGGGATGGAGAAGGTTTATCCGGTTCGCTGCGAAAGTGAATCTTGGCTCTCTAAAGCTCGCCAAGATACACTTTCTCGCTCACCGGATAAACCTTCTCCATCCCGACATCAACCATGTATTCTCTATTTACAATTCAGTGAACTATATATAGCTAATCAAAATTACACCTGAACAAAATGATTTTTACTTACCAGTTACCATAGCAACCAAAATAAGCAGTATAATACCGAGACCAAAACCAGCTTGCTTCATTGCAAATGGGATACCTGAAAATATCAAGTTCATGACAGATAACACAAATATATCTGTATCACTTAAGTTTTCTTTTCTTTTTGGTTATAATTCTCCATTCAATAAAACATTTTTTATTTGCTCAATATTAGAATATTTTTTTGTTTTTGTTATAATTTTCTTTAAAAAAAAAAATTGTTGACCCAATGTAAGAATAGAGACAAATATACACAAAGTCCAACTTAAAGTTTGTTTTAATTTGTTATAAAAACAGGGCATTTTTCATCCTATCAACAGGAGCCAAAATAGCACCCTTTTTTCCCCAATTTCAAAAAAAAATCCCAACAGCAACCAAAAAAAACAAAAAAAAACTTTGACTTGTTTCAACTTTTGAGAAAAACTGAACTTTTTTTTATAATTTTGTTTTTTTTGAAAGAAGTGACACGTTGTATTACCACACATGTTAAAAAAACTAAAGTGTGAAACATAAGACAAATTTTCAACTTGTTAAATTTTCTCAACATTACCAAAATGTCAAATAAATTTTCCCAATTTATGCCAAGAGCCTTTTCCCAAAACTGCTGTTGACAATGCAAAAGGCCCTTACAAAATGTTAAACCTCAGTTGCTTCATTTCCATGGTAATTGCCACAGTGTAGGGCTATTTCCATTACAATCTCTGCCAAGCAACTTCCTTCAGGTGAAACAAATTTTGTTGCTGAGAAGTGTTGCTCTATGGTGATTTAATATATTGTGAAGTGTTACTTTGAGAATATTTTAAAACTGTTATTAAAGTGGCATTATGCTCGTCCTTGGGTATATAGTGAGTGACAGGTGGAGTCAAAATAAGTTAACATTTTTCCATAATTCCTTTCAATTATAATTATAACTTACTTCCCATGAAAGATAACTCACATAGCCCATGAAAATTTCTATCAATATCAGTCTAAAATTACCTGTTACGTTCGATTTATAAAAAGAGTGGGACAGTCTGTCTATATATTTAAGGCAGATTTATCTTTAATTCTAAACATTTTCAAAATCAACTGTTGGTCAATCCCCATTACAACTGTCAATCTTTTGAAATATGTTATCAAATCAGGTGAACTTGACAATGAAAAAATGAGCATGAGTTCACTTTGAAAAGAGGTAATTGGTCTACAGAGTGACATTATGTAGAGGTGGTACTGTAGATGTACATCTAGCAGGACCAGTGATATATAAATGTCATAAAAAAAGATTGGCATTAAATTGTTCCGTTAATGTTCATTATGACAATGACAAAATAAAATTGTTCAGTTCATTTGCTTCATTACAGCTAATTCTTGTCTATTCTTTAGACAGTATCAGAGCAATATTGGCTATATTCAGTCTAACATAACAATGTGCTTTAGATAATGAAGTAAAGGAAAATTGTCAAGAATATTTGCTGAGTTAAGCTTTTTGACTGATTAAATTTGTCTGATTCTCTTTTGCACAAATTTCTACCAGTAGATTTTATCATCAAGAAATTTCTGTTTTGTCAATGTTGTTTCGTTTCTATAGCAACAAGTTATGAACAACCAGACATGGCAATAAAATGATGGAAATGTGCCCTATCAATGTTGATATGAGGCAGGCAAGTCTGCACATCATTGTTGTCTGATCAGGCTGTTTTAATTTTGACATTTAACTTAAGTGAGCTTTGTAAATGCTAGACAAAAAGTGAAGGGCCCTCTCCACCACTCACCCAATATACAACAAGTGCCTAGTTTATGCACCACTGCAGACGGATCAACATTAGTATTTAGTTTACAGTTTAAAAATTACACATTTGTAATTGTGGCAAAAATAAATGGACAGTGTTTGGCACCAGTGTTGTGCCAGACCAGACTGTACATCCATGCAGTTTAACCATGACTATTCTGTATTGGTAAACTATTTTCAAATTTTCATTTTGAAATCAGTTCTTTTTAATCACAGACAGTTCAAATACAGCAGCTAGAAAGGTGCCTTTAAAAAAACAAGACATGATAAAACTTTAACCCTTTTCCTGCTTATATCATCAGTGAATGCTTCCTTGCACTTTCTATGAAGTCACATTGGACTTTATACTGTTACCTTCTAAGACGTTATTCAAAATAACCAAATTTTTTGTCAGATTCGTACCCACAGTAGTAAATGGATAAATGATTTTAAGATGGTAACCTGTACAACTGAGACTTATTGGCCTGCAAGTTCTATTTCACATACTTTAAATGCTGAATTTGCAACTGGCGCCATGGAAAAGATGAAATAATGATAATAATGTCACCATGAATTAAATCAATAATTTTAAACAAAGAATGAGGTGTTTAAATCATGATATAAATTTCAATTAGCTTGTTTCCATGGAAACAAAGAATAAAGATGCACATTTTTAAGCTGTTGAGTAAATTTCACCACACTTAACTGTTAACATGTTTTAAAATCAGTATCATACATTATTTATGTCTATTGCTATTCTAGGAACAGTCCTTTTTTGAAAGGAGACATATGTTACAAATTATTCTGCCATAATTATGTGCATAATGATGTAACATTTAGATTATGTTAAAGATAGAGTGAAATATTACAGTTTTTTCTTGTTGTATTTATTTACTTCAGATTATGCCCCAATGATTTCAGCAGTTTTTCTAACATGAGCATTGCCCCATTTATTCAAACAAAATAAATTTAGAGCAGTTTTTTCTAACATTAGAATCTGAAATAAATTCAGAGCATATTTTCTTACAGTAGACTTTGCCCCATTTACTTAAACCAATAACTTCTGAGGAGTTTTCTCCTAACATCAGATACTTTGTTCCATTTATTTAAAATTTAAACAGAACAGTTTTTCCTACCATTTATTTTAACAAAAAAATTGAGAGCAGTATTTCTTATATATATTTGAGAAAATGACTTGCCCAACATAATACATACTCTGTAATCTCCAGTCAAATGTTTTGCAATTTATTCAAATCAATATACCGTACCTTAGAAACAAAAACAAACAAACAATAAATGATTGGGGACTTTTTATGTCTGCCACACAGCACTTCACAGCAAATAGAAACAATGAAAGCAAACAAACATAAGTTGACTGCAGACTGTTTGTGAATTGTGAAATATGGCTCTTTCACATGTCTCTTCACAAACCTTTGCAGTTTTTGGTATTCAATAGAGCCAGGAAATTTACTACATGTACATGTAATTTAGTCACTGAAGTAAACACTGTATAAGGGGAGTAATTTTTACAATGGCCACCCAGAATTCTGTCTTGCTGTTGCCAGTGCCATCCATAAATACCTTTATGCCTCTTGTAAATTGCTGAATGGACATTGTGTTATGATTTAATACATTTCTGATATACTTGTAGGTTTTACAGCATTTCAGTATAGTGATTGACTGTAGAATTAGTTCATAAAAGTATAAAATGTTAAAATTCATATTCTGCCAAAGGAGTAACCCCTGGAAGCAAATTTAGCATTAAGTGAAATATTGTGATCCATTTAATTTCATTGGGTTTTGTCATAAAAGCATTTTCGTGGGTGAATTCTTTAATTTATGGATTGCCTATTTGTGTAAAAAATGCAAATACAAAATATTTAACAGAAGACAAAATAAAATTTTGTATCTTAAAATCCTGGATTGATCTATATCTATGAATTCCTTGAATTCAAGACTCACGTTACAAAAGTAATAATGACTTTGCAGTAGGCAGAAATTGCAGAATTCATTTATTAAGCTTGTTAAAGCAGCAAGCCTCCAGACCTATGTTAACTGAAAATGTTTAAAGTACTAAAAGCATTGACAAGTAAACAAATAGTGTAATTTGTCTTGTAGCTGCTCACAGACCAAGATCAGTTGACACATCAGTGTTACATCTGATCATGATCTGCATTCTTCACTATTCAGTTAAAACATACATTTTGAAATTTTCCTAAAATTCAAAGATGGACAAGCACATTATAGGATAATTAGTGTGGTAAGTGCAAAAGGTCTTGCTATCCTCATAGTGTACATTTAATCATAGTGTACATTTAAGATGTCAAAATATACAAGAAGAATGGTATCAGAGCAAAATGTACAGTACAATCACTACAGAGGATTGCCTTTTGGGAGACAAAGATAAGTTTGTTGCTGAAAGATGATACTTTAGCGAGGTTATATTCAATGTGAAATGTTACTTTTGAAGAAATGAAACTGTTATTATAAAAAGGTAATAGTTCTACAGAGGGCCCCTTGGTAGAGGTTGCACTTTATGTCATAAAATATAGTAAATTCATTCATATACATGTATTATTATAATGGAGACAAAAAATAACATGCATTGGTATATAAAAATAATTAATTTGTGTGCTCATCTGTAGGCATGCAGCTTTATTGTTAGTTTGTTAAAATGGTCTTACCAATAATACCAGAGCCAATGATGGAGTTGATGAAGTTGAAACTTGTCATAGGAACATTGGTTTGTTCCTTATCAGACTGGCGCTCATCCTCAAACAAATGCTTCGACTCACTCATACTTGATGTGTCCGAAAAATCTGAACCAGTCTGAAAAAAAAAGTGAAGAAATTTGTTTAATAAATGTTAACTTAAAGATTTTGTCTGAAAAAAAATATGTAAAAACCACTTCCAGTCTAGAAATAAAAAAATCTTTAAATGTCACAGTAAAATACTGTATGAAGGCAGATTAATTATGTCACCTCTTGCAAAAATCAATTACATTCTGAAAAAGAAATTTAGATAAAAAGAACTCAAGGCCACATCATTTTTTTTTATTGTCATCTACTAAAGAGCATAACAAGATCTACTCCTTTGAGAGACAACCTAATCTATATGTCATTCCCCACCACTGCTAAATAGGGAAGCTTAAAATCACAAGATTTGTCATTCTTTTATATCAGTACAAGATGGGTTTTCTTTTAATTATTTATTTATTCCCAAAAGACAACCAATTATAAATATATGTAGCGAGAACTTGGCTCAATAATTATTCTGATTGTCATAAACCATTTACCTGCTGAATTTGTGTGATGCATGTGCCCTTTTTGTGTCGCCTCTACGGAGTAGTGGCGACATATAGGGATCACTTCTCCGTTGTCTGTCTGTCCGTCTGTCCGTCCGTCACAAAACTTGTCCGGACTACTCCTTATAAACTACTGGTGCAATTTCATCCAAACTTTACAGGAATGATCAGTACCAAGTCTAGTTGTGCATATTGTCAGCATTTTCCGGTTAAATGATTTTTGTCAGATTTATGGCCCTTTAATAATTTTTATTTTTAAAGTTTGTACAGACTACTTCTCTTATACCACTAATGCAATTTCAATGAAACTTTACAGGATTGATCTGTAGCTCAAGTCCTTGCGCATATTGCACGGGTTTTTTGGTTGAATGATTTGTGGCCGAGTTATGGCCCTTTGATAAAAAGGTGTTTTTTTCTGTGTGTTGCCAGATACACAAAAGCTTGTCCAGACTATTTCTCATAAACTACTGGTGCAATTTATCCAAACTTTACAGGAATGATCAGTACCAAGTCTAGTTGTGCACTGTCCATCTGTCTGTCCGTCTGCCACAAAACTTGTCCCAACATGAAATTGGCCATCATGAGGCGACACATATGATCACTGATCGCTCTTGTTTCAATTTTAGAAAACACCATTTTAAATGTATTGCGAAAATAAAACACAAAAATTGATCTAGCAACAGTATAGAGCCTTGAGTCACACTACAGGTGTGCAGGCTTAGGTCTGGCTCTATACTAGCAGCAAAGGTTGACTGAATTCCCTTTCCAAGTAATAGTTAAAACACTAGACTAAGTTTAATCAAAGTACAGAAGGCGCTGAATTTGTTTGGGTCTCAGAATGTCAGAAAGGTGAGGGTTGTGAGATTATAAACCAATTTGTTTTTTGTATAGTCGCAGCCACCACTGCTGTTTCCAGTGTTTTAACTGTAGTAAATTGGCTATAAGACTAATTGTAACACTGATATTCAATTCAATGTTTATTTGACTAAAACAATTTTTTTAAAAAATGAGTTGCCTTAGCTGGGATTCGAGCTCCAGACCTCTCACTTCCTAAGTGAGCGTGCAAAGCCCTCGGCCACGGTGAAGTTATATGATAAAGGCCTGAAGAAAACCACGTTATTCTAAATTACGGTTTGTAACCCTTATTAATTTTGATATATTTTGTTCACGGTAAACCTGTTGTTTAACACTGATGTAAATAATCATGGAGCTGAATATAAGCATGTATATCTATAAAGAAAAACACAATATTAGAAATCTTCGACCATTCGGGAACTATTTTTTTCCCCCAAGAAAGTTTGAAAATTAATGCGCCTGTCATTTGACAATCTTTACACAGTGATTTCCCCTTTAATTTTTCGGCGTTAGTGTACATATAAAGGGAGGTAACCACTTCGGGGAGTTTGGACTACTTTCGGTTTTTGCAAATAAGCACATCAGGGTCTGAAACTTTGCTACCAATATTATTTTGTTTGGTCTGACAACCCAAACAAATAAAAACTGTATAAAAATACATATGTGTAGTCAACAAAGAATAATGCCTTATCGTGTTCAAAAGGAATAAAGAGCTGTTCTGTATGCAAATTTGACAGCTGTCACCTAATACAAAAAACAAATCAAGAAAATTTGTCTGTATTGCTAACTTGCAGGAAATGACAAAAAAGTGTTTGAAAGCAGACTTGTTGCTTGATTTTGACTACAATTTTGTTCTCGTGTACAAACCAAGATTGATTAGGTCTTTGGTGGTTTAATTTCTAGCTTACACTGGAGACCAGATCAGTAATCTGTGCTGCAAGATTCATAGTTTGTAGCATTTTATTTTGAAAATACCATTTAAATAACTTAATGTACAAACATACACAATAAAAAAGTTTGTTGGTTTATAATATATTTACTATTTCATTTGTTTGGGTTTAAAAATCTGCATGCCTCCAGAAGAGCTAAAAGTATTTCAAGAATAACATTTGAGAAAACTGTACTAAGATTTAAAGGAAAGTAAAAAGATTCAAGATTCAAGTACAAATGTAATAATTTACAATCATGGTATGACTGATTTCCCCATATTTCTACTGTGTGACTTACACAGTAAGGGCTATTTTTGCAGATTTTTACCTCATTTTGGTAATTTTTGTGGACTGTAAGTCTCATTTGCAATGTTAATTTTCTTTGCCCACTTCATGATATTTTACTTTGCAAATACATTTTCAAAATTTTTTTGAAAAATAAGCATGAATCTGTAGGCATGCTGCTTGAAATCATACCAAGAATGTAAAGGTCATACAGTAAATTTCCAGATAATTATATTGGTGGGAGTAAATTTTAAGAGCAACTGGTGGGAGTAAATTTTAAGAGCAAGCTTGAGCATTATTTTAGTCACAAGCTGGGACATCAAATTTCTGCATTTAAATAAAGAAAAAAAACAACAACAAAAAACCAGAAAGATAATGCTATAACTCCCTGAATAATGCTTTATTATAAAATACACAGTCAAAAATATTCAAGAATTTTACCTTGGACCTCTTCTGTAATATTCGCATTTTAATGAATCTGAAGATTCCATAAAAATGTTTATTAAAACACTAGGGAATAGTTGTTGTCCTTATTCAAAATTAATTTAAAAAATTGTATGAGGTATAATTGATTTTTATTCTGCAAAACTATTCCTTCTTTACAGAACAAGAAGATATATTAAAAAAAAGGTTTTATTTCCTTAAAAAACATCCACAGCATTTAAATGTTTAATCTGATATTGTGATATGAAATAATTATAAACCAAGACAGTCCATAAACATCATAAAATTAATGAGTGTTGGGCTATTCAGAATCACAATTATTAGTAATTATATGTACATTGTATTACTTTTATAACAACTTGTTACTATTGGCCTTTCCATCATTTATGCATATCCACAGCTTCCTAACATTAACATGGCACACCTTCAGATGAGTCAAAATAAATCTTTAAAAATTCAAATTAAAGAAAAGAAATGTACAGTCAAACCTGTGAATAGGAGAGATCATTCATGGCATTTTTGGACTCAGAGTCTACTCTGTTGTATTTTTATCACTGAATGTTTGTCAAAGAGAGTGGTCTGTATTTACTAGCTTGTCTTTATTTGGAGGTAGCCTTTGACATAGGTTTGACTGTATGTAATAGTGCAATCAATGACAGAATTAGAGAATTTAGAGAAAGTTGATAGTATTTCTGTGGATAGAATTTAATGCCTTATGCTCCGTAAAATTACTTTATTATACCAGCCAACATAATTGTTATTCATTAAAACAGTTTTTATGTTTTCATCATCTGTAGGTCTGTATACTGCTTTAAAAAGTTGATGAAATTAAGATATTCATTATGCATCATGAAGAAAAAAAACATTTTCTAAAACCATGCAAAAGCTTCTAGTTAAATCAGATCTGATAAATTAAGGGCTAATTTGATTTCCATCCAAAATTCACAAATTACTGCTGCATTTCTGAATTTTAGCTATTACATCAGTAATAGCTAATCAGACAAGCCACACAAACACGAACATTTAGTAATTTAATTTAATTGCAAACGTTTCGGCTATATGCCTTCATCAGTGCAAAACATAATAAAATTACCGGAAGCGACGTCATAACAGAACACGCGTTAAACGCGCGAAAAACGTTATGGCGTTTAGCGGCAAAACTATGATAACATGTAGAAACAAATATTTATGCTATAAATAAAGCTGGTACATGAATTAAAATGGATCAACAGTGATACAGATGTCTATTAGACAGTGTTAATAAAAATAAGATAATAGACAAACATATTAATATTCATGTAACCTATTATAAATCAAACAATACTTTATTATTTAGTCCATTTGGAATCATAGTATTTAATTTATGGATCCAAAAAGATTCTTTACATAACCGGTCCATGTTGTTGTCTATAATTTCTATAGGTAAAAATGAAAAATCTGACAATGAACACTTATTATCGTTTGATCCGAAATGGATCGCAACATGTGAAACTGGATTAACATCACAATTTCTTATATCAAATCTATGTTTATTCATTCTGCATGATACATTTTGATTAGTCTGACCTACGTATTGCTTTTTACAGCCTTTACATGTAATGAGGTAAATTACATTACGCGTAGTACAATTAACATCATTGTGTAAATCAAAAGAACTACCTGTTATGCTGCTATTAAATTGGGAACCAACAATTATATTGTTACAATGTGAACATCTACTTAGTAAACATTGGCTAGATAAAAATGTGCGATCAAGTAAAGCACTTCTCATAAGATAATCTCGAATGTTTTTAGGACGTCTATATGCTAAAATAGGTTTGAACTTGTTATGTATATTTTTAACGCTTACCTTATCAGACAAAAGTAATAGATCCCAATATTTATTTAAGATTTCACCAATATTAGGCAGAGATGTATTAAAACATACAGTAAAAGGTATTATTGAACTAGTATTTTTAACGACAGGACTTAGAGCATCATTTTGGGACATGCCTTCAATTTTAGAAAACGCTTTCTCAATAATAGATTTAGGATAATTTCTATCAGAAAAATATCTATTTAACGTATCTAAAGACTGCTTAAAAGTACCGTCATCGGAAATGACACGTCTATAACGTTTAGCTTGACTAAACGGGATACCACGCTTACATGATAAAGGATGAGAGGATGTAAAATCTAAATACAAATGCATATTTGTAGGTTTTTTTTTTTTTTTTTTTTTTTTTTTTTTTTTTATCAGTAATAGCTAAAATTCAGAAATGTTTTTTTTTTATATTTCAAATCAATCTTCAAAATTAAACATTAATATCATTTCTTTCCATGAATTTTCCTGAATAATTTTTGTACAACTTGTAATTGTATTATATAAAATAAAATACAGTCTATTCAAATTTATTATTATAACCATTCTAGGTTATTCTTACAATTTCTATAAAAGAATTTCATAAATTATTATATACAGACACATTCATTCCTTTGTTACCTCCCTTTACATTTCATACAATTATATATGTATGATATCCAAGCCAGAATTAGGAATATTTATTCTTTTAAATCAAAATTTTAATACAACAATCTAGTGTCCATTTTGAGATAGAGGGGTCACAATTATAAAAGACATAAATGAAGCAGGTAATGGTACCAATCAGTAGCGTAGCCGGGCATACGGCGTACTAAACGAAAATAAATTTTAAAAAATCAAAAAGTCTTAAAAATTGAAAACAGTTGTCCAAATCAGTACCCTAAACCGTGTTAGGCATCCCTGTGAGTTTTGATGGCCAAAAAAGCATTTGCTGACAAAATATTTTGTTATTAAGCGATTTAAATAGTGTATCAGTATTTTTTGTTGCAAGTGTAGAACAGCTAGTAATATTTTAGGTAAGACAGTGTCATGCATATTGACTTTTTGGTATCTTATCGTAGAATCCTATTATATTCCAAAAGTTCTTAACATAAAATCAAATGGCGTCCCCATGTAAAACGTCCGAAGAACATGAGCTTCCTTATGTAGATATTTTCAACTGCACCATTTTAAACGATGAACAGAAAGTCACTTTATTAAAGTCAGATTGGACCGATGTCTATAAATATGCATTTAAATCGAGGTAAGTTTACGCAGATCAAGAAATTTAAAGTAGGTAAAATAATGCAATTTGTCATTAAATCATATTCAAATGTATTTTTTTCTATCAAATTACATCAAATATTATTCTATTTTATTTTTAACTATATCTATAATAAAACTGAAATAAAGAGTCATTTTTAAACGTTGTCTAGGGCGTACTGACGAAGCTTCCTTTACCAGGGAAGTGAGAAAGTGGGTTACATGGTGGACAGATGGGGCACTTGCGTTGGACCATCCACAAGCTCCTGAGACACTTCTATAGGAACATTACCACTGGCTAATGAGCAGTATTATCCCAATGTCTGTCGTTGTTTGTTAGAACAGCTCACTATGCCAGTGTCTACGGCTACAGCTGAACGATCATTCAGCACTATAAAGAGATCTACCATGACTACAGAACGGCTGTCTGGGCTTGGCCTAATGAATATTTACAGAGACATGAAAATTTACTCTGAGTACATAGTTGATAAATTTGCTGCAAGAAAACAACGCCACCTTGCATTTGTCTTCAGAGAATAACCATTGTGGCATAGATATCATCATGAAATTGATCACATACCCGTGCCGATTTTGCGACTCCGTCAAATGGTATTGCACTGGCATATATTTAGACAAGACATCATTTGCGTTACATAAACATAACGCTTAAGACGCGCTAAATGTTAGAGTTATACTATAGGTTCTTCAATGAAAAATGTTTCTTTATCACTTCAAACAGTCTTTGTTTTTGGTATGTGATAAATAGAATATTAAATGCGTGTAAGTTCATTCTTAAATTTATTGAACAAGTTGAATAAAATAATATTATGCTCGCCAGAGGCTGACATATAATATCATTTTATTCAACTCGTTAAATAAATTCAGTTTTAAACAAACACTCTTTCAATATCCTCTATTTATTAGGTAAGAAGGGAATTAAATATGTTGTCAAATGTCTCCAGATTGCGTTATTTTGCATCTATAAATCCAAATTTTCTCGGGGGAAGACCCCTGAACCCTCTGCAATTTACAAAGGGAGGGGCCACCCCCTCCCTTAACCCACCCCAAGGCGTATAATTACTTTTGGCCGAGCTACGCCACTGCCAATAGCCAAAAGTCAGCCTACATGGAAGTGCAGACTGGCCTGACTTTATACTAGTGGTCAAATCCATGACCTTTTTGAAATAACATTGCACAGCTCTTCCAACTGAGCTACCTTATAATTAGTGAACATTTATACTGTGACAAACTCCCCTTTGTAATACATCCCCAGTTGAGTGTCTACTGTCACAGGGTGAGAAAAGTGCAACCTATTAAATCAGGACTTGAACCCAGGCCCTTGGAATATCGTTCCCAAGCTCTACAGACTTGCCATGACATTGAAAGTACAACATGAAAATAACAGGTACAAGAGAATTCTCTTCAGTCTTAAGTTATGTGATTGCTTATGCCATCATGATTCAACCCATGATTAACATAATGCATCTAATTTACATGATTATAATGTAACCATGGACAAATGACACGTATCCTAGAACACAGAAATGTATGTTTTACACTCTCAATACATAATACTTTAAAGAATACATTAAGCTATTGTAATATTACAATGTATTCATGAAATAAGTATCCCTATTACAAACATCAAAATATAATACATGTATTTACCTACATGTAACTTAATACACCACTTTTAACAGGCAAATATACTGTATATAAATTATAATTATTAGAGAAGAGTTAAAAGGGCAAACCTAAAGTGTAAAAAATCTCTGTAATTCAGGAAAACATGGCCCAGTGGTTAAACTATCTGCTAACTCAACCCAGGGCTTTGTGGGTTTGTGTTCTGTAAAAGTCATAACCCAAGTATTGTTTAGTCCAGGATGATAATTGCATCCTGCTCAGTGTTGATATCTTATTACTAGCCGATAGGATCAAACATTAACTCTTGAAGTCCTAAATACAATGAAAAAAAGAAAGAAAAACAAGATATGTTTGTAAAACATGTATGCCCCCTATCAGCAGCCAATTAGTCATGTGATAAGGTTATAATGCATGACTTCTGACCCAGTGATCAAACAATTGATAAGGGTTATCAAGTATCTACTGGTCATGACCTTGACCTTTGACCCCTTAACCCAAAACTCAATAGGGGTCATCTGCTGGTCACGACCAATCATCATACAAAGTTTGAAGTTCCTAGGCCTAAGCGTTTTTAGTTAATTGATCAGAAACCGTTTTTACCTACAAGGTCAATGTGACCTTGACCTTTAACCCTTTGACCCCAAAATCAATAGGGGTCATCTGCTGGTCATGACCAATCACCATGCCAAGTTTGAAGTTCCTAGGCCTAAGGGTTCTTTTATTATTTATCGAAAACCGTTTTAACATACAAGGTCAATGTGACCTTAACCTTTGACCCCAAAATCAATAGGGGTCATCTGCTGGTCATGACCAATCACCATGCCAAGTTTGAAGTTCCTAGGCCTTAAGGTTCTTTAGTTATTGATCGGAAACCGTTTTTGCTTACAAGGTCAAGGTGACCTTGACCTTTGACCCCTAGACCCCAAAATCAATAGGGGTCATCTGCTGGTCATGACCAATCACCATGCCAAGTTTGAAGTTCCTAGGCCTTAAGGTTCTTTAGTTATTGATCGGAAACCGTTTTTGCTTACAAGGTCAATGTGACCTTGACCTTTGACCCCTAGACCCCAAAATCAATAGGGGTCATCTACTGGTCATGACCAATCACCATACCAAGTTTGAAGTTCCTAGGCCTAAGGGTTCTTTAGTTATCACTCGGAAACCATTTGGTCTACGGACCGACGGACCGACGGACCGGCAAGTGCAAAGCAATATACCCCTTTTCTTCGAAATGGGGGCATAAAAAGTGAGACAGAAGGGAGACAGTATTAGAAACAATAGTTTCAATATCACATTTAAACATGTTAAACCTACTTTAAATATAGATGAAAAATCAATATCTATAATCAATACTTTACCTTGTTTGTTGAATTAACACTCGCCCCTTTTTTCGACTCATTCACTACCGCTAAAGCGTTTCCATCTTTTGTATCCATTGTCAGAAGTTAAATGTCACTTTTTTTGTCACTGACAGAACAGTTAATTATAATTCCAGTTGATATCAATGCATAAAAACCTAACCATATTCTTAAATTATTCGTGCAATATTGTTCCTATAGTTATCCACTAACAAAACAGTAAATTATAATTCCAGTTTATTTAAGTGCACAAAAACGTAACCATATTATTTGTTCAGTTACGCTTCTTATACTTATCCTAGGATAATATTCATCAGTTCATAACTGAATAACTTGTCACAATGCAATATTCTGATGTTCGCTGTAAATAAAATATGACTACAGATTTCCAATTGGGCTTTGTTGTCAGATAAACTACATCAAATTGATTCAATTGTAAGTTTTCCGTTTCAAAATGCAAGTATATATAACAGGTTTATGCTAAAATTATCATGTTCCTATTCTATGTTAAAAATTTTTTTGTTAATTATGTCTTAATCAGTTAATAATGACTCTTTTGACAAAATTAATCAGTTACAAGTTAATTTTACAAGGAAACAGGTTTAAATATTAAAAAATATTCTATGACTACAAAATTCTAGTCAAAAAACTTTTTTTATGTTTTTTGACAGAAGCTATGCCAAATCATTTTACAGGTTTAAACACAATGTAGGTATACACTGAATTTACATGAAATTATTAACAAGCAAATCTTTATCGAAACTGTTTTACTTTGAACTTTTTAACATCTTTTCGAACATAATATTTTTGTTTTTTATTTTCCCTTAAGATTCCATGTTTTTTTTTCCATTTATATCATTGTTCATTCAAAAGCTGTGAGTTTAAAGCAGCACGCTTCCAGATTAATGCTTATTTTCATGAAAATTTTGAAAATGATATTAACAGAATAATGTTGGATAGCAACCAAAAGGAAGCAATTTATATATTATCAATGGCACTTACAACCCACAATCATTATAAAAAGTGGTCAAAATGTGCAAAAAATGCCCTTACTGCGCTAGTAATGCTGTAGAAATACAGTGATACATTAATTAACCAGTAATCACTCATAACCTGTAAAATTACTACTTGAATCTTTCCACTTTTCCTAAAATCTAAGCACATTTTTCTAAAGTTTAATTTTATTGAAATATTTTGGCTCATCTGGAGGCATGCTGCTTTAAGAACACATTTGTGTCCTATATAATATCACAGACGCTTGTGGTTTGGAGCTCAAAACGCCTTTAAAATCCAAATAAAATGCATATTTGTCAATCCCAGGACATGTACTGATCATATATATCAAAAAATCTTAATATATGCCGTTTTGAAAAAAAAATCATATTTCAACAACTATAATATTATTATAGTTGTTGAAATATGATTTTTTTTTCAAAACGGCATATATTAAGATTTTTTGATATATATGATCAGTACATGTCCTGGGATTGACAAATATGCATTTTATTTGGATTTTAAAGGCGTTTTGAGCTCCAAACCACAAGCGTCTGTGTATAATATATTCAAATCCTTTTACTGATTTTTACTTCTCTAAAGCCTTCTATCATTTAATTGTCTAATTTGAATAGATCTGCTGTCAATGTAAAAGAATGGTGTGTAGATAAAAATTCAATAACACAGGTAAGTATGGTAAGATTTAACCAGTTCTATACAAAATACATGTAAATCTCCATGTTAAGATATTGATGCATGAGTATATTAGGTGATTACACCAAGAAAAAACATGTGTCATGTGTTATGAAGCAGTGAAGTAATGGTCTGCACTGTTTACTTATAATTTTCTACTGACAGTTTAAAGTGAATATTTTTTTTAAGGATTAGGTAAAGGTGTCCAATTCTCAGTCACTTACATTTTGCTTTATATGACAACAGTAGCAACAAGCTGTTTTCACTATGTCATTCATTATAGAAACATTTGGCGGGTTCAAAAAAACATCTTTGTTCAAAGTTTTAGACCATTACACTTTTTTATACAGACAGCTCTTCTCAAATTTTATTTTATTTTATTTTGTCATTTATCACCAGTGCCTAGATAAAATCTTCAATTTTCAAGGAGTGGAAAGAAGATTTTCTAAGAAAGAAACGTCTCTTCTCAAATTATTCAAAACAACAGCTGATAGTGTGAATGGTAATCATTTCTTGTGAAAGTTGAAATAGATAACCTTGCATTACATGATACAGTCATCAAAAGTAAAAGGTTGAATTGTGATCTTAATAAACCATGCACATTCAACTGTATAGACTCATACTGTTATTGCGCTTACCCACTGTGGCACTAGACATACTGGTATTGTTGCGGCAGAATGAAAACATGACATGACCAAAACTAGAAAATCTGAAAACTATATGCTAGTAGCTCTCCAAGATGGTGAGTTAATCATGACCAGCTTTTAGGAAAAATGCTTTTAGCAAATATTAACTATCTGTACAACTTGATATAAAATATGATTGACATTTCTCCAGCTTCACTGCATTTTCATATGAATAAATAATTAAGTGAATGCCTATTAATTTGCCCTCTTATTATTCAACTTACACTTCATACATAAAAATTTGTCAATAATAGTGTTCTGAGACCTTCCTCTGTTGCCTAGCAACCAAAGAATGCACATTAATCACATACAGTTTTAAATTGTTATTCAAACAATTGCCTTTGGGAGTCACTGACGAAATGACAACGATTTTATAAGGAATACATCAAAACCCTTCCTAAAATTGCCTCATTTCAAAGTCCTGTGCTTAAACATAGATTGCCAATTCTCTGCTAGTTCTACAAAAAACTTGTATAAATCTATCTTAGTATATTGTTACAAATATACAAAGTATTAATTGTTATCTGAAAAGAATGATTAAGTTTTTTAGAAAATGGGCAAATTGAATATGCAGTTAACCAATTATTTATCAGAATTTACAGAATGATGACTTCTTCTGCATGCAGTGCTGCATCAAAGGTTACAAAAGAATCTCTTCTTAAACCTTTTCTTATGCACATGTCCTGTCCTGAGCTTAGAACCAATTTCATTAATAATTTCAGGATTTTTATATCAAAATGCATCAGTCAATTGTAACACAAGCCCTCTTAACCTCGAAAAATAGCACGGACTTTGACATGTTGATAAAAGGCCCTGCCAAGTGGTGACTGTCTGATTGTAAAATCCAACTAAATAACCACAATCCCCCCAGCCCCAACCCTATACAAACAGAACACCATCATGTTGATCTATGAAAGAAGGTAAGACTCATCACTATTCCCCATATTGCCTGGAATCCCTGGCTTGCCTCATGTTACCCTTTATCCCCCACATTGCCCACAAATTCCTAATTTGCATCATTCCCCCACTATCCCCCACATTGCCCACACTTCCTTACTTGTCTAATTCCCCCACTTTATCCCACATTGCAAAGAATCCCTAAATTACATCATTCCCCCCACTATCCCCCACATTGCCCACAATCCCCTTATTAAATGAATCATCCCCCCACAGTCCCCACATTGTCCACAATCCCCTAACTTGCATCATGACCCCACTATCCCCCACATTGCCCACAATCCCCTTATTTGCATCATTCCCCACTATCCCCCACATTGCCCACTATCCCCAACATTGCCCACAATCCCCTAATTTGCATCATTCCCCTACTATCCCCCACATTGCCCACAATCCCCTTATTTGCATCATTACCCCACTATCCCCCACATTGCCCACTATCCCCCACATTGCCCACAATCCCCTTATTTGCATCATTCCCCCACTATCCCCCACATTGCCCACAATCCCTTACTTGCCTCATTCCCCCCCACTATATCCCACATTGCCCACAATCCCCTTTTTTGCATCATTCCACCACTATCCCCACATTGCCCAAAATCCCCTAATTTGCATCATTCCCCTACTATCCCCCACATTGCCAACAATCGCCTTATTTGCATTATTACCCCACTATCACAATCCCTTACTTGCCTCATTTCACCCACTATCACATGACTGGCACATATACTGTTAAGATAGAACAGATAAGCAGACTCAGGGTCTGACTATACTGGCATCATAGGTCTGTAATTATCACCACCCACACAAACAATGAGTAAAATGTTCCTGTTTGATCAAGTGTAGGTGTTACTTTACATTAAATTGAACCAGATTAATCAATATTCTTGTCAATATAAGTGGGCTTTAACATCAATATACAGTGATCATTAGTGTTGTTAACAGATAATTTTACCCATGTTTACATGGGCCGATGACAATAAGATTATATTTGTATTTGTTGGTCAATAATCTAATCCTGTTATAAAAGATGAAAAGTTTCTGGGTATTTGTATCAATGCTATAATTAAGAAATAATATATCCCAAACAGTAATTTTATAGCTCAATAACATCACTGTTTGGAGTTCGGATGGGAGGAATTATATCACAAGGGCGTAGCCCGAGTGATATAATGATGCGCATCCGAACGACAAACAGTGATGTTATCAAGCAATAAAATCACTGATTTTGATATATTATTTCGATTCTAACACGACATCAACAAATAAATGTTGCCGTACTCGATAGTTAAGCGAAATTGCGCCTGACTTGTTTCCGTACTTATTTTCAGCGCGTCGGATTTTTAGTGGTTACGTCACGTGTATAATGATGATGTCACATGTCTAAATATAGAACATCAAACTGTGCATCTGTTGCATAATAACACACACTTTCTGTTCTTCTATGTTCAATAGGGAAAATTGCGGGTCGTGTTAGAATAATCATTACTGCTAGTTTGACATCCCTGTTATAATAAAAACATAATATTTTCTATTTTGATGACAGGTTGAAGGAAATTTGTATCTAGGGATTTGAAGTAATATGTTTTTACAGAAATGATGTATATTGGAAACATTGACTCGAGGGATTTGTTGGCATATTCTTGTTTCATATAGAATCAACCTTAATCATCTATATCTAATCAATATCAACTCAAACATCAATGTGAATAGATAGAAACAATTTAAGCAATTTTTGAATATGTCATTTTTTTTATTTTTTTTTATTTCTTACTTTAATAATTATGTTCTTCCTTTGGGTTGATATTTAAATTGGGAGAAAAATTTGAAAGCAACTATGAACATCAGTCAAATTAATAGTCTGTCATCTTCTGTACCGTCACCTAAGTGCAGTAACAGCTTTACTCCTATCAAATTATTTAAGGAGTAAACCTGTTACTGCACTAAAGTGATTTATCCATTCTTCTTGAATACTTAAAATCACAGATGTTCTTAAAGAACATGGCAACAATCCACAGGGTTGATTTTCAGAATCAACATTACATTTCAAACTAAGCAAGGAAATAAATAAAGATTAATTGTATTGAAATTCTAAGGAATTGTATATTTTTCACAGTGATTTAGTTAACACAGCTGTGGCTCTTAATGACAATTCATTTCCCTCAGATTAATTTTAACGATTGACCTTCAACTTTTAGCTTGACCTTGGAAATTGTGTTATATGATTCTGACCTTATTCTTTATAAGTAAATGTAGATAACTCAATTAAAAATAGGGTCTAAAAGAATGATTTTATAAATTTAATGCAATGTCTATTTTGTTAAAACAGCAGTTTTAATATTAACATATTTAAAGTTTAAGAAATATAGAAGATGGTTGATTTTTTTTCATCTATTGAATTGCCTTAAATAGATATATTTTACTCTGCTAAAAGTATTAAAAAATCCCTACTTTTTTTAATTAGCTCTATATAAAACTTAATACAGATCCACAAAGTTAATCATCACCCTAATTGATGCATTTGTTCCTCAATCTTCATAAATTACAGAAACACTACTCAGCATTGTTTTTTCCTGGTTTAAAACACAACACCTTTTCCTGTAATATAATCCACTAATGGCTTATCCTATAATCCATAGCAAAAATCCTGCGGACATAAAGTTGACATAAAAGTTACCAGTTCAAAGGACAGAATCAATAAAACAATACATTTGTATGTGTGAGTCAGCAGCCCTCTGCTCGGAGAACAAACCACAATTAATGGTGACATATGTGTGACAGTAGCTCAATAACCAGCCTCAACCGGCTAAATCTTGGCTTTATTTAATACATCGCTATTTGTATCAGAATACAAAGTATTCAATTATGCCGGTTCTCATTAATATAGAATCAATTAGATGTTTGAACATGCAAATATGCTCAGATAGCAGTAACACAAAAAATAAGGTTGAATTCAGAATAGCAAGCTTCAGTCATAAATGTTAAAATGACTTGTAATCTTTTTTACAAAAAAAAATAGCATTTAAAAACATAATGTAAAAATGACATTTCACTTTACAAGAACAGTAACTGTTTATGAATTTATTCAATTTTCCTCCACTATTAAATTTTAGCTTCCTCAAATCATATTTTTAATCATTTTTGACAGAAATATAGTGAGGCAATTTTAATGTCCAAACAGACTCATTTCGATAATGACCTAAACATAATCCCCTTAAAATAAATCAATTTAAAGGGCAGATCACTCTTTCAAACAAAATTTTTCTCTCAGAATATAAAAGTTAAAAACACAAAAATCTGTTAATCTTACTAATAATTTTTCAAAGTACTTTCAGATAATAGCAAACACTATATAATAATAGTCATTAATATAATGTTCATATTAACTAAAAATTACTTTCACCATTAATGCAAATGACTGGTATTTACTTCACCCAACAATTATACTTAACTATGAGAGAAAATTGGCAGATATTTTTATGATGTGACTTTAAATTAGCTTAGAAGTGCATATGACACAAATACAAGAAGGTCATGATGGGGGTAGATTGTTCACTTGAATCCATTGCATCAAAATAACAGGAATTGTTACATTCAAGGATAGCCACCAGTTAATAGTTATGGTCCATTGTACCAATAATTAGTTAAGGTCCATTGAGAAATATGATAGGCATTGTAAAATGATATATCCCTATATTCCTCTATTACTTAAATAAGAAAAAAACAAAGAGGGGCCATAATTTCACAAACAATAGCCACCGCCAAGCTGGGGCTATGCTCCACCTTTTTTATTTTCAAGTCAAAACCATTGAAGAAAAAAATATTGTAGTAAAGAGAACTCCAAGACACTATAATCTTTGTACACAATATAATTTAAATTTTCTATTTGACCTTGAAGGTCAAGGTCATATTTGATTCAATCATTTTCTGTTAAAAAAACATAAATGAATAACAAAGTTATGACAATTTAAGCAAATTGCAGTAATTTAACCTTGACAGAAAAGGTCAAATTAAGGTCAAGGTCAAATTTGAATTGTTCAACACACCTGTAATGTGACACAAGTTTTTTGTCCAAGTCATAATCAAATCTGTGAATAAATAACAAAGTTATGAGTTCAATATTTGACCTTGATGATCAAGGTCATTTAAAGGTCAAGGTTATATTTGAATTACTTAATATGGCAGTTTTAATATAATATTCTTTTGTCCAAGTGTAAATCCAATCCATAGAAAAATAACAAAATTTTGGCCAAGTGCAGCAAATTTCACTAATTTGACATTGTCAAGGTCAAAGTAAGGTCAAGGTCAAGTTCATTAAATTTTCTTTAATGTCTTGTCGAAAGAATTGCTGTGCCCAAGTATGAAGACAATCCATTTATAACTTACAAAATTACAACCAATTGTAGCAAAACAATACAATATATTGACTTTCAAGGTCAAAGTCATATATGAGTCAAGATCAAACTGAGTTTAATTTTCTTTGAGACATTGTCCTTACGGTAATACAAATACAAATAATAAAATTGAAGCCAATTTTAGCAAAGCTAGACCTAGCAAATTTCAAACATTT
Source organism: Ruditapes philippinarum (assembly GCF_026571515.1). Taxonomy (NCBI): domain Eukaryota; kingdom Metazoa; phylum Mollusca; class Bivalvia; order Venerida; family Veneridae; genus Ruditapes; species Ruditapes philippinarum. Next base: position 364,298 of record NW_026853824.1, read on the forward strand.
GACCTTAAAAGTCAAGGTCATTTATGAGTCAAGGTCAAGTTCTGTCTAATATTTCTTGAAGGCCTTGTTCGAAGGATTGTTGTGTCCAAGTATGAAGATAATCCATGTAGAAATAAAAATAATAATAACAGTTTTCGGACAGCAACAGGGACAGACAAAATGACTGTAACTTTTCTTTGAAAAATTCGAGCTCAAAATAAATGGTGAAAAAACAAAATACTGCTATGATGCAATCTTATGTTAATCAATGACTCACAATAACTTGTTTGTTGTCATAAGTTGTTTTCATCATATCAGACAGCAACTGTATGAACATCAAATAAATACATATTTGCTAAAATTTACACTGCATGTCTTTTTCTGCCACTGAAATATTATAGTAACATCAAATAAACACATATTTGCTTAAGTTTTAAATGCCAAGACATTTGCAACATTTAAATTGTGTTGGAACATCAAATTAACACAATTATATTTGCCAAACTGTTAAAGCTAAGACTTTTGCAACCTTGAAATATATATGTACATCAAAAAAACACATATTATCCAAAATTTCACTGCAAGTCCTCTAAATTTATATAAATACATATTGGCCAAGATTTTCATGTAAAAACCTTTGCCACCTGAGTAACCTCTAAAATTGTCAATGTACATCAAATAAATATACATGTATATTTGCCAAAGTTTTAATGTCAAGTCTTAAAATTACATAAATCAAATAAACATAAATTTGCCCAAAGTGCTTTTCCAAATCTTGCATTGCATATGTACATCAAACAACCATTAAGTATTCAAATAAAATGCCAAGTCCTAATAACATATGTACATCTTTAAGCAACAGTAGCTTTTAGAAATGTTCAGGCAAAAAAAAAAGTTTTAGTTTATTAAAAAAATCCCTATAATTGTGCTGACCTGCTGGCCCTCATGCAGTCAATTTTCTAATTTACCTTTAAATCAATTTGTAAACTGCAGTGTTAATATCAAGTACAAACTTTTTCAAGGAACTAAATGAAATTTTATTACCATTTTAAGAACACATACAACATATCCAACAAAACTTTATCAAAATATTTTTTTGAAAGCATCCATTTCTTTTTTATACATATTAATTATACATAATTAAATTGATCTTCAATAAAAATTTTAAAAATAATTTTCTCTTTAAAATCAAAATTCCTAGTACATTTTGTGCATTTGTATCATTTTTCCATAAAAAGACATAATTCCTTAATTTTAACTATAAAAGGATATAAATACAAAGATTTTAATCCAAGTCTGTTTCTGAAATGACAAAAACCAAATGCAGATCCAGACACTGTTAACATATTCTAGCAAAACACTGGTCAAGACTGCACACTAGACAAATAAAATTCTGAAATTTGTGGTTTTTGCTTTTTTCTAACTTACTGTCACCAACAGCAATAATGACACATGTGTACTCTGCAAATTTACAACCAGACAGTTAAGTTAATGCTCAAGATCTGAATTGACACAAAAGACAACATTTTAGTATTTTCTATATCTATGTGTCACTTATTGTAATAATATCACAAATGTACAACTTAGGACTTGGTAATTCAGGTATGGAATTAAGGCCTGTTTCAAGACATAATTCCTGCTTTACTAAGGGTACCGGTAATCCAGTTTCTTCATTCATAATATTCTTAACATTGATCAAAAGGACTTCTTAGTTTACCTCTTGGTCTTTGAATTGCAAAATTTGCATTTTTATATATACTCATTATTTGTATGATATGTTTGTAAACATGTATTTAATGCAATAAAATATGTTTAAACTAAACTGATATACAATATTTTACTGGTATGCCATATTTTACTTGTATATAACTAATGATATACCATATTTTACTGGTGCAAGTGATGATATACTATATTTTACTGGTGTATACATGTAACTAATGATATACCATATTTTACTGGTGCAAGTGATGATATACCATATTTTACTGGTGCAAGTGATGATATACCATATTTTACTGGTGCAAGTGATGATATACCATATTTTACTGGTGCAGGTGATGATATACCATATTTTACTGGTGCAAGTGATGATATACCATATTTTACTGGTGCAAGTGATGATATACCATATTTTACTGGTGCAGGTGATGATATACTATATTTTACTGGTGCAAGTGATGATATACTATATTTTACTGGTGCAAGTGATGATATACTATATTTTACTGGTATATACATGTAACTAATGATATACCATATTTTCAGTTATCCTTACCCAGCTTAATATCAAACAAGGACTTGTTCATTTTTCAGCCAGAACAAAACTATTCATCACTTATTGGGGAAATTTTAAAAATATTAATACAGTGCAGACCATGATCACATGGCTGACCATGGTCTGCACTGGTCACAGGGGGTAGAATTTGTTTGCACCAGCATGGTATGGCTTAACATTGACATTTTTCTCATTTTTGTCTTTGTTTACAATACCAACATAATCAAGCATGTTGTCTCTCATTAATTTTCTTCATTTAATATGCATGGCTTATTTTACTATTTCCATCAATGTAATATTTATAGTGTGTAAATGGGACTCAACTTCCTGTTATCGCAAGAAAGGTTGAAGTTAAAATATATAGGCATCCCATGAGAAGTAATCAGAAGACATTCGTGCAAATTTAATTATAATGGCTTATAAGACATGGAACAGTTATTATTGTTATCCATCCTCATTTTTAACCTGTTACATATAATGATGAACATGTGCTCACAGGGGAAACCACTTGCATGGTTGAAGTGTTAGCTGTCATCTTAATAAACCTGCTAAGTGTGAAATATACTTCTAATTCTATATATGTATTATTTTCATAGAATGGTTTATCTGTGTATGGAATACAATTGTTATCTGTATCTTGGTGAAAAGATAGATTAGAAATTCCCTGGAGAGAAATACATTGATTGCAACAAAAGAGAAATATGCCCCCTGGATTCTGTATATTCCAATTCTGCCAGACTGCATGAAATTTCTACATTGTTGGAGACATTTATCACTTTATCCAATTTTTTGATCACCCGATTTCTATACATCTTGTCTCGTTGTTGTAATATAGACCACATGGTAGAATTTTCTACTTTGTTAACCTTATATAGAACCTTTAGTAGTTGTAACAGACTCAAGATGAACCAATTCTCCCATCAGTATGCTTGATCCTGGCTTTATACTGTATAGTACATATCCTCATAACTATGAATACATACATATCCCAAATCTGTTTTTAATTGTCGAAACCTAAGGATCCGAGTTTGTTCATATATGTCCTATGTAGTATTCATAATTTAATCCTGTGACATTTACAATATGTCCTAAATCTAATAATCACAAAATGCTTACCTGACTTCTGAACAAAGTGTATTTGCCTGTAGGAGGCGGGTCATTTCCTGTTGCCATGGTTTACCGACGTGTTTAAGAACGTGTCACATTTATGTTGCCTGAAAAATATAATATCAATGATTAAAATAAAGTTAAAAGGTGATACATTGTTTTTCTGGTTGGTAAGTTAAGTTTTAAATCACTTTTATGATTACATCGTGACTTTCCAGTCTCATTGATTGTGGAAGACCTCAGGTGCCATATCATGCTTTATTTGCTAGTAATAAGCAGGTACATGTACCTAAGTAGAAACTTTAGCCTTCTGTAAGCAAGCTGGATAACTTCCTTGCATTAAAAAAGAATCCAAAATTATATTATATAAAGCAACCAAATTTTACAGTTGTATATTTAAGCAAAGACTTCTTTAATATTTTTTGTTGGGCACAGCAATACTTTTTTTTTCAAAGGTCATATGAGGAAAACCTCAGGTGCCCTTCTAGCATCAGCAGGCATCCTGAGTAAAACCACTTATGTTCCATAATGTATTTATATTTACTGGTTACATTGGCAAGTATTCTTTAAAAAGCTGATATCAAAAGACCTGTACAGTAACATCAAATGATACATAAAATTTTGTAAATATATTCAAATTTTTTGGAATCTTAAACAAAGTTTCAAATGTATTGGATGCCAGACATGTTCCAAGTTACAGAAAAATGCTATTTTATATTTATAAAGCGAGGTCACTTTGGAACAATTTATATTCATACAATGTGCAAGTTAAATTAATATGTAATTTAATGATAAAGTTTGTAGCCTTCACCTTTAATAGAAGTCTTTTATTTCTGTCTGTACTCTTCAATTTGAAAATAACATATCAGCCTTAAAGAGAAATTGGCTTCACAAGAAAATCATTTAAGAAAAGCATTTAAGAAAAGAAATTGTCAATCAATTTTAAGGAATGATTTTTTTTAAACTATTAATTCAATAACTGAAGCCACAAATTGGTTGGTTTTTCCCCAAGTAATATTGATTTCACACAATTTTCCGGACCCAGTGTGTTGTATTCAAATCACAGCCTCTTAACCAAACAGATTGGAGTTTCTAACATTCTATAGAAGGGAAGTAACTCAAGACAACAAAACTTTTAAGCAACAAGTAGTAGCAGTTACTGCCCTTGAGGTTATATAGAATTTCTGTCACGTAATCTGTAATTTAAATTTCAAAAAAATAATGTTCAGAGCAAGAAATCATTCTTTTAAATGGGAAGAAAATTGTTTTTGGAAAATTGTTTAAGTTTTTCTAAATTTAAGATTCATATGTTGCAAGGTATTATGAACTGTATTCTCTCACAAAAATATTCACAACTTTCTAACTTATATCTCATGAACCATTAGATGAGTGGTAATTAAATATTTTCTATCATCACCCACATCACAGATGTTAGGTTGCCTCAACTTAGTATCTGACCTCAATCAGTTTTATTTCACTATTTTTGCAACAAGCCTTTAAGTTTAGGAAAAATATGTGCCTTGTAAAAATTAAAAAAAAAAAAAAAAAAACTTACAAAAACATTCACTTTTTCAGATGATAATACATATATGGATATAGAAATGCTGTTCTTGTTTTTCTTGCTTTTTCAGATAAAGCCATACTTAAATATATATGCCTATATATGCCTATGCTCAGTTGAGCTGATGGGGAGAAATCTTCACCGTTTTTTTTTTTGTCAATTCGGATTTTTTTCAGTTGAGAATAAGCCTAAATATGGCGATTTTTCGTGCAAAACAAACTAATCTTCAAAACACAATGATTGTATACCATATATTTTATTTACTTAACTGATATTTTCAAGTCAGTTCATTTAAGGAACCAAACCATCAATAAAATTATAATGTATAAGATAATTTACATAAAACAAATTGTACCATTAAAGAAAATTTGTCCTAAACTGGTTTTATGTTTTTGACAAATTTATAAATTTAAATTATGGAAAATTCTAAAATTCTATCATAATTTGCATGTAAATTTCAGTAATAATAACTGTAGGTAAATTTCAGTAATAATAACAGTGAGTAAATTCTACATAGAATGACTAGGTAAATTCTAGATATAATATCTGGGTAAATTTCAATAATAAGAGTGGCTAAATTTCAGCAATTATTAGTGATAGTGAGTAAATTTCAGTAATAATAACATTTGGTAAATTTCAGTAATAATAACATTTGGTAAATTTCAGTAATAATAACAGTGAGTAAATTCTACATAGAATGACTAGGTAAATTCTAGATATAATATCTGGGTAAATTTCAATAAAAAGAGTGGCTAAATTTCAGCAATTATTAGTGATAGTGAGTAAATTTCAGTAATAATAACATTTGGTAAATTTCAGTAACAATAACATTTGGTAAATTTCAGTATTAATAACATTTGGTAAATTTCAGTATTACTAACTTTGGGAAAATGTCAGTAATATGATAAATGTGGGTAAATTTCAGTAATTATAACATTTGGTAAATTTCAGTAATTATAACATTTGGTAAATTTCAGTAATAATAACATTTGGTAAATTTCAGTAATTATAACATTTAGTAAATTTCAGTATTACTAACTTTGGGAAAATGTCAGTAATATGATAAATGTGGGTAAATTTCAGTAATTATAACATTTAGTAAATTTCAGTAATAATAACATTTGGTAAATTTCAGTAATAATAACATTTGGTAAATTTCAGTAATAATAACATTTGGTAAATTTCAGTAATAATAACATTTGGTAAATTTCAGTAATAATAACATTTGGTAAATTTCAGTAATAATAACATTTAGTAAATTTCAGTAATAATAACATTTAGTAAATTTCAGTAATAATAACATTTGGTAAATTTCAGTAATAATAACATTTAGTAAATTTCAGTAATTATAACATTTGGTAAATTTCAGTAATAATAACATTTGGTAAATTTCAGTAATAATAACATTTAGTAAATTTCAGTAATAATAACATTTAGTAAATTTCAGTAATTATAACATTTGGTAAATTTCAGTAATAATAACATTTGATCAATTTCAGTAATAATAATATTTAGTAAATTTCAGTAATAATAACATTTGGTAAATTTCAGTAATTATAACATTTGGTAAATGTCATTAATAATAACTGTAGGTTAATTTCAGCAGTAATAATAACTGGGTATATTTCATTAATAATAATAGCTAGTAAATTTCAGTAATTATAACAGTGGGTAATTATTCACTCATTTATGCTAACTGTAGTCAATATCCTCAGAATGCAGGAAGAACTGACCAAAAAAAGTCCTCTAACCATCTCCCAAACCTATTTCCTGTCAAACTAGGGCAAAAATATGCGAATAAATGAATTTATATAGATTGGAACATTATAAAATGTTATGATGTCAGTGATTGCATCAATATTTTCTGTTTCTATTTTTCACAATACAAATTAACCTGTATTATGTGAGAGGACAACCATTTACAATATTACTCTATAATTCCCTCAGGACAATTTTAACAGACAGATTCAATTGTACAGTAATGATAGCTTGGAAACAAAACTGATAAGGACATGGTATCTTTGGAATGACAAAATTTTGCATTGATCTGATTTTTTTCTCGCATTTCTCATAAATCAGACATTCAGTTGCCTAAGTGCAGCAGAACAATATTGAAAATGAATATGAATAGAGAGGCAGATATGATAATCTGTTACGCTAGAGTCCTGATGAATGCAAAACAGGAAACTTGTAAATAAATCATCAGTAAAATATTCAAGATTTTACAGAAAACAATATCTTATTTACTTACTTACTTTCCTTAACACTATTACTTTTTTCTAGGTCAGGTCACAGAAAAAAATACAAACAAACAGATTAGATCATCTAATTTCCATTACCTTGTAGTTTTGTTCCTGAATCTCTCATACAGGATACAGATTTTATTCCACACCAAAATCAATAGAAGTGTCAATTCCTTTTAAATTTCACAAGAAGCTTTCGCACTTAATGAAAATTATCTAAGAAAACATCCCATCAATCTAAATTTGCGATGGAGATCTGATAATGCACTCCTGTGGTAGTTTCTCAGACACAGTGAGTTCCACATTAATCAAATGCTTTATTCACAAAATGTCTCTCTGTCTTCCTCTATTATTCTGTTACATGTCATCATTTTTTATGACATTGACACACTTCTGTTAGATGTCACATCTTATCTTAAAATCTAATGGAAACTGACCACTGCAGTAAGATGTTCAATTTTTCTTTTCGATACTGTTCTTAATGAAACACTTAAACTGCAATTAAAGTTATAAAACTGTTACACTGCAACTGAATGTCATCTGTTCTTTATGAAATTGTTACACTGCAGTGAAATACCATCATTCTGTTTAAAACTGTAAAATGTAGTAAGATGTCATCTGTTTTTTTTGAAACTTTTACACTACAATAAGAATCCATGCATTTTTTATGAAATGTTACACTACAGTGAGATGTCAACTGTTCTTTTTGAAACTGTTATACTGTAGTAAGGTCCTATCTATTCTTTATGAAACTGTGAAACTAAAATAAGATGTCATTTATTTTCTCCTTTATGAAATGTTATACTGTAGTTATATGCCATCAGTTCTTAACAAAACAGCTTCACTGCAGGATAATGTATTTTTTTCTTTATGGACGTGTTATAGTATAACAAGATGCTAACTGAACTTAATAAAAGCTTTGTCATCTATTCTTTATGAAACTGTTACACTGCAGTAAAGTTTTTATAATTTAAATATTCCTTGACAAAACTTTCTTCTAATGAAAGTGTATTACCTTTATCTTAATAAACTAGTACAAAATTTATCCATTTTGCTGCCTACAAGATGCATGCTGTTTTTCAGACAAATGATCCGCCTACTTTTCGTTTTGAGATTGTTAAGTTGTTAGTTATCCCTAATGGTGTTCACATTTGACCTTCATAGAGGTGACATTTTAAAGGAATATCAAATGATTGGATAGAAATAAACCATGCTGGTATTTCTGTTTCATTAACATCAGGAAATGTTTTGGAAAATGTTTTATTAAATGGATTGCAAAAATGTCTCTCTGCTTTTTTTATTATGACACAAATGTGATTCTAATAGAAAATATCAGCTCATTTTTATTTTATCATTATGTTTCTACCCACTTCTTTAAAAAAATCAATGTTGTTTAATCAATAATAAAAAGCCCACTTCTCCAAGTTCTTAGCATGTGATAATTATATACCGTATAACTGGTTATTTCTGCAGGTGCAAATTTTTGCGTTTTGGGACTGAAAATGGGTATATTAATTTTGTGAATTTAATTTCTGCTTTTTTCCTCAAAAACTTTAAATAAAATTAAATTTCTGCGTTTTTCTATTAAATTTACAGCCCACAAACACAATCTTGCTAAACTTATTACGCGATAAACTAAAATATTGCAGAAATTAGCTATCCTTAGAAATAACCAGTTATACGGTATAATGTCTCAAAATGTACAATTGGAATATAACTTCTGCTGTAAAATTCTTAAAGAAGACATTAGTGCACAAGCTTGATCCATATTGTAATAGGACTGCATAAAACATTTTTTTAATGTTTTGTGATCAAATGTGTAGCTAGCTTGTAGTATTTACTGTTTTTGGTGAGTGGTACAGCTTCAAAAAGTTTTTATGCCCCTACTCCCCCTGTATTGAATGATTTGGTAATATATTGTCTGTCTGTAATTCTGTCTGTCATTAATTGTGTCTGTCTGTCTGTCTGTCATTGTGTCTCTCTGTCAGTAATTCTGTCTGTCTGTATTTCTGTCTGACAATAATTCTGTCTGTCTATAAGTGAGTCTTTCTTTCAGTAATTCTATCTGTCATTAATTGTGTTTGTCTGTCTTTGTGCCTATCTGTCAGTAATTCTGTCTGTCTGTTTTTCTGTCTGACAATAATTCTGTCTGTCTATAAGTGAGTCTTTCTCTCAGTAATTCTATCTGTCATTAATTGTGTCTGTCTGTCTTTGTGTCTATCTGTCAGTAATTCTGTCTGTCTGTATTTCTATCTGACAATAATTCTGTCTGTCTATAAGTGAGTCTTTCTCTCAGTAATTCTAACTGTCATTAATTGTGTCTGTCTGTCTTTGTGTCTATCTGTCAGTAATTCTGTCTGTCTGAATTTCTATCTGACAATAATTCTGTCTGTCTATAAGTGAGTCTTTCTCTCAGTAATTCTATCTGTCATTAATTGTGTCTGTCTGTCTATTAGTGACTCTGTATGTCAGTAATTATGTCTGTCAGTAATTCTGTCTGTCAGTGATTCTATCTGTCAGTAATTATGTCTGTCTGTATATTAGTAATTCTTTCACTCAGTAATTTTGTCTGTCAGTAATTCTGTCTGTCTATTAGTAATTCTTTCTCTCAGTAATTTTGTCTGTCAGTAATTCTGTCTGTCAGTAATTCTGTCTGTCAGTAATTATGATTTACTGTAATTCTGTCTGTCAGTAATTATGACTGACTGTAATTATGTCTGTCAGTGATTCTGTCTGACTGTAATTCTACTTGACTCTGCCTGACTATAATTGACAGAATAGCTAATAGACAGACATAATTACTAATAGACAGACATAATTACTAATAGACAGACATAATTACAGACAGAATTACAGAGAATTACAGACAGACATAATTATTAAAAGACAAAATTACTAACAGACTGGATTACTAAAAGATAGAATTACTAATAGACAGACATACATAATTATTAATAGACATAATTACTAAAAGACAGACAGACATAATTGTTAATAGATATAATTACTTATAGACAGACAGACAGACAGACATAATTGTTAATAGACATAATTACTTATAGACAGACAGACATAATTATTAATAGACAGAATAACTAATAGACAGTCAAACAGATAGAATTACTAATATACAGATTTAATAATAGATAGACAGAATTACTTATAGACGTCTGGGCCTTACTTTACTTGATGACATATAAGATTAAATTATTTTGTTAACAGTTAATTTCAGCCCATTTACAGTTATACAGTCATGCTCTTTAGAACCACACTAATATCTTTAACCTTAAAAAAAACATTTAGAATAAACTGAATTCTTGAATTTCTTGTTGTGAATCTCATACAATTCAAAATTGTTTAAAAGCTGATAAATTTATTTTTGAAATGTTTCTTGTCATTTAAAGAATTCTAGAAGAAAATCGTAATGGTTTGAATAAAGTACAATGTGTAATTATTTTGATTGCTAAAAATTTTTTTCATTATCTTTATTGTACAATGCATTTTTTTAAAAAAACATGTAATTTTAACAAAGACTCATTATGATACCCTACATTATTTGTAGTGTAATACTTCTGGTAATACTAGCACTGTCTAGGGAAGAAATATAATTCCAGTTTTAATGGATTGAAAAAGTTCCAACAATAAAATATTTTTAATAGGCACAGACTTTCTGGGTACAAAAAGCTGAAAATTCTGACAACATACAAAAATGCCTTTAATAAATGAGCAGATTGAAGTATGAATAATAATTTTTGGTGCTTAAATTACAAATCTAAATTTTCGAATGAAAAATTGATATTACAAACATGCAGTTGGTACACATATTTAGAATGCTTAAATGATCCAAAACCTATCATAAATTCCCTACAGTCTTGTTGTTAGTAGATACTGTCCAGACACCAAGAAATATTGCAGGCACTCTATTGAGAATCACTTCCTGAGTTTCATATACTGTAAAAGTCTATGTAAATCAACATGAATCTCATAACACTGTCTCATATAAACAAAATAACTACTACTAAATTTGCCCTGGTAGATGAACAGAATTAGTCGGATGAAATATACCAATAACTACAAATGGACATTAAAACTATGACTAAATATAAAGAGTTTAAAACAAGAAAAGAGAGAAATGTACATAATACAGTATAACCTATCATAAAGACCAGTTTTTATTACACAAAGAAAACAATAATTATTGTTCCATTTCTTTTCTCTTTTTTTTATTGTATGCTTGTTTTGAAAATAACATTCCACTCTTGGTTTAGAATAAAAAAAATCTTACTTTATTTTTTTTGAGAAATGCCTGAAGTTCAATCAGTGATAAAAAAGACTTTGGTTATTACTTAAAATTCACACTATAAAGGTGGATTCTAATAATAAAATAGAATCAGCCCTTAGCGTGCTTGTACCACGCGACCAGGGCAGACCAAGATCAGCCAATACATCCCTGTCACCTGATCTTGGACTGCATTGTTTGTTATTCCGTCAAATACATATGTTTAGAAATTTTCCCTGAAAAAGATTGTATGGTTTTGTCCAGGTGAAAATATGGACAAAAATCTAGATTAAGTTTGTTCCCATCGAAGCATTCATCACAACAAATTACATGAAAATTGCTGACTTGGTTGACATGAGGGATAATGAAAAAGTGCACCATCACTCACGCCCCCTAGCACCAGCTTGAGAGGTACTCAATTTTGAACACTCTAAAGTGTTGGAATCAATGATCCCAATGGACCAAAAAGTAGAACATCACTCATGCCCCCTAGCACCGGCTTGAGGGGTACTCAATTTTCAACACTCTAAAGTGTTGGACTCAATGATCCCAAAGGACCAAAAAGTGCACCATCACTCACGCCCCCTAGCACAGGTTTGAGCAATACTTAATTTTCAATACTTTAAAGTGTTGTAATCAATTATCCCGAAGGATCAGAAAAATAAAACAACATATGACAACCTGAAGTCAGTTGAAGACATTTTATATGTTATGGGTTTATACTGTTGTTAATATTACAAGGTTAATGGTAAACAATGGCCTGCTATGCAGAGGTTGCGTTATAAGTTTGTTTCTCTTTACTTAACCACACTACAAAGACTGTCTGATAATCTGACAGACAGAAATAAAATAAGCTAGAATGTCATCTTCATTAGCTATTTGTTCAGAAAATGTTTGATATCATGACAAAATTTACTATTTAATGGATTGTAAAAAAACACACGGTTTTCTTTATTACACTAATGTCAGAATTTAGTTGCAGATTGCTCCATTTCTAATTTCATCATTAACTTTCTACCCACTTCTCTTGTAAAATCAATGTGCTTTAATCAATAACATAAAACCCACTTCTCCCAGGTCTTATGTGATAATTATGTTTACTATATCAAAATGTACAAAATTCTATATATTCTGCAGTAAATGCTTAACTTCTGTTTAATTGGTACACAGGGAATTCTGGCATTTCTCTTAAATGGCACAAAAATGATTGAGATATAATGTTTAAAAGGTTATGAATTTAATTTTGATATATCTGATACACTTAACATTTTCAAACAAAATCTATGAGAAAATTGTGATGGCAATAAGAGAAATTACAAATATAAACTTGAGTATTTGAAATATTGAAAACCTTTTGATTGAGTGTTTATTTTCAATTCACTTCATTCTGTTTTACATCAGCACCTGTGGCCTTTTATGTTTCAATAAAACTTACAGATCAGGTTAGTCAGGTTTTGACCAAATTTTATGCTGATATCAAGAAAGACACAATTAGCCCTTTAAGCCTGCTATTGGCAACTGTTGAATCTCCCCTAGCGACCAATGCCGGTCAATATCTGCCAGCAAATGGCACATCCATGCGGTTATATCATTTACCTATTCAGTCAGTACTTATTTTGAAATCTTCCCTATAAATGATTAATGGTTGTGTTCTGATTTAAAGATGGACAAGTCCATTTAAGATATTTAGCATAGGTATTAGGGTTACTATGTCCCACCAGGGCATTATTTTGGCTATATATACAACAACTCTGTAATGGTTGAATAAAACTATAAATTCATGGTCACAATCCAATGTAAATTTAATAGAGTGAAAGGTTGTTCCTTCAATTTACAATGGATGAGTGTAATGAACAAAGATGTTTTTTCAAAATGGCTTTTAAATGATTTAAGTAAAGTTATAAAGTCATAATTATTCAGTCAAATATTTTAACCATTTTTTTCTCCAGTTCAGTGCATTAAGAACTTTTATAAGAACTTTATCACAACACAAACTCTACTGGGGTATAAATGGATCATAATTTTGACAAAGTATAAATAAATGCCAAAACTATATTGGTATACAAACTTCAGACAAATGATGAAAATAATGTAGCAAAAACAGCTTAATGGAGTCTCATCATTTCCCTGCACTATTAACATAAAAATATCAAGTTGTAATACCTTTTTGTGGTTTGAATGGTTGCTAGGGACAAAAATAAGCCTACAAATTCCCCTAAGAGTTTTGTATTTCTAAATTGATGTGCAGACAACTGCAAGGCTGAAGATGTTGGCAAACTATCCAGAGACATGTCATGGCAATATAAAAGTCTATTTAAATCAACAAGATTCTTGTTATTCTGTCTCATATAGACACAATTAACAACAAAACTATATTCTCTTTGATAAAATAACTACAACAAAATTTCCCCTCAGACAAAAAAGACAATGAAAGAATTACTACAATACTTGAACATAACAGAATTAACTCATAGACAAAGTAAGTGCAACAGAAATTCCTTTTGGACTCAATACAACTACCCTGAAAAAAATAGCAAAAATTTATCCTAGGCAAAATAACTGGAACAGAATTACCTCTTGACCAAAATAACTACGACAGAATTTCCATTTGGGAAAAGCAACAACAAAATTTCGTCATAGACAAAATAATTCACACAGAATTACCTCTTAAACAAAGTAACTATACAGCAGAATATCTATTTAGACAATTTATTACATGCTTTTCGGTAGTTTATAGAAATATATCAGTGAAATAAAAAACTGTTATTTACTGATGTGACATCGTAAATGACGTCATGTTGTATCATTATTTGGTGCATTTTTCATTTAGCATTAGGTTAAAACGTCTTTTTAACGTTTCTCTGCATGTAATAAAAAGAAAATTTGTTTAGTTAAGTGTATGATCGAAATATATTTCACCTCATGAACACCAAAAGTTCATATTTCACTCATAGCTGCACCACTCGTGAAATATACCTTTTGGTGCTCACTTGGTGAAATATATTCTGATCTTACACTGAACTATCAAATATCCTCTATACAACTACCACAGAATCAACCATATTTCCTTTTTGGGCTAACAGAGACAAACAAAACAACAAAATTCTCTTATTTTTTGTAAAGTATACTTTTTTTCTGTTTAATTTTTTGGATTTTTTAAGTAATAGATTAGTACACATACTTCATTTCTCCTTTTGGATTTTATAAAAACACTGACCTTTTCCTCCCAGGGTTTTTTTGTCTGATTTTCATCCCAAATCCCAATTTCAACACATGTTTGGTCATATCTCTGTGGTCAGTTGACCAACCCAATTTTGCTGGATAACTTACTGATAACTACAAAGTTCTTCACAACATTCATATAGGAACCAGCAGTGGAGAATAACATGGCATTAAATAAATTGTAGTCAACCAAACTTTAACATATGCCAAACCAAACCTTAAGTTCACAAGTCTAGGTCTGTTGACCTTTAAACTCCCTTCATTTCTCCCTTTGACTACCCCAGGCTGAGAAATTTGAGTTATCAAAGTAATAAAAAACAAACTAAAATAACATCGATGAAATCCAATTACTAGATCTAGTCCTACAGGCAAATTCAATTAGATAATAGAACACCATCATGAATCAAAATGCACTATAGAAGTGTTCCATGTATTGATATAATTATAACATAAGCGATTTCCATACAGTTAGATAACAGCCGCGTCACGACAAAACCAACATAGTGCGTTTGCGACCAGCATGGATCCAGACCAGCCTGCGCATCTGCGCAGTCTGATCTGGATCCATGCTGTTCGATAACCAACTCTATTACAAGTAGAGAAACTGATAGCGAACAGCATGGATCCTGATCAGACTGTGCGGATGCGCAGGCTAGTCTGGATCCATGCTGGTCGCAAACCCACTATGTTGGTTTTGTTGTGACGCGGCTCATATATAGTCTATATTTATCCATGCAGTACTTTTTGAAAACAAAATATTTTAACAGAAACTGGATATAAAAAGTCCATATACCATAGAAATAAATATTTGCAAGAAGAGCATTTTCATTGCATGTTTGCTACCCATATTTGGACAGAACAAATGGGTTAAAGGTTTTATTAAAATTTTACAAATGACTCAATTTTATAACGTCTAAATACAATTATGAAAAATGAAAGTTTTGCTTACAATACAATTAAATGGTTATAAAATTCCATTACAAACCAAAATATTCATAATAAATTACAAACCTTTAAAAAAAAAGACAGCAGACCAATTTTGTTTCCAGGACAATTAAATAATTATAAAATTCCAAACCAGTGTATTTATCTATTCAGAGAAAAAAATATTTCCATAATCTGTACAGTGCCATCATTATTTATACAGCATCACAATGGCTAAAAAATATCTCAGAGACAAAATATTCTATAGAATGAAAATAATATCACTAGAATTGAATGGTAACATGAAAATCAATATAAATCTTCTTGATAAATATTCATGAAAAACCCAACAACATTTTTTTATAGAGAATTTTACTTTTGTTTGATTCAAGATAACAGAGACTACTAGTGAATTTTACCTAGAAGTGAGAATTCTTAAATATTTTCACAGAGGTAAAAATGTCACTTATCACCTAGTTTTGAATCAATAAGATTAAAAAAATCAGTATCAGACCATACAAACATTTGACAAAAACATACATTAAAAAAGACATCTTTAATAAAAACCTCTTTGCTTTCCATTGATGTATATATCAATTATGGTATAAAAATACGATTATTTCTCTCCAATGTTTCTCAAGAACAAAACTTCTCTAGAGCAATAACATTAAATGGTTATAAAAGTCTATAACGTACCATTCTAGAGAAATATTTACAGACACAAAACAATGAATAATGTTGTTCCCTTAGAACCCATATTTTTATAGCTTTAATGGTTGTTTCTATGATAATTTCAAAACATTACTTTGCAAACCCTTATCTTTATCTTAAACAATACAATGTTTTAAAATCTAATATTTTGATTTCTCTATGATAAATTAAACAATAATTAAGTGGTTATTAAAGCCAATATTGTACCATTCCATACAAATATTTATATAACAAAAACTCTTTTTATATTTTTATCTGTATAAGATTTCTGTTTAAAATACAGGGTCTTTTTTAGTTGGGTTTTACAGCTTACCACAGCAGAGCTAATATGGTGACTTCCCAGCTTTACTGGTAGATGAAAACCTCAGGTGCCCCTTCATGCATTGTTTCAGACACAGGTAGGCACTTGAGTAGAACCAACAATGTTCTGTGAGCTTGCTGGATAGCTTTCTCACATAAAAAAATCCATAATCCCTGGTGAATTCAAACTCAGAGAAGAGAGGGGAGAGTGGTTAGAAGTTAATGACCTTAACCACTTTGCCACAAATGCCCCACTTGGTGTATTGTATCAATTTGTTAATTGATTTTATTCACACTTGTGGTGGGGGCTTGTGGGAATAAATATGAGCCGTGTCATGACAAAACCAACATAATGGGTTTGCGACCAGCATGGATCCAGACCAGCCTACGCAACCGCACATTATGATCAGGATCCATGCTGTTCGCTATCAGTTTCTCTACTTGTAATAGGGTTTGTAAGCGAACAGCATGGATCCTGATCAGACTGTGCGGATGCGCAGGCTGGTCTGGATCCATGCTGGTCGCAAACCCATTATGTTAGTTTTGTCATGACTCGGCTCATATATCTTCATACAATCAACTTGAGAGACACAAGTTACCCATCAGAGTGGCATATTTCTACAATATTTCCTATATACAGCATAAGAAGTTGCAAAATATCCTGCAAATAATTCATTAGAAGAAATATAAATAGTTTATTTGGGATGAACAAATATTACAAATAAATGGTTATAAAAATCCATGTTAAACCAGCAATAAAATAAATATTAAAGAAAAAATTTTTTTTTAGAACTTTTATATTATAAATATAACACACATTAAACAAAATATTAACATTACATTTCTCTCTATAACTTCAATATAAAAAAAGTTTCATTTGGCTGTAAAAAAAATACCACCATATAAATAATCACAGCATTACATGTGCATTTTTTATACTTCTCTATTGCATAAAATAAACACTGTTAAAAAACACAGTTTTTATCCATGAAGGCAACCAAATGATCATTAATTTCATTTCTATTATAATGAAGAAATCCATTTCAAATAAATATTCACAGAACAGTTTACAATTTAATTTTATAAATCAACAAATTTTCTTCATATATCATTAAAGTATATACATTTATATCAAAGACATGATCATTTCCATCCATTACTTCTCAAAATCAAAATATTCTCTACATGAAATAATTTTCTGAAATTATATTGCTATCATATGAACAAATATCTAAACAATTTACATTCTATGTTATTATAAAAATAATCTCTACACTTCTGTTAGTCAAAAATATACTACATAATTATATAAATCTCCATATTTCCATGTTCAAAAAAGGTAAGTTTTGTAAATTAAATGGTTATAATAAAAATCAATACTATAACATATAAATATAGAAGAAGACATTTAATGACATATTTTCCCCCTATAAATCTTAATACCATGATTACCTTGATATTGGTCATCAGTATATAACTCCAAATCCTCGAGCATCTAATTGTTATTACGGAGAGCATCTAACTGGGCAATTCCAATATTCTCCATCCATTATATCGGGAGCCTTCGTCTCTATAAAAGCAGTGGTTTCCACGTACCAATCAATACTAAATGTCTGTCACCGAACGACACCCTGTCATCTCGCAGCAATTTATACACCATTATTTGTATTCTATCACCTATACCATCCTTCACCATCATATAATATTTTTTTGCATGAAATAAATTTCTCGGAATAAACAACCTAAGTTATGATAAATCACCTTCACCCATCCCATAGTCTTTGCATACAAACAATAAATCTTCAGGTTTCAGACAAAAGCATCTGTTAAAATATTGTTGGTTTTGTTATATATATTTCACAGGAAAAACAACAAATAACAGTGATTTTATAGAGGTTCTTTTTACAGTCATGTTCTTGCTTTGAATAATTTTCATAAATAAATACTTTGCAAAAATCTTGTTTTTTTGTTTGTTTGTTTTTTGTTATTTCATAAAGATTACACAGGAAAAAATGTGATGATGGTCATGCTATTTTTGTTTCATAAAGATTTAACAAAAAAAAAGGTTGGCGATGATCATTTTATTCCGTAAATAACAACTATGTCCTAATCATGTAATTTTTGTGTCATCTAAACTTCCAGGAAAACACCATACTTGATGTTGTTTATATCCCGTCAACATTTTCTTCCTAGTCAGACAATTAAAAAGTTAAATTTAAATTCAGTTAAACTTTTCTTAATTACAGAATGAAAGATTCAAGGAAGAAAACTAGACACAGATTTCTCGACATGCTACTGTTTTGTCAACCTATGGAAAGACAGCTAACACGCCTACATGGCAACACTCAGTGTACCCATGCCCAAATCATTCAAGTGTTTTTTTGTGATATAAAATTGTATAGGTAAAAAAACTATATTATAATAATTCCCATGAAGATATATGTTGTTATCACATACCATCTTTTTAAATAAAGGTCATTTAAAGTAAATTAAGATAATTATTAAGATCATTACTTTTTTTTTTTCAAAATACTGCGAATTATATGTTTCAATAGTCATTCCAATCCATATTTTTTGTATAAGCTATTTAAGCTAAAATGTTTTTTGTGACAAAGTTATATTAAAAGAAATACTTTAATAAAATGTTGTGTTTTTTCCCCTCAAAATATTACATTCATTCCAGTTCACTCAGATTGCTTGGGAAAAAAACAACATGTGATTATATTTTTTTTTATCACAAAAATTGCTAATGAAAAAAAAAAATTGTTCTTCAAACAATTTACTTATTTTTTTTCTCTTCTCTGAAAATGTCAGTTATCAATACAATTAATCATGTTGAATAAATACAATAAAATAATCTTGTATCTGATCAAATTTGTCTCCTAATATAACAACATTAAAACTGAATACAGTATCTCGTTATAGAGCAAAAAAGTAAATGATGCCAATCCATAGTGTAAAATGTGGCAGAAATTACGTCTGCTTCTTCTGTAGACTCCACAAGATTATTCTCTCGAAAATTAGACAGAGATGATGGAAGTCTGCAAAACTATGTTACCTACTCAATCATTTTCTTAATTTTTCTATGTTTTCTTAGCTCAGAGTTTTCCTTCAGTTTCTAAGACAATTTATTTTAGTGGTGGCAGGCCTAGTGGTTCATGTGTAAGGCTAGTTATTTCAAGATTGCCGACCACAGGAGTTCAAAGCATGTAAGAAACAAACCATTCTTTCGATGAGCAAGAAACTTTGTACAGTTACTATATACATGTAGTACTAGCTTGTTTGAGAGTTGTTCTATAAACATGTAGTTTCCTCCACATGCAAACTAAAATAAAATCAGTATAAATAAATTAACACAATTTGTTAATTACACTAGTTCAGATACTAGGAGTCAGGGAATCCCGTCACAAAAATTTTAGTACTTACTGTAAATATTAAATTTGTGAAATTTAACATCACGTTGTTGTAAACTTTAAAGCAAAAAAGTATTTTGCATAATTTTTAGAAACAACGGCTAAAAGAACATCATATATATACACACTTCTTTAAAAAAAAGTTCCATTTTATTCTTGTCAAGAGAAGACATTCTTCTGATGTTTTTTTTCCTTCAAATTTTAATTTAAACAGAAAACAAGTTCCCCATTTTCCTTTTGAAAACAAATAAGACAGGAGAACATTCTGCAGAAATCAAAAAGACCTTTTTTGTCCATTAAAATAATCTTGAAATTTCCCTATATTTTTCCGAAGGGAACATCTGTTTTGGTTGTATATTTAAGGAGCTCTATGAGTTCAATCTTCAGTAAAAGAAAGAGGGTCTTTTGTCTCAAATATTGTCCAATTGTGTTGTTACTGTGCCCCCCATTTTCTGTTTTTTCTTTTATATTCAACATAGAGGATATTGAACGAGTGTAGTTTAATACTAAATTTATTGAACAAGTTGAATAAAATCATATTATGCCAGCCTCTGGCAAGCATAATATTGTTTTATTCAACGAGTTCAATAAATTAAGTATTGAATCTACACGAATATAATATTCTTTTTATCACATATATAAAATTAGAACAGTAAAATGTTAAAAAGAATCATTTTCCATTGACGCACCTACATTAGCGCACTTTAACGCTACGATAATGTATCGCGAAAATGATGTCACCTCAAGACTTTAGTGTTACACTAGTGTAATATCGTTTTTATTAAATGGCTTTATTACACTCCTGCGCCGCGGTTTATGTGATAAATCAAATTATCACTGACTCAGTGACATTTTGGCTTAAAAGATTTTCTGCTTGTTGCTCAGAAATTGTCTTAACCCTGTGTAATTAGCTATTCAGGCAGTACATATTTAAAAATTCCTCTAAAAATGATGAATAGATTAGTCCATACTAAAAGATGGACAAGTCCATTTAAGATATTTAGCAGCTATTAGTGCCCAAACTATTGTGACACAAAAATTTTACCAACAGTCATATTCATGTAAGATGCTATATGAAAACATGTTAAGAAAAGTTTGCCTGTAAAGAAATAACTGTTGCGAAATCAAATATTTGCGAATAATTTTAATTCGCAAAAATCGCAAATAATTTCACGTCGCAAAATTAACCACTTATACAGTATTCTGTATCTGCATAGTTTGTATAAAAACCTTGTAACTCTTATGAAATTAAAACAGTTTATTGTTAGTGTTACTAGTTTCAATATCAATATGTTACATTTGCTTAATAAAGTCAGGTCAGACTGTACTGTTGGCTTTCACCTCTAGCTTTCAGGCAATAAAAGGATCCATGAAATGAATACCTTAACAACATTGACCCTATCTAGCATTTTGACTTTCTGGGGAAGCAGCCATGCCGTTGATTATATGGTATATTTGCAAATGGGGAAGAAAAACCCGATGTAAATTCAATTTTTAGGGAAAACTGCAGGATTTTAAAGAATTTTTCTTTGGGGAAGCCACCCTTAAATGGCCCCTGCTATTGAAGGAAAAAAGCCCTGTAATAATTTAGTGTTTATAAACAAGGTGTATAACTAGACAGCTATTATTTCTTTACTCTGTAATTAGAATATTTTTGCTCAGAGACACACATAACATTGAAATTTAATGCTTAATTGCCAAACATAGTTCTTTTAAATTGAAAGCTGAAAGTGTGTGTGGGTGCATATTTGTAAAATAGGTACAGAAACAAATTAATATCTTTACACAATCTATGTTTGCATTTAGTTTAATTGGATTACATGGAGTTTACATAAGAACTTTAGTCTTCATATCTGTGGCTTACACTTTCAAACAAAAACAAAAAAGGATTTGAAAGTTTCAATACATATACATTGCAACCTTTGCAGATACACACTATGTAGAGCAATGTTCACAAACGCTGTATCAATTCTTCCAAAAGTAAACCTACACAATAATCTTATATACTCTCGACCAAAACATCTCAATCTCAACTAAAAACAAAATTTTAAATGATCAAAACTGAGTTGCTCTGCAGAGGTTGTACTGGTATGATTTTTTTCCATATAGACTGTTGGGACAATGTCGGTATGTATTTCTGAATTTTCTGGCAAAATAAACAATTATGAGGTGTATAAATAACAATATTCTATCAGGACATTTAATGTTGACTGAACAAAGATGAAAAGACAAAAAATACATGTTCATTAGATAACTGTTTATTGAACCCTTTGAAAACAATAACATCTTCTGTTACTTTATTAATCAATTTTGTATAATTTTCACAAGAATCTCCAGATATACATGTTATATGCCCCCCTTTACCCTCCCAATAAAATAACAAGGTTTGATCTGTAAAGGCAACATTCAAGAAGATTTTTATCACAGAAACAGGTATACTCAATTGAAAGAAAAACAAACAAACAAGGACATGGAAAATATGAGAAATTGAAGATTTTTTTGTCCGCTTTATTATCCATGTTCAGTGTTACATTGTCACCAATAACATCTTTAACAGCAGTTACTAAGGTTTATAAAGCACTATATATTATACAGTCAAGTCTTCATCTGAAAAAAATAATTTCCTTTGTGTGACACATGCTCAGTTAGAAGTCTTCCAAACACTTCACTATATGATATATAATCACAGAAATGTTACAAAAACAATAATCACCAGCCTTGTTTTACCAGTATTAGAATCATGACAAAATCTGGGGTAAAAAAGGAAAAACATCTTCACACCAAAATGTGAAAATAACACGATACTTATGCAAAAAGTAACATATGTATGGTGTAAAAGAGCTAAAATTTTGCATAAACCAAGAGTTATTTTCAGAATGGTGAGGATGTACAAAGTATTATCTAAACATTTTTCATATTGTTGTGGATATTATACAGAGTGGCATTTTAAACAGATACCCTGTACTTAAAGGATCATCACTTGACCGTGTTTATTATAAATAATGTCAAAAATATTAACAGCCTCCCAGCACCAATGGTATATGATAAATGGTTCATTAATATTACAATATTATAGTGCCAACACTTTAATTAGATGATAAAACCAACATAATGGGTTTGCGACCAGCATGGATCCAGACCAGCCTGCGCATCTGCGCAATTTGATCAGGATCCACGCTGTTCGCTTACAAACCCTATAACAAGTAGAGAAACTGATAGCGAACAGCATGGATCCTGATCAGACTGCGCGGATGCGCATGCTGGTCTGGATCCATGCTGGTCGCAAACGCATTATGTTGGTTTTGTCGTGACACGGCTCATATATTTATTTTATGACAGGGAATTAATTACTTTAATTACATGTACTTGACTACCTTACAATGTAAATTCCCTGAATTTCCTATCCCTGTTATTTATAGTTGGCCACATTAAAACGTTAAAATACAATGTATCTATTTTTTCTTTGTAATAGGTAACATTTAAATAGCAATTAATATTATCTTTATCGTCATAATAATTATCATCATCATTACAATTTTATCATATTAAATTATATATTTATCAGTACTATTATCATCATTATTATCATCATCATCATTTATTATTATCAATGACTATTTCTTGCCATATTGGATAAAATATTTTCAATTCAAAACAAAAGAGAGTGTAATGTTTCAGATATATTTCCCATCCAATAAACACTTTGTGTAACAAGAATGTATAAAAATATTCAGTTTAGAAGATAACTTGTGGTCTTAAGTGTGGCTGGAACTTGTTGGCCTTCACCCCTAGTCTCATATGATGTCTGTGCTTCATTCTCTGTACAGCACCTAGATCCTTACACCTTTGTTTAGCCACTACACCTGTAATATAAGTAAACCATGTTTTCACCTAGAACTTTACACCTTTGTTTAGCCACTACACCTGTAATATAAACAATTAATGTAATTTATTACTGGACAGAAAACCTGTTGGTGGTGATAATGTTAGAGCTATGCCAACAATATATTAACAATAATAATACTGCCTGTTTGTAACGTCGCTTTTCATTAGATAATCATGACGTTTATATAGTTTTATATACATGGCTGCTGTCGATTTATGAAGAAATCTTACTTTTTCTCCACAAAATGATGCTTGCTGTATTATATTCGTTATAAAGATTGTTGACAGGTTATATGGCCTTTTATAAACGGCTGTTTGCAACAAACCCTCGCCTAGCGGCTTGGGTTATATTTACGAACAGCCGTGTATATAGGGCCATATAACCTGTCAACAATCTTTATAACTAATAATTTAGAGCAAAAAAGGTATGCACCCACGTGTATAAGCAGGCTGAATACTCCATGATATGATCTTGAAATTCCTAAAATACAAATAAACTCAAAACTAAGAGCAGGACATGTTCATCAAGCTTTAATGAACCCTAGCCTGGTAACAGTGCATGGTAAGGGTTAAACATAAGAAACAGTTGGAGACTTAATTCTAGGATTTTGTAATTGCATTCCTTAAACCTTCAAATAGATACTGAACATTTATATGTATATTTGTAAAGAAGAACATATCCATTACATACATTTAGTACTGTTAGTGTTAAAGGAGGCTGACAAGACTCTATGCTGAACAAAAGTGTTGGCTGGTTAATTTTATTGTGAAAATAAGTAAGAATTCCATCATATATTTCATTATAACTACATTTGTATTTGTATTAATTATTTACACACGGACATGCAATCAAAATTAACCCTTAACTTGCTGAATTTCTTAATTGGACTTGTCCAGCTTTTAATTATTGAACTGTACATGATTATCAAGATGAAAATATCAATATTGTCAGCCAATTTACTGGTAGCAATGATCGTTCAGCATGATAAGGGGAAATAATCTGTTATCACAAACCTGTAGCTCCAGTCCAACCGAGAGCTTTATACTGTGCCAACATTTTAGGAAGTATTGACTTGGTTCTTTCCCCTGATCTGGGATTTATATTCTGCTTGTAATATCTGTGTAATGATCTGTGACCAATTGTTGCCCCTGTTAATACAGTAATACAATATGCATGTATATTGTGTAACTGTTTCATTGTTATCCATAAAGTCAATTTTAGATTTTTTTTTATTTATTTAGAGTTACAAAAAAAAAATCTATTAAAAACATGTTATTAACATTACCTAGACAGTCAGATTAAAATTAAAAGATATACAAATGTAGTTTGATATCAGGCTAATATAGATTTCTTAAACTATGATTTTCCAGCAGTAAGTTCCCAGGGTTATCTTGATATCAAATTTATGTATACACATGTACATTAATTGTTCAATTAACTTATATGGTAAAACTCTTCAAAAGAAAAAATAATTTGAGAGTAGAATAAAATTCAACCCGATAACTTGCATTAACTGGTCCTCACAGAGGACTGGAGCCAGTGACATTACTAATAGCCAGTGGCCTATCCGGAGCCAGTGACATTACTAATAGCCAGTGGCCTATCCGGAGCCAGTGACATTACTAATAGCCAGTGGCCTATCCGGAGCCAGTGACATTACTAATAGCCAGTGGCCTATCCGGAGCCAGTGACATTACTAATAGCCAGTGGCCTATCCGGAGCCAGTGACATTACTAATAGCCAGTGGCCTATTAATTATCTATTTAAGAATTTGGTGTTGAGGTAAAATGGTAACTTTTTAGCTTTAACACTGTTGGAAGACCAGACCTCAAGGAAATCAAGCTTGTACAAGAATAGTGTCGACCTTCTGAAAGCCAACTAGAAATTTTTTCTTCATCCTTCATAATTCATTATAAAACCTTTCATTGCATTCTTATAAACAATTTAACGATTAAAAGTTGAAGATTGTATATCTTAAGTAAAAGCATTCAGCAAATTTACCTGATGGAAGTACGAGTTCATATCCCTCGGCAGCGAGGGCATCTGGTGTGACATCTGTCTCCATTTCCTCACTCTCGTCAGCCTCCGCACCCTCCATATGGTCGGGATAACTACTCCTGTAGCAATAAATCACAACCTTGCTTTTAATATGAAATTTTTTCAGATCACTGACTTTAAAACAATGAACGTTTGAATATTTAACCCTTCACCTGAAGCTGAAACCCGTTTTCACATTAAAATTGTCAAATCAATATTTCAGAAGACAGCTGAAACTTATCATGCCTTGAATTTTCAAATGTATGTTTACTTTTTATTCTAAAATTGTGGCATTAACAGTTTAGTGTCAAATCAGCCTAAACAGACATTTTGCTTGTAAGTACGAGGGTTGTCCGGAAAGTTCGTAGACAAGACTATTAAATTACTTTAAACAGCCATTATCAATATGAAGATTGAATATTTTGCTAAAGTATTTATTTGCTACATATTTTTAAATTAAAAAACATGATAACAGTAATATTCGCAAAGCGCCGATCACCATGGCAACATGATCAACGAATCACGGAGCACTTTGATTTCGTGACAATAGCTACCCGGGTAATAAGTTGCTAAAAGTTGTAATTTTAACGCAAACTCTCGTTTTAATTTAGTGACATCATGGGATACTATTACATGATATTTAGTGAAAATTATGACGTCATACGCAAACAAACAGCTTGTTAACGACGATTAAAGGCAATTAAGGTGCATAAATCCTGTGCTGCAAAAATGACGTCGAATTTACGGACGGAGCAACGTAATGATATTTAACTTCATAGTAACGCTAATATGGCACCAACTGAGATTTAATCTTTACTATAAAAACAAAACCAACCATAAAATGTTGAAGGTAACTTGTGTTTAAATGTCAAACAAGATTAAGAAGCGGTGATGACAATATGTCGTATAAGAAACGCTCCAGACGCCTAAAGGTAGCATGGGCGAGATATCATATATTGCGTAAAAACAACCTTTGAAAAAGACAGACATCTCACACACATTATGGGAACCAGTTGCATTTTTGTTTATAAATAATAATTTTAAATATGAAATTCATAAAGTAAAAGCAACATAACATGTATTAAGTATACACCAGACATGAACTATGGCTGTTGAAATCGGAAGAAATTGAATAGCGGGTAAACATGAAGTTAATTTGACACCGTTGACGTTGTCAAAGTGCTCCATGATGATGTATATATGTTGTATGTAATTACTGTTAAAATACAAACGTAAGTCACAGTTTAGTAAATTTTTGATAAATGTGTTCGCTAGATATGTATATTTTTGCTGACAATATTTGTACAACGTATGTATTGTTATACAATAAAAAATGAAGATGTATATGAACTTTCAGGACATCCCTCGTATTTCGTTTTTTAAGGCCTATTTAAACAAATTTTTTTGGTCATATCTCAACAGCCAATCAATCTAACTGTAATAAATCTAACAGTACCAATTTATCTGCAAGTGACTGACTACTAATCCCAAATGATTTTAGAATCAGAGGTGAGAGAAGTAATGACAAAAAAAACTCAATGTCTATGGATAATTTTCACATAGAAATTTTGTTCCGTATGAGAACTAATCATCCATGGCTTACTAAACAGATTCTCTCCCTTTTTCAACTAAGCGGGCACCTTATTCTATTCTAGTGATATAGACCCAACATTATAGCTGTTTGTATTAATTAAGGATGTAGATATAAAAGTTTCTGACCTGTAATCATAGAAATCAGCATACTCCAGCAGTACATCTCCCTCATGTAACATCTTACAGTGACCTTTATCTTGCATATGTTTCTGTACAGACAATGTTGAGTTGAACTGTTTTCCTTTCTCATTACACCACAGGCATACATTACCCAATCCTATCTTTTGACCTGAAATATCAAATAAACAACAATTTACTTGTGTGTTATTACATAAAGTTGTCAGATAATTTTAATGGTTATAATTTTGCTACTTTAGGATGCTAGCAGCAATTTGTTTTTTTGGGTTTTTAAAATCACACAACATAGAGGTGATATGGTGACATTCAAGCTTAACTAATGGAAGAAAACCTCAGGTGCCCCTCTGTACATTAATTCAGGCATGAGCAGGCACTCAATGAAAGCCTTAAAATTTTAAGTCCAGGTAAGATTAAAACCCACAGCAATAAGGGGCAAGTACTTTGAAGTTAGTAACCTTGACCATTCAGCCAAAGACGGCAACAGTTACTTGTCTATGCAAACAGTAAAAAGAGCCATTCTAGCAAATACATGCTTGCATTCTGTTCAGATGATGGTCAATTTAAGTCTCTTCAGATAACGTAAGACAGTTCTGAAGTCAAAGAAGGATAAATCTACAAATTCAGCAATTAAACAGTTAATCTAATTGGTGGGCAATTATCAGAATTATATATAACAATTCAAACACAAAATCGGCTTTTATGAAAATGAATCAATAACAACAATGTCATCATGTATTTCTGCAGATATTATCAGTTAGATATAATCATTATCTGTTAATCATTCTTATTGGTTTTGCAACAAACTGCATCAAATAAAAAGAAAGTTTTTTTGCAGGGTTTTGTTCTTTTATCGGTTATATACCACATACAGAAGTGGACACATACTTAATTTCACTTTTACATGTTTACTTTGATAATTTCCTTTATATAAAACTCAACTGCAGTTTTCATAAGCAAGTATGACAAAGAAAAGAACTTTTACGCCTTTATGACAACAATTCTTCATCTTATCTATTTCTTGCCTGCATATATCATCTAGCCCGTCTTTTATCATATTTATTTAAGCTTGTATTATTTCTAATGTTATGTATTATCCAGTATTTACCTAGATAAGTTATAAGTCCCTCTAGATCAGAGATATATTCAGCATCAGGTAGGAAGAAGCTGTGTTTTACTGTCATATGTTTCATATTCTCCTCTAGTGAAGAGCTGATGTGTGAACAGAACAGGCACTCTTCTATACCCAGACCATCTTCGTCCCCGAAACTGTCGACAGATTCAACATCACTGTCCATCTCTGTAAAATAAAGTCAGAAATAATTTACCTTTGGCCCCCTTGCAGCAAGAGATTCTACCTATGCTACAAGTGTAGAGCAAGATCCAATGGCACAGATTGTTGGCATTTTATGGCAGTGAATCATGATCTGTAGTATACTGTTTGTAATGCAGTGAGAATATATTTTGAAATTTTCCATAAAATGAACGGTTCTGTGCACAATGAGAGATGAACAAGTATTCCTTACCTGCATCTTCATCATCATCATCATCTGCACCTCCAGTGGCTCCTAAATCACTATCTACCACTGGTTTCTGTAACCTGTCCTTCAGTTCTTTATTGGCAATATCCTTCTCTAAATGTTTTACATTCTCTGGTAGCACCTAGCAAATATGAAGACTATATATTTAGAATATGACACTTTCTTTAATTTTACAGTTTATACTTTATTCTTGTTCTAGTTTGACAATGTTGGAAGCTATAAGCTTATTGACACACTCTTGAATCTGTTCCTGGAAAACCAAACAGTATTAAGCAATGAATGTAAAATTTCTTGATTACCGAAACAATGGTTTGCCATCTCTGCTAACAATTTGAGAATGAAATGGACTAACCTCAATTCCTTTTGCTTTATTCTTTTCATTCCTTTTCTCAACTTCTTTCTTAGCTCTTTGTGCTTGTTTTAACTCTTGCTCTTTGTGTTTCTTGGATTGTAAATGGTTGTCAAGAGCATTCTGGGAGTTGAATGATTTACCACACAGTCCACATTGCTGAGTTTGTTTCTCTTCTGTCTCAACCTGAGGTAAAATATGCCATGTAAAACCCTGAAGTACATTTAAAATACATGTAAAATATACCATATAAAACCCTGAAGTACATTTAAAATACATGTAAAATATGCCATGTAAAACCCTGAAGTACATTTAAAATACATGTAAAATATGCCATGTAAAACCCTGAAGTACATTTAAAATACATGTAAAATATGCCATGTAAAACCCTGAAGTACATTTAAAATACATGTAAAATATGCCATGTAAAACCCTGAAGTACATTTAAAATATGCCATATAAAGCCCTGAAGTACATTTAAAATACATGTAAAATATGCCATGTAAAACCCTGAAGTACATTTAAAATACATGTAAAATATGCCATGTAAAACCCTGAAGTACATTTAAAATACATGTAAAATATGCCATGTAAAACCCTGAAGTACATTTAAAATATGCCATATAAAGCCCTGAAGTACATTTAAAATACATGTAAAATATGCCA
This sequence comes from Ruditapes philippinarum, assembly GCF_026571515.1. Classification (NCBI taxonomy): domain Eukaryota; kingdom Metazoa; phylum Mollusca; class Bivalvia; order Venerida; family Veneridae; genus Ruditapes; species Ruditapes philippinarum. The sequence goes on from NW_026853824.1 coordinate 394,522, forward strand.
TGTAAAACCCTGAAGTACATTTAAAATACATGTAAAATATGCCATGTAAAACCCTGAAGTACATTTAAAATACATGTAAAATATGCCATGTAAAACCCTGAAGTACATTTAAAATATGCCATATAAAGTCCTGAAGTACATTTAAAATACATGTAAAATATGCCATGTAAAACCCAAAAGTACATTTGAAATACATGTAAAATATGCCATGTAAAACCCAAAAGTACATTTGAAATACATGTAAAATATGCCATGTAAAACCCAAAAGTACATTTGAAATACATGTAAACTATGTCATGCAAAACCCTGAAGTCCATTTAAAATATGTACATGTTAAATATAAGCTGTAAAGTTGCCATGTAAAACCCTAAAGTACATTTAAAATACATGTAAAATAAGTGCTGTAAAGAAATCCTGTTTGAAAAAAGTTCTCTTAGAAACAGAAAGAAATATCTGTTAAAAACATATCGCCAATAGAAGTAAAGATTTATTTTATGACTGCTAAACTTCTATATCAAAACAATTTGTTACAAAAGGTGAAATTCAACTACAAAATTTAATAGCTTTATGCCGATACATATTTTGATGTTTTACCAAACCTATGCATAATTTTGCCAAAGAATTTTATCAACACTATTTCACACATTCTTTTATGGATATAGAATAAGATGTATACAACAATTGTTCTAAGTATATGTTTTCATTCCTCCTATGTTTCTATGATTTAACATCATCAGATACATTTACACCAATGTGTACATGTGTACACAGTTAACTAGTACATTGTAAAATGATATTTGGAAATATACATTTCATTCAATGCTTCATAGAGCACCACTAATGATGATATAATACCTTTGACTTTCAACAGAATGATATCAATAGTATAGTATAATGGTAAATACCATCATGCTGATGAAAAAAAACAACAACAAGACTGTTGTTAGAGAAGTTTCCCTATTTCTTGCTGGCAACATCCATTTCTGATAACATTTAAAGTTTTATTTGTATTTCACACCTTCAAGTTAGTTTATAATTTTTATTTTACCAGCACAAAAAGAAGTATGTATAGCAGTATTTTTACATTTACTATACATGTATATATCTGACAAATGAAACGGGTTAAACAGGCTGGTGAAAATGCCCGATCGGGCTTATGTCATAAAAAATCATATTTCTAGAAAAGAAATAAAGATATTTCTTTTAAATTTTGGTTGTTTCTTGAGAATAATATTTGACATAAACTGAAAGAAAAATATTTGGCTACTGTCACTTTTGTAAGATTTATTTCCCTTTTTTTATGTTTTTTTAACACACAATTTTTGAAGTCCTTAAAAAGTATGTTACATATGCAAAGTGTAAAACAAAATAGGTTAAATAACTTCTTAATGCTCTAAATCATTGAGCCAACACCTGTTAGCATACATTTCATTCAGTTTTAGAGAAATTCAAAGTATCATGTTCAGTGTCAAAGAATTGTCAAAATATAGATACCAGAAACAGAATATTTAATCCAAATATATAGAATAAAGGTATTGGCGCAATTATCTAGAGCAAAATGAGGTTGTTGGACACATTTTTATTTAGAATTTTACATTACAATATAATTTTTATGAACCTCAAATATTTTGTTTCTTGAAAATGTTAAAAAGGGAAATAATTCTAAGAAAATACAAGATAACCAAAATAGTTTGATTTTGATTTGTATCATATATCAATGCTAAATAAACAAAACAAGTGTGGCGTGGCCGAGTGGTTAATGCGTCGGACTAGTAATCTAAGGATTGCTGACAGTGTGGGTTCAAACCCTGACAGGGACAAGCCGTTGCTTCCTTGAGCCAGAAACTTTCCATTCATTGCTTAGTACTTGTTAGTTCCAGGAACAGATTCGAGAGTGTTTCAATAAGCTTATAGCTTTCAACACAATCAAACTAAAATAATTTTGTATAAACTAAAACAAGTGAGAAAGAAACATATTAATTATTTTTCTATAAATATGATATTTTATATCTAAGCCCAATTGGGCATTTACACCAGCCTGTTAAAGTGGTACCAGTGTTAACTGGTATATGTCAAGATGGTCAGTTTGATTTGTTTGAAGTCTCATTGACATTTTAAAGCTTTACTGGTGACCAGATTAAGACTTCATGTGCTCATTTGTGCATAATTTTGGCATATGAAGGCACCTGTGTAGAACCACTGACCTTCGGTAAACTAGCTAGACAGCTTCCTTGCAATAAATAATCCAAATTCCTTGAAGGGATATAAACCAGTAAGGGACAAGTGAATAAAGCCTGCAACCTCAGCCACTCAGCCTTGGAGGTAATTTAGATGACCATCAAATACTTTATTGGTACCAAGCATGGGTGTGTTTTTTTAAACCTTACTTAGATCTTACAATACAATGATGCCTTAAATACAACGCCAAATCTGATATACATGTACACAGTACTCACAGTTTTTTGTTGGGCTGTAAGCACCCTCTGCTGGAAATTTTCAGCATTTACAGGGGGCAGTTCCGCAACTTTACGTTTGAGATTGTATCTGTGCCAGTCAGTTTTATAATGGGCTCTCTGAATCTCGGCATCGGGAAACACAACACGACAAGCATTACATGTATAAATAGACATCTGAAACAAAATCATGAAATAATATTTTGTCATTTTTCCTTTTTCATCATTTTGGAAACATATTAATACTAATGGATAGGGAAAATTTTGTAGTGTTTCATAAATTAACATATCTTTGTCATTTTTTTTATTGCAGAGAGTCTGAGACTCAATGATATTTATAGCAGAACTGTCATAATCTGTACATGTTTTAACTGGAAGAAAAAGAAAACACTAAACAACATATACTTGTCTAGCTCTTGAATTTCTGAACAATTTACACCAAAAATGCCAATTGTAATAGAAAACCAATGTAAATGGATAATGGTCTACTTGAAAATTATAGTGCATTTCATATGTCTAAAGGTAATTTAAAACTTAAACACAAATTTTACCCGCGTGTACTTTTTTCTTAGCATTTAACAATATTCATTTTATCACCTTTCACATAAATGCAAAGGAATAAAATTCATTCACTGTTGGTGCTAAACATTCAGGTGTACTTTTTCATTTTCTTTTACCACAATAGAGTGTTTTTAAAATCATACTTTAAATCAATAATTCATATTTTTATTAGGTTATTCCTAATGGAGGCAAAGTATTCCAAGTTTCATGCTGATGCCATTCATAGATGGAAATCATTCAACTTAATTTTGACAAATTAAGAAAAGGCATAAATCCTAAAATAATGTCTTAAGAATTATGCCCTTTGTCTTAAAATTACATCTTATAATGATTGTTAATTTAAATATTATATTTTCATGTTGATACCTTTAAAATTGTTTGAGCAATGGGTTATATTAAATTTTGTGCATGATGACAATGACAACAGTAATGAAGTCAACAACACTGGGATCACAATAGCTTGACTCTTTCTTCAAAACAGACAAGCTTTTAAAACAAGCATTTTAATAATGGCAAATGAGTCATCTGGACACAAGAGCTGTCGGTAGGACAGCAACGCTAGACTATTCTTAGTGCGTGATAGTAAAAAAGCCATGATAATGTAAAATTTTCTTAGTAAAGAAGAGGGTAAAAATTTTCTTTAAATCCATATTACAGATATAGGACTTGGAGAGAGTCCTATTATGCTCTCAAATAAGACTATAAAGTTTCAACTTGTTTCAAAGCAATATGTCAATGGACTTTGAAAATATTTGAGGTATTACAAAAACTTTAATGTAAATTCTAAGTCGAAAAAGGGGCATAATTCTGTCAAATTGCTTGATACAGTAACCTCCTCCTGTCTACAGGTTGGGGTCATGATGGTGAAAAGTGTGCAAAGTTTCAAAGCCATATTTCAATGGACTTTGAAAATATGTGAGGTATTACAAAAACTTTAATATAAGTGGTTACGCCGACGCGGACACCAACGCCGACGCCGATGCTCGGGTGACTACAATAGCTCTACTTATTCTTATCGAATAGTCGAGCTAAAAATTAGAACAAGAGTCAATATGAAACCTATTTAATTATCAAAATGTAGCAAATACTGATTATATGAAATTCATAAAATGTAGCTTTAAATACATGTACATTTGTACTAGCAAACATCATATATACTGGCATGCGAGTAGTTCCAGTACAAAAGCAGTATCCGTATTGGTATAAATGCTTAATCCTGCTTTCACCTATGTGTTGTCAAAATGTAACCTAGTAAACATTGGGGGCTTGCATCCTTGCACGCATGTGCAGAAATACTGTAATTAACAGCTAGCATTACTGTCACATGAATATCTTCAAAAGTGATGGTTTTGAAAACGTTTGGTTCCCTGTCCTATTATTTTTGAAGTAAGCCTGGAATCAGTACAAGCAGGTTACATGAACTATAAGCGAGCTCAAAGAGCAGGTGCGAAGTACCTACTAGATAGTTATGGTTTCGAAAACTTTCGCCGTAAGTACTATGAAATTATAGGTTATTGATTAATCGCAACATTTTGAATTGCAAAATAAGGACAAAAGCCGAGGAATTCTGATTAAAAACGGATGCATAGACTGGTCTTCTGTGCACTTAAATGAGAACCATAATAGGACAGGGAACCACAATAAACGGAAGCAAAGAATTAATACTGAATGACACTTTAAAACGGAAAAAGGTCATATAAAACATCAAATGGCCGTATATGGTGAGTGGTTTTATTAAGTGAATTGTTTGGCCGAAAGTTCAAAGTGTATTGAAAACATAAAATGTGAAGCCAACAATGGGTTTAGATTAAATCTTCTATAATTTCTGTCAAAGAGCTCGCTTTAAGGTTTTGCCTTATTTATTGTAGCAAGCCGGGGATAGGTGGCGCAAATCAGCGATAGCTCAGTTGGTTAGACCACTGGCTGTCTCTCCTGAGGTCCCGTGTTTGATAATGGGTAACACCCTTGGGATTTTTCAGAGACACTTTCAGAGTTTCCCACCTAACTAGAGGTGTACTGGTAAGAAATCCTTGTAATCCTCACATGTATCAGTGCTATACATTGGGCAAGTAAAAGAACCAAGGGGTCTATTCAATAAGAGCTAGGGACTGGTTCCCGGATTCCCTTGTATCTCATAGCTGTCTCTGCAGTGACTATTCTAGTCATGTCTACATCCCCGCTAGGGGTTTGACATTAAAGGAAGATAGATAGATAAGTTTTTTCTGGTTTCCTGTATCATCATGGTTCCCATTGTAATTGATATTTGGAACCCCTTGCCAAATTCCATCAATCCAAATACAAAGTTCCGTGAAAGTACTTTTTCTTAAATATAAAGTATGTCAAATTTTGACCGATTCAAGAATACTGTACAATTTTTGATAAATTACAGTCAAAATAATTACCTTTACACTTAACTTATTCATAAAATATTAATAAAATTGGGATTTCCAGGACTTGATCAATTTTGATGTTGATTGAGCCGAACATTATTATGATACAATCTATTTTTTTGTGAGTGAGTGACAGTACTAAAAAAAAGTTTTCAAGTAACTACGATTTTTTTAACAGGAACTATTCGCATGCCAGTATGTATTGTACAGAACCACATTGTACAAACACGTTTTATCCGAATATCATACTACTCACTTAAAGTTAAACTTACCTTTCAAAAAACTGTAATATATCAAACTAAAGAGTAAAAACTTGTTGTTAAAATAAATGTTTCAATATTTCAACCTTATTTTACAATTTTGTTTAACATAAAATTACTTTATTAGTAAATTTTTATGCTTTTGACTCTCCTTTTGATCCTTCTTGAACGCTTATTGACAATATAGCGAATTGCGCAACAAGCAAGCGTCTGCCGTAAAATGACATATCCCAGGGTTCCGTAAATGTAAACTTCCTTTCAGCCAATAAGTTTTAAGAAAATGGTAGTGATATTTTTACTTCAACGTATATCTTTTCACATCTGCTAAATTAACTCATAAAATTATGTTTTAGGAATTGAAAATTGATGAGGGAGTAGGATGCTACATAAATATATGCATAGTTTTGCTTATGTTTCTTTCAAATTGTAAAAAATACCCAGTGTGAGGAGGCATTAGCTCAGAGGCAGGCAACGAAAGTTTATGAATTTCAGAGCTACATATACATTGCATATTCCTCTGTCTATTAGTTTAAAATACCAAGAGTCAGTCTGATAGTGTTAACTTTGTATGGTGTTGATGTGACCATTGGATTTTCCTTGTAAATCGGTTGTCTAGCCCACGAAATTGTTTTTCTTATTACAATCCAGGTTACCCCATAATTTCTGGTGACCTAGAGGTTGAATGTTTAGCTTAAGGTCTTCAGCGTACCCGTTTATATACTATGACATGACATGAACGCTGAAGATAACCCCGTAGGGAAAGTCCACCAATAATCGTGCCAGGAATCTGACACGCTCGTATTTATTCATCGAACATGCCATGAAGTAAAGTAAAGCATACCTTGATAAAACTATATATAATCTGTTGATAAGCCAAGGATGCACAAATAAAAATCTTATTAGGAACATAAACTACCTAATAGTTTCCGACAGGTAAAAATTTTGGCACTTGGCCGCCATATTGCCAAAATGTTTGACCACGTGATTACGAGATTGACCTTTATGAAACCCATGTGCCTCCAATATTTTTCTACATTACTTTTTTTTAAAGATATTGAAAAAGGTGATTTACTGACTTATATTCAATAAAATCATATTTAAGTACTGAAAAATTTATGAAAATAAATAAAAACATTATCTTAAATGAAAATATTGAAATCATGTCAACAAAATGTTCTAAATATAGTACACGACTCTATTCAAATCTGTTCCCGCGAATGACGTCATACGAGATCTCGCGTGGCACCTGAATGTCATGGCCGACTGTAGTCGGCGTAAATTGATGTTTTACAGTTAAATGTGCAATTTTAATGACGGTATTAATATTTTGATAATTTAATTGGTATAGAATGATATTAAAATAATTGTTTTATCGTTAAATGCACGAGAATTGATTCGGTCAAGTGTATTTGCAAGTGAAAAACAAGAATAAATCAACTAATGTTATTCTGGTTAGGTTTCGTAACGGGTCTAATCCAAAACTTTAATGCTGCATCAGATGAAAAACAAAAATGTAAAAGAGCGGCTTATAAAGTTTTGGAAGCCAGAACTATTGAATGTTAAGTCATACTAGTTTGAGAATGAGATTGCTAAAACCATAAATTGCACCAGTGTAGGTTGTGGGAGTCTAGAGTCGTGTCACTAGTGCTACTGCTACTCGAACCCACATCAAATGTCAAACATTGTATCACACTCGAGACATTTCAGTAATTTCACACGTAAGACAGAATTTTCACACCTTGATGTCCTTCCCAATTTGTCAGGTTTATGGACATTTTTCTGCCTAAAAATTAGTTCTAAGGTGACTATTCAAAGAATAGGGAGAGCTATACTTGCCTTGGCAGCAGCATTGCTGGTTAATTTTCTGCATGCAGATTGCTATCTAAATAAAATCTATATAAATTATAAAACTACTGAAAGGACTGTGTTGAAACAATGAAAAATAACTGCAAAAAATACTTTAAAACGTCCAATCCTACTAACCGGTAATATTACTATTTCTGCAGTTGAAACTTCATTATGAAAGTTTGATAAATCGGCACACATATACATGTATTACTATGTCGGCACTTATTGATTGATAACAGCATCCATTGGAAATTATCACAGGTCAAAATGACAAGCAAGCTAATTGTATGATAGGTCAATCAAGTGCATTTAAGAATTTTCACGGTCAAAACCCGAGGTCTCGGACTCGAATAAACACCTTATAAATTATAATAATGATAACAGTTTATTTCTAATAGTTCTATTGCTAAAAAATTACAGGACAGTAGGTATGGAGAACTTTCTAAATATTTCGACCTTTAGAAAAATTACCAGACATGACTGACGATCCGACTATGTTTTGCTTGGACTGAAAATTATATGCAGTTCAAACAAATTGTGAATGTTAAGCATATTTTGAAAGATTACAACCATATTTTCAGTTCAACATATATCCCATATTAAGCATGAGAAGTTATAAAGATGTGATTCTCATTGACACTCTCTGCTTTTCCATGTATTGTATAAAAAAAAAATCGTTTTTGCAAAGCAATATTTTTTTTTTAGGTAGCTATGATTTTGTGGGTAGGTAGCAAGAGGGGAAACAAACTATGTTATTTTAGACTATGAAATGTGCACATTAACTGATGACTAAAAGTTGAAATGTGAATCATATACCATTTTGTGAATTATGCACAAATTGGGCCATGTACATGAATATCTAAAATAAACAGTTTATTAAATACTGATTTTGCTGTATTTTGCATTGTTTTGACCTTTTAAATTGACTTTTCAGGCCAAGCGTACAAAGAAGGTTGGGATCACTGGGAAGTATGGTACCAGATATGGTGCCTCCCTCAGAAAGACTGTAAAGAAAATGGAAATTTCCCAGCACTCTAAATACACATGCCCATTTTGTGGAAAGGTAAGCTCATGCAAATTCTAATCTTGTTAACTAGGTTTTAACATTTTTCCAAAAGTCATGATTTTTCCAAAGAATTGGCCATGTTTTGTCTTAAAAAAAAAAGAACCATATGTTTACCTGAGGTTAAAAAGTTATGCATATTTCAAATTCCAATAGGAATACATATTATTAGTCCCCTACAGGTTTACCAGAGGGGACTTTAGGTTTGCCCACCGCCCGTCTGTCTGTCAGTCCGTCCGTCCACAAAACTGGATCCCGCAATAACTTGAAAAGTACTGAAAATATTTTCAGAAACTTGATAATTATATGGATAGATGGCAGTATGGAGATTATGCATGTCTTTTTCTTTTCTTCATATGTTGAAAATTCTGGTTGCTATGGCAACAAATAGGCTGAAAATATGGCAAATTTTACACATAAACTGGATCCAGTGATAACGCAAAAGTACTGGAAATATTTTTATGAAACTTGAAATATGGGTAGATGGCAGTCTGGAGATTATGCACGTCTTTTTCTTTTCTTCCTATGTTGAACTCAACATTCTGGTTGCTATGGCAACAAATAGACCGAAAATATGGCAAATTTTACACATAAACTGGATCCAGTGTTAACGCAAAAAGTAATAGAAATATTTTTATGAAACTTGTTATATGGGTAGATGGCAGTCTGGAGATTATGCACGTCTTTTTCTTTTCTTCCTATGTTGAAAATTCTGGTTGCTATTGCAACACATAGACTGAAAATATGGCAAATTTTACACATAAACTGGATCCAGTGATAACTCAAAAAGTACTGGAAATATTTTTATGAAACTTGACATATGGGTAGATGGCAGTCTGGAGATTATGCATGTCTTATCTTTTCTTCCTATTTTGAAAAAATATTGGTTGCCTTGGCAACAAATAGGCTTAAAACATGGCAAATATAACAATATTTGTGATAAGTCAAAAAGAGCTGAAATTTTTTATGAAATTGCATCTTTAATTCAAGAGTTATCTCCTCTTTAAGAATTTTGCTTTTAAAAATGTAATATTTTGGTAACAGGGAAGTTTCAAATATTAACTTTGGAGTGTCCTTCAGTCCGTCTTGTCTATCTGTTCATAAAAACTGTTTCCTGTGATCACTTTTAAAGAACTTTTCCAACAAATTTCCTTAAAATAGAGAAAAATTGAAACATTAGTGAATGGCCAATGGCCCTTCAGAATGTTGATGGGGTTCTTACCGGTAGGGGACTTATGGATTGCTTGCAATACTATGATAATTGCTTGTTACTGAATAGGATTCATTTATTGTTATGTTGAGATAAGGAATGAATTAGCTATTATATTCATGTTTGAAGATGAAAATACCCTCATTTTTTCTCCAAATTTATAACTCAATGAATAATAGTTCACCAACAAAGAATAGGCTTTCAGTGTCATTTTTTGTAAGTGGGAAATAATATTGCACAGCATTGTTATTTTGAGCAAACAAAACTGTGCTTTCACATAAATTTTGCTCCCAGTCATGAATTAAAAGTCTTAAGTAGTTTATGTATTTTTAAACATGTATAATAATACTAAATAGAAGTTCTGCATGGGAATGGAATACAATTTGAATGCAATATTTTCTTTGAAAATAATTTCAGGACGCAATGAAACGAAAAGCTGTTGGCATCTGGGCATGTAGTAGATGTCGTAAAGTTGTTGCTGGTGGTGCTTGGGTATACAGGTGAGTTTTAAACTGTTAATTACATATTTATGTTATAAATTGTTAATGGTTGTGAGTCTTATACCTTTGAGTATGCTATCAAAGTAATGCAAGTGAACCATGTCATTTATAGTGATCAATTTAATATTTATTAGTCCCCTACCGGTTTAACCGCAGGGGACTTTAGGTTTACCCTCCGTCCATCTGTCTGTCAGTCAGTCCGTCCGTCCACAAAACTGGATCCCGCGATAACGCAAAAAGTACTGAAAATATTTTTATGAAACTTGATATATGGATAGATGGCAGTATGGAGATTATGCACGTCTTTTTTTTTTCTTTCTATGTTGAAAATTCTGGTTGCTATGGCAACAAATAGTCTGAAAATATGGCAAATTTAACACATAAACTTGATCCAGTGATAACTCAAAAAGTACTGAAAATATTTTTATGAAACTTGAAATATGGGTAGATGGCAGTCTGGAGATTATGCACATCTTTTTCTTTTCTTCCTATGTTGAAAATTCTGGTTGCTATGGCAACAAATAGCCTGAATTTCAAGATTTCTGATTTAAATTTTTCAGCTTTTTCACTATATGTTCTTTATTTCTTAAGGTGTTTACTTCAAACTTTAAATATAAGTTTCTGGTCATCAACCACATCATATGTGACAAGGTTTATAACTCTAGCACAAAAAATATCAGTATTACCTCCCTTGAACTTAGATTTTTTAGGGGAAAAAATGTTGTCTTTTTTAAATAACTTCTTTATTTCCTAATGTATCTACTTCAAACTTCATATATATGTTTCTTATTATCACTCGACATTTTTGAGAAGGTTAAATACTCTAGCAAGACTATTTCCAGAATTATGTCCCCCTTGAACTTAGATTTTTTTAGAGAAACTGGTATTTTCACTCCAACATCTTCATTCCTTATAGGATTTACTTTAAAATCCCACATCGTAATAATATGACAAGGTTGTATAAACATAATTTCCTTACTAAGCATGGAAACTTAACACATTACTGTGATATAGACAAACTTATTTTATTATGTTTTGTGGTTGATATTTTCAAATACAGACTTCATCCTCAAATTCATTATAAATGGCAATACACAGGAGTGTATGACAATTAAAGAACTTTTTGAGGGACCGGTAGGGGACTACTGTATTGCCCGCAATACTATCAAATGCTTGTTAAAAGTTGAATTCATTTCAAACGAACAGAATCTGTTAATGTATGTTTAACATATTTTCAAGGGGAAACAAAAATGTAGATCTATGCAGAATTGTGCAAGTAACGGCACAGTTATCTTGTTCTTTCTTACTTTGCCATATTAAATAGTATTGCAAGATATTTTTATGCTTCAAATTTATTGTACAAGATTACTTGTGAGAGTATTTTATTGCAGAAACAAAAGATAAGACCAGATACATAAACAATAAATAGTATATGCCAATTGATGTACAATTGATCAGAAGGAAAACAAGTTTTTGGAAGTTTTGGTCCTTAAGGAATTAATTTACTGATATTTTCATTATTTCAGTACAACTGCTGCGGCCACTGTGAGAAGTCAAGTGCGTAGATTGAGAGAAATGAAGGAATCCTAAATACCATCGTTGTTTCTCTGTATTATATGTGCATTAAAACTTCTCTAAACAATTTTTTTTTCTTGTTGTATTTGGGATCACATCATTCAATCTGTGTTTTATTAAAAAAACTGGCAGTAGTTGAAGTTAACATCAGACAATTTATTATGTCTCCCAAAATTTTTGGGAGACATATTTTTTTTGGCCTTCCCCGTCTGTTCGGTTGTCCGTCTGCATTTAGCTTGTCCGCTCTTCACAGGTCAAACTACTGGTGGGATTTCAAACAAACTTTCCAGGAGTGATCAGTACCATCCTAGTAGTTGTGCACATTTGTTCCACTTCAATGCACAAATCG